>NW_022196904.1:79514243-79548878 GCF_008632895.1 Mastomys coucha
TCATCAATGGGAGGAGAGGACCTCAGCCCTGTGAAGGTTCTGTGCCCCAGTGCGGGGGAATGCCAGGGCCTATAAGCAGAAGAGGGTGGGGTGGCAGACATGGGGAGTGGGGAGGCAGCTGGGGTTTGTTTTTGTTGTTTTCGTTTGTTTCTTTGTTTTTTAGAGGGGAAACTGGGAAGGGAGAAATTTACATGTAAATAAAGAAAATATCTAATAAAAAATAATAAAAAAAAAAAAGAAAAAGTGATGGACAAATTAAGACTGTGAGCAAAGCTTGAAACAGTTTAATGATGAAGAGTTAGAAAATTTGGTCAGGCTCAAGGCATACAGAGGCTTAAGCCAGACAACATACCAGCAACTGCACAGGGGAAGTGGATGCAAAGTCCCAGCCCTCAACAAGAAGCTATTTTCAATTGATATATGTTGGAACAGAGAAAATTCATTTTCTTCAGTGGAGTGTCACCATACTCCAGGATAGACCCCATGTCTAAGAGTAGTTAGATAACACAACACAAACTACATTTTGTGTGTGTGTGCTTTTGATTTCTTTGTTTATTTGTTTGTTTCTCTCCTCTCTGAGACTGAAAGAAAGAATATGAAGTTGGATGGAGATATCTGAGAGGGGTGGGCATGTGGGAACAAGATCAAAGCCCACTCCATGAGATGGAACCCATACCTGACATTATCAAAGGGGTAAAGAACCTAACACTACATAGGTCACAAGCCTAGGGAAAAATATAAAATTATTATTCTGTTAAAGGAACATTGCAACAAAATGACTCCCAGTGACACAGTGTTATACTCATAGATCAGTGCATCACTCAACCCACATCAAAGATGCTTCTTGCAGTAGATGGGAATTAATGCAGAGTTCACAACTAGACAGTGTCCAGAGAATGGGAATCATTGGAACACTCATTTCTATATAGCATGTCTTCATCAACTCCTTCCTATCAAGACTCAGTGATCTATGTAGAACAGGAGGTAGAATGGATGACTCCAAGGAAATTGTCTTCCAGATCCACAAGAATGATGCACAAATGAACTCACAGAGATCATGGCAGTATTCACAAGAACTCTATACAGGTTCAAGCCAGACAGGGTCCCATCCATAACTAAGAAGATATCTGCAATTGATACTCACTGGCAGAGGGAAACTCAGTTTTCTCCAATGGAGTCTCACTGAGTATATAAACCACATTCCAGGTCAGGCCCAGAATAGTTGGCCAATATGATATATGCTCATTGGTATTTTTAGGAACTTTGTATTTTATTTTGCTTTTAAAAAATCTTGTTGGTCTTGCTTATTTGTTTTGATTTTCATTTTTGTGTTTCTGTTTTGTTTTTGTTTGCTTTGACAGAGAGAGAGGTAAAGAGAGAGAGAGAGAGAGAGAGAGAGAGAGAGAGAGAGAGAGAGAGAGAGAGAGAGAGAGAGCGCACATAAAGTTGGATGAGTAAAAAGGTGAGGGGAATCTGGGAAGAATCAGGGGAGAGGGAAAACATGACCAAAAGATATTATATGAAAAGAATTTTAATTAAAAATAAAAACTATGAAAACTGAGGGGAGAAACCAAAATATATCATTTAAATCATTTTATGGGAAAATTAAATTTGTCAGGAGCATCCTGCATAGTGAGATATGAGTTTTTAAAAACGTATTTATTTTTTGATTTATGTGTATGTTTATGTGAACCATATGCATGCAGGAACTCATGGAAGCCAGAATGTGTTGGATCCTCTGGAATTGAAATGACAGGTAGTGTGTCACATGGTGTGGGAGTTGGGAAGTGAACATAGGTAATCTGCAAGATCAGTAGGCATTTTAAACCACTGAGCCATCTCTCCAGCCCTGGGATGACAGTCTTAAAATTTCATAGGGAAGATTAGATTGAACTAGGCAATGGAAGCTGAATTCCTTATAGCATGACAGCTCTACTGATTTCTTGAAAAAAAATTAGACAGTTATGAAGATTGGCTGGGTTATAGAAGATGGGTTCAGTCATGACAGAATATGGGCTAGGTCATAGGAGGGTATAGGTAAAATATAGTTACTAATAGTATTTGTTGTATATTAAATGCTAACCAGGTATTGAATGAAGCCTTTTACAAGACTAATGCCATTTAGTCTTATGAACAACTGGGCCAATTTGTCTCTCATGTTACTCTCAAGTTTCAGGTGAGAGAAGAAGCTCAGAAGATTAAACTAACATCCACATTTATACACCTAAGCTGGTGGATCGGTGGGGAGGAAGTGGTTCAGGAGTCAGGGTCTCAGATCTCAAACACTCCACTGGACTATATGTTTCTATTTTAATCTTCTCGTTTTCCTTACTTACAAACTGCTGACAGTTGTGTTAGATGCTAGTCCCTGGAGAAGACTTTGTTTATCTGACTATCTTTCATCCAGGACAGGAACTGCTGTATGACACCCAAGTTTTGCTCTTTAGCATACTTCATGCATCTTGTGATAGGGAGAAGGGTGTCTCTGAAGTTTCCTCTTACAGACCTGGTGTGTCTGTCTTGCTTTTAAGCTCTGTCATCTGGAGAGCAGATAATATGATAAATCTTTCCCCCCAGGATAGCTCTTCAGATACAGACTTTTGAGTTTTTCTCTAGTCTTTTCCTCAGTTGAAGTATTGGATCTTTAAATTGTTTCCCATATGATACATTTTCTAAGTAATTAATCATCCTAGCTTGTTTTTCAGGAAAAATATATCCAGGCTAGTAAATTAATTGTAGTCAGGATCTGGGCAGACCACTATAAGGTGACATGCTTTTATTTTAAGATTGGATGCTATTTCTTAACAAGACCAATTTCTGTTTCTTAGTTAGATTGTAGTATTCATGGATATTCACAGTTTCATTAGATTCTGACATCAGAGTGTTTCCCTTTAGATTTTTGAGGCACATTCTCGAGGCTCCATGAAAACTGTGAGCTAATTTCATAAGCACCCTAAGACTAAGACTTTATGTGTAAGATGGGGTTATGTCCATGAGTCAGATTTGGAACTGACCCATGGAGTTTTGAGAGCATGATTAGATGATACAGATAGATCTCTTGGTCAACTATTTCTAGGTAGCTTTCTCTCTCATGCACACACAGTAAAGATTACTGTATTCGCTGTGTTCCATAAAGCCCCTTTCCAATTCAGCCTTTTACAAAATCTCTCTGTATTCATCTCCTATAATCATCTTTCCTTCTCTCTTGTTCCAGTCCCATGAATCTCCCTTTTCACAGAGCAAACTCCCGCTTGCTTGTGTTCCTTGTTATATCTTGTGTGACTATCTTGTTATACAGGTTAGTCTTTCCTTCCCTAGTTCCTTCTGTTCCTGTATTTATTTCCAGCTTGACTATTCTCAACATTTAACCTTCCTGTCTTCCTGATACAACTTAATTAATTTTAAGTTGCATATTTATTTATTTTATTATTTTTTCTTATCTTTAATTTTTTTCTTCAGTCGAGTCATTATCCCCCTCCAACAGTTCCTCATCTCATTCCTCCTCCCCTATCTCCAAGAGGATGTCCCCCCACCCTACTCTACCCTGCCAGTCCTGCACAAGGATATAATTTTCTTCAAATTGTATTTTTTTCTTTGAGAATTTCATAGAGTATATTTTATTTTATTCTGTCTTTGCCCTAATTGCTCTAGATCTCCCTACTACCCAGCTTCATGTTTCTTCTCTATCTTAAAAAATATGTAAATCAAATAAGCCACTAAACACCTAGAGTCTGATTTGCATTGACCAACTAACTACTCCTGAGAATGTTACCTGTCCTGAAGGATGGTTCATGAATCCAGTGTCATTCCACTGGAGGAAAAATCTGATTTTCCCTTTCCTACACCCTACCAAATATTTCTAGCTTCACTGGGGTCTGATTGACAAAGAACATATATTTAGGATATATAATGTGTTTTGAACATATATATATATATATATATATATATATATATATATATATATATATATACAAACATTCTGAAATGAACTTAACAACTAAGGTAACATATCAATCATCTTAGTTATCCATATTTGGTGTTAAGAACATTTTGGACACACTGTTTTAGCCAGGATTTCTATTGCTATGAAGAAATACCATGACCACAGCAACTCTTATAGAGGAAGACATTTATGCGTGGCTGGCTTACAGTTCAGAGCTTTAGTCCATTATCATCATGGTGAGAACCTGGTGGCATGCAGGTAGACATAGTTCTGGAGAAGAAGCTGAGTTCTATGACTTGATTCACAAGCAGCAGCAGGAGACTGCTTCACTAGACCTAGCTTGAACATACGGGACCTCAAAGTCTGCTTCAACAGTAATATACTGCTCCCCCAACAAGGCCATTCCTGTTCCAAAAGGGTCACAACTCCTAATAGTGCCACTCTGTATTGGTTAAGCATTCAAACACATGAGTCTTATGGAGGCCATTCCTATCCAAACCACCACATTCCATTCCCTGGCCCCCATAGGCTTGTAGCTATATCATAATGTAGAAATGCAGTAAGTCAAACTTTAAAATCTCTATAGTCTATAAAATCCAAAGTCTCTTTTGAGACACATGGAAATTTCATAACTGTAATCATCTATAAAATCAAAATGCAAAAGCAGATCACGTACTTCTAACATTCAATGGCACAGGATATACTTATCTTAGTTTGCATTTTCTGGTTGTAAAGAGATAACCATGATCACAGCTATACTTAAAAAGCAAAATATTAAATTGGGGCTGAATTATAGTTTGGAGGTTTAGTACATTATCATCATGGTGGAAACATGGCAGTATGCAGGCAGATACAATACTGGAGAAGGAGCTAAGAGTTTTATATCTTGATCCATAGACAGCAGGGAAAGACTGTCACACTAGGCTTAGCTTGAACATATATGATTTCAAGGTCCACCTCCACAGTGACACACTTCCTTCAACAAGGCTACACCTACTCTAACAAAGCCACACCTCCTAATAGTGCCACTCCATATGGGCTAAACCTTCATGCACATGAGTCTTTGGCAGCTATTCCTTTTCAGACCACCACATCCACCCTTCCAGGAAATTTCAAGTACACAATAGAATATCACTAACTATAGCTATGAAGTGCATATTAGATCTCAAGAACTTTACTGTTCAACCAAATCTCTCTCATTTTACTTACCTTATCCAATAATAATTACCATTTTACCCTTTGTTAACTATGAGAGTTTAGTTATTCTTTTTCTTTAAGATTGTACATATCAGCAACATGTGCATTATTGATCTGTGTCTTGCTTATTTCATTTAGACTGATGTCATCCAGGTTCTTCATGTTGTTGTAGATAGCAGAAGTCCCTTTTTTTTATTAGATATTTTCTTTATTTACATGTCATATTATTTCTCCCTTCCCAGTTTCCCCTCCAAAAAAACCCCCAAAAATAAAAACAAAAAAAACAAGAACAAATCCCTGTTGTCTCCCCGCTCCCTGCTTGCCACCCCACCCTCTCTCACTTATTGGCCCTGGCATTCCCGCCCCAGTGTAGAAGTCCCTTTCTTAAAGACAAAATAGTAGTCTGTTATAAAATGTGTCTTCCATATTTTCTTTATTACTTCCTTTGGGTCCAGAGTAAGTTTTCAACTATTGACTGCTTTGAATAATAATGAACTACCATATATATAAGACTGCAGTTCTATCTGTATTCAGTACCTTTGGAGATGTACCTGACTGTACAGTGTCTGCATTTTAAAATGAGGGGTGGGAATCTTTATATTATTATCTACATTGATGAAATGTTTATGTAACCATTCCAGGGCTTACTCAAACTGTCACTAGCAGGTATCATCTTGTTGTTTTGATAACCCCAGTCTAATATCTATGAAATGATAGCACATTGTGGCATTGACTCCATTTTCCTTATGATTAGAGATATTGAATGCTTTTTTAAAAAATATCTATATGCTGTCTCTACAAAATACGTATATAGACGTTTTGTCCATTTTTAATTAGGTTAGTTGTGTGACTTTGCTGTCAGTAACAGACTGTGTCTATCATAGTAGCCTCATAAGATTATAATGGAGCAAAACAATTCCTGTGTCCTAGTGATGTAGTTGTTGTAGCATTACAGCATAATGCATTATTCATGCTATCCTGGTGATGCTGGTGTAAGCAAGATTCCTACATTTCTAGTCATAAAAGTATATAATTATGTATAATACTTAATACTTGACCATGATAAATGACTATGTTTCTTATTTATATCTTTGCTACACTATAACTTTTTGTCATTATTTGAGAATATATTTTTCCCCTAATAATAAAAAAGTTTACCATAGACCAGTATGTTGCATAACACTGTCAGCAGCCACATATATCTTGAGTTTACTGCTTCTCTAGATAGCATTATTCTCTGTATTTGATGGAATTGAGTGTTGCTTTTGCCATCATAGTTTAAGTACAAAATCCATTGCTTATATTACCAGTAGGAGGCCATGACCATGATCTGCAACCACAATTTTAAGTGATTAAGAGCAATGAAGGCAGAACATCAATTATGGTCTGTTAGTTACTTTTCTTGTGGCTATGAAAGAAGCAACTTAAGGGAAGAAAAGTATTTCTTCTTTGGTCTCATAGTTCATAGGGCACAGTCTTTCACGTCAGAGAACTCTAGCCTTTGGAGTCATATAGTCCTTGGTGGTAGGAGCTTGATGCTGTTGCTCATGTCACTGTGAGATAGGAAGCAGTGAGCAGACTAGAGTTATACCCTTCAAATGCCTCCACTGTGACCTGCAATTGCCATATAAGCCCTGTCTAAAAGTTCCACAACCTTCCAAAACACTTCCACTGACTGGTGACCAAGGTGTTCAAACCCATAAGCCTATGGAGAGCATTTCACATCTAAACTGTAGTAGATGATTATTGCTGGCTGCGAGGGATTATGGTGCTTTGGATGAGAATGTCTCAGCAAGCTCACATATTTGAGCACTTAGTTCCCAGTTGGTGGTGTGTTTTGGGGGAGGTTTAGGAGGTGTGACCTTGTTGGAGAAAGTATGTCACTGGAGGCTGACTCTGAGCATTCAGACTTAGGCCATTTCCTGTTTGCTCTTTCTGTTTTGTGCTTATGGTTCAAGATGCAACTCACAGCTTTTTGTTTCTACCACCCTGTCTGGTACCTGATGCTATGCTATCTTTCCACGATGGACTCTGACTGTCTGGAACCATAAGACAAAAGACACTTCTTTATAAGTTGCCTTGGTCATGGTGTTTTATCACAGCAACAGAAATATAATTAATACAGGCAAAAGCATCCCAATTAGCCTTAAACTCTTGAAGGATAAGAACACAATGGTGGGTACTGTTAGAGGTCTATCCTCAGACAACTGGACTGATGAAATTAAAGAAAGAACTATATTACACCATATAGGGAGAAAATATGATGTTCTGCTTTGAAGATCAGAGAGAGAAGTACATCTCTCTCCAAACTATAATAAGCACAACTAAAGCAAAATGTTTGAGGATGATGAAAAAAAAACCTGTTCTTGAGTATGATCTTGAATTTACTGCTGTCTCTGGATATTTTCAATGACTCAGTAATCATTCTGTATATAATACGAAGTGAGTGGGATGCTTGTGAGTGTGGAGACAGTTAAAGAATGTTTTAAAACTATACAAGCTGGTTATAAAAAAAATGCCTGCCAGAGCAAATCTTCATATGAATGTAATGTCCTTATTCAGAACAGTGATGTCAAAACAGACTTCCATCCATAAGGAGGCCAATTCAATGCCAGGTTTAATGTCTTTTAAAGACAGGATAACAATCTTGCTTGAGGGTACTGTTGCAGACCACAAATTCAATTTGACTTGTTTGTGTTCTGGCATAATGAGAATCCCAAAGCCTTCAAGCATTTCAACACTAAGTAGCCAGGTGTCCAGGAAGCTATTTCATCTATGTGTAAGTACGCACTAGGGGATTTTCACAGTGATGAGATTATGTAACTATGCAATTTTTAGAATGTACCCCAGTTATTGGGTGATACATGATTATTTGGATGTGTTGTTTGTTTTTGCTATTGGGTTATATGAGGTCCTTATATAGTTTGGATATTAACCCCTCATTGTAAATGCAGTTTGCAAACGTACTTTTTTGTTCCATGAGGTTGACTGTTCATTTTGTTGAACTGTTTGTTTTGCATGAAATATTAGAGTGTTCACTTAGAGTGCTCACTTTTTTTCTTTTCTTGAAATCTAAATAAACCATTGCCAATTTAAATGTTAAGAAGCCTCTTCCTGTATGTTTTTCTCTAGGTGTATTATAATTTTAGATTTTATATTTAAATGTGTAGTCTACTTTGAATTGCCTTTTTATGTGATGTAAGACAAGAGTTAAGTCAAGTTTATGTATATATTTAATTATTTGATTGAAGAGGAGGAGATGGGTGTGAGTGTGTGTGTGTGTTTGCATGTTTTTTAAATTAGTACATAGAACACTTTTGATGGTAATCTGTGATTCAGTTAACATAAATAGGTCTTAATTCCTTTTTGACTAATTTTTAAAGCTTTGATGTTCCTAAAATTACTGACCTGAAATTGCTTTTTCTATCATATCTGTTAGCATAAATTTGAGACTTTGAGGCCCTATCACCTCTTAATGTTATTTGTTATTATTTTTATTTCTTATTTTTAATTATTGTTTAATTTCTTGGTGCCTGGCCAAACGAATGGCTCAGTGGGCAATGTTATCTGCTGCTAAGCCTGATAAATTGAGTTTGATTTCCAGGAACTCCATGGTGGAAGGAGAGAACCAATTCTTATAAGTTGTCCTCTGACCTTCACATACATGCTGCAGCATGAGCACTCCCTCCCTGAATAAGTAATTTCTCTTATAATCCTTTTCAATAAAAATTATTTTCCAGTTTTTTCATAAATAATAACAGTAGACCCTCAATAACTCGGACATCTCTCTTCTGCCTAGGATATTTGTATCCCTGTATATTGACCCTTTGCATTCAGACTGTGATTTTTATCACTGTCTCTCCTGATTCCAGTCTTCAGACTTGTGCTGAATCCTTTTGATGGTAATCTATGATTACCTACAGCTTTGGTATTCTAGTTGACAAATAGAGGGCTGTAGATCTTCTTGACCTCCACAATTGTATGAGCCAGTACCTATAATTCTCTCTCTCTCCCTCTCTCATTTTCTATTAGTTCTATTTCTCTAAAGGACCTAGAACAGCTCAGTAGAGAGTTCAACAAGGTTCACTGAATGAAATGTTCTACCTCAATAATCTCTACTTTAAGCCCCACTGGTGTTTGGCACATTTTTTATACTTTTACACCCCGCTGCCTTCTAACTTCTCTGGCTTCCTTTCTGCTTCATGAACTCAGCACATTTTCTGACTCCGGTACTTGTACTTGCTAGTGTGCTCATCTTCCCTTGACAACTTTTTCTTTTACTATCACACTTTTCCTCCAGGCAGCTTTTGACTTGATCTCTAATTTTTTCTTTTAAAGATTGATTTTATTTATATGAATACACCATTGCTGTCTTCAGACACATCAGAAGATGGCATCAGATCCCATGACCGATGGTTGTGATCCACCATGTGGTTTCAAGGAATTGAACTCAGAACCTCTGGCAGAGCAGTTAGTGCTCTTAACTACTGAGATATCTCTCTTGCCTTCATTGAGCTCTAATTTTATATAAAGTTATCACTAAGTATTAGCTTCCAGAGAGGTTTTTCTGAACACCTTATAAAATGGGCACTTGATATGATACTGTCTTATATATCATTTGTATGCATGCTACTTTTCTCACAAATAGAATATAAGGATTCAGGAGGATAGGAATAGTATCCCTTAGACTCATGGATCACTTATTCTTCTTAGAAAAATATGTGGCATTTAAAAGATGATCAATGAATATATGTTAAAATGAATAACTAGAGTTACCTGTGCTGACATGGTTTTCTATCTCACCACCCTTCTAAGGATGTCTAACCTCTATTAATACCTTTATGATAAATAAATGATGATAAAACATGATTTATCATCAGAAAAAAATGTATGAACATGGATACTGGCATGTTTAGGTAGAAAGGCTGAATACTGGGGTTCATTCCTCATTCTATCATAATCTTTCCTCTGTGGTTTTTCTGCTTATCACTTAAAGTAGTTTCAAAAGGGAACACATGCTCCTTCCATTTCACTTCTAACAGACATTGCTTTGGCTTGGAGTCCTTAGGCTGTTGGAAATGCCCCATTGGTCCCCTCTCCCATGGTGGAAGCTCTTGTCCAATGACTCAGTGGGCATAGAATTGCTTTAGCCCTTTGGCCTCTTTATAGTGTTAGTTTGATAATTATGACGTGTACTTTCCTATGCTAAATTTGTACTCTTGGCTTATTAGAAGCTGGATACTTGGAAGGCTAAGTCAAATGTTCTTACTCATGTGTCCTTTCCCCCTAAGAATATACTTCCTAGCAAATTACTTTCACATGAATCAGAACCCATATGGTTTGTTTCTGAGAAATCTCATCTAAGGATACAAGAGAAGATGTCTTCTTGATTTGCCACACTGGTCTATACTGTAGCTAGGTCGCATGTGCCTCAAGCTCTGCATCCTCCCCAAATATTCAGATGTGTGTAGCAACTGCTTAGGACACAGAGATAGCTGGAAAACTTCATATCTGGGTAATTTTCTTTGTAGATAGGCTTGAAGTCCTCTGTCTGTAAATTTATAAAGGAAAAGAGGAGGTGTTTGTGATTGATTGCTTCTTTTCTTCATTAGTGCTTCAATCTATTCTACTAATCTACCCAATTTCTCTTTATTACTCCTCTTTCACACAAGTTCAAAAGTCACTGGCATTTCTTATTGTTCTACTTACCTTACCCATGCTATCTCCTGTCATACCACATTCTTTATTAGTGAAGATCATTGCCTAAGCTGTCAGCTCTCCAATTATTGTACAGCATAATTACAAGCATGTTAAGCAATTATTTGTTGTGCATGTCACCTTTAGTTGGCTGTGAGGTACTTATGGGCAGAAACCATGTCTTATTGATCTCTGCTTTTCCCTCATGACTCAATACAGCACTGTGTTTACATTACTCATGTGATGAACTGTTTTTCAGAATAAAGTATAATGGCCAACTTGGTAAGAAGAGGCATAGATTTTAGTAAAGCACTTTTCTATTCTTCTGAAACTCACTGCTGAAAAGAACAGTTATTTTTCTCTGAATTTGATGATTTATAGTTTGCCTTTCTTAATTGCTTGTTGAAAAGGATTAAATTAATCTGCTTATACTACTGCACTTGGGTATTGATTAAGACTCATTTAATAAATGTAGAGGATTCTTTTGGTTCATCTAATGTCAAGTGTTACCTATCATTGAATTACCTAGAGCGTGAATACTTATTCATTGAAGAGATTCTAGACTGAACTTTATTCACTAGGATTTTGGATAGAAGCCAACTTAGCAAGATCTTAGTCATTAGTGTGATAACATCTTTGCACAGCCTAAGAAAGATCAAAGCTTCACTTGCTTTTCACCAAATAATTACAAAGTAGGTCTTGTGAGATTTAAAATACTTTTTCTTTATTAGTAAATTTTGTTCTTTCATGCATGTACTGAGTTTATGGTGACTGTGTTTTTTTTTTCCTTCTGTGTAGATGATATTTCATACCCTCTCTTCCCATCTCTAGATCTTCTATACTTTCTGTGATCTTTTCTATACTGTTCTCTAAGCCTTAAGGAAGTAGTGTAAATGTCTTATCTAGGGCTGAGACCTACATTGTCCTTTAATATCAACATGTTGTGTAGTCATGGATCTTTGCAAGCCTTATAATTTTTAAATTATTTTATGAACAAGTGATAAATTTGTACAAATTTTAGATGAAGTGTGGAATAGTGAGTTCTGAAAAAACTTGGGCAAAATCAAGTACAAAAATCATTATCTGTGAAAAAATTTTTTAAACCAAGTAAGTCAAAGAGAGTTGTTAGTACTCTCTGGTTAACTCATGAATATCTGAGCTTATTGTATTTGCCAAGTATTTAAGAGTAAAGTAAGATAACAATACTTTTAAAATTGTATGTATGTATTTATATGTGTGTATCATCAATCAAAAAGATGTTTATTAAGTATTTACTAAACATGGCAGTATGTTTGAAAGCACTGAAGATTCATTGTCTGTTATGGCTAAGAGTTTACAATCTGTTTGGCAAAACACAGTAGATGCTCTTGGTGAAATAGTAAATGTCATAATACTGTACAATATATGTTAAGTTGTATTGGCTTTTGCTTTGAACACTTAACAGTTCCTCTCATTGTATTGGTTCCATATCACATTATTTCTGATTTAAAATATTGGAGTAATGCCTAGTAATTAATTCTGTATTGTCGCATGGAATAAATAAACAGATGGACCAAAATCAAAACAATAGAGAAGTTAGATGGTATCAGGGGTGGCCAGTGAATTATGCCTGGAGGAGGTATTATTTAGTCAAACCCATATGGGAAACCCACAGAAAGCCAAAACTAACAGTGCAGTGGAAGGTGGGGCTTTCTCTAGTACCAGGAAAGAGGCAGATAATGAGGTCATATTTAATTCTCTTTTCAGAAATTTGTCTATATATGACTATTACTGAAAATTCTTTATTAATAAATTCAAGTGATCTATAAACATTGTGTGCCAAATGCTCAATTCATATAGCTCTGATCTGTTTATTAAAGCTCCATGTTACTGTTAACCTTTTCAGCTGAACATTTTAAAAAGTGTCCCTTTTCCTTACCTTTGCCAAGATGCTTCATTAATTTAGCATGATAACTCTTGTTTTTATTATTTATTCTACATATGAATATCTAATATTCTCAGTATAATTTATTGAAAAGTGTGATTTTTCTCTAATGTAAGTTTTTGACACCATTGTCAAAAATTAGCTGGCTGTTGGTATAGAATTATGTCTTCTATTCTGTTTATTATAGTATCTTTACTGATAGATACCATTATTGGTCAAACACATATATGTAGGAAATTAAATGTATGTTAGTTAGGTCATCATATGGGTAAAATGTAGTTCAAGTTTATTTTGAAAAAACAAAAACTAAACAACAACAAAAAATAAAATCACCTAACAATACTTTTCTGCAAACATGTTTGTATGAAAAGCGCTGCATGAGTGTGCCAAGAGATGGTGTCTATGTGGGACACACCAGAGTGAACAAAACAGACACATGTCTTATCACTGCAGAATCCTATGAATACACTTCTAACTACAAGAAAGTAAAAGCTTGAGATCATTGACTGCTCAGTGGACTGTGGCATGCTCAAGGAACACATTGCTTCTGGTGAAATTCCCATGCTTATTTGTCATGAATAAACAGTCTGCGCTTCTCTTGTTCTGAATGGCTAACTGGAATAGGTCTATGTCTGACAGCCAAATTTGACCTGTATCTCAAAATAGCTGTATAAATATTTCTTTCCACTCTGGAGCTTACATTCTCACTTTGAATTTTCATTTATCAGTATCAAATGTGATTGCCTTTTCTCATTATTATGTAAAAGGAATGATTCTGTTATTTTTCAGTTTGAAGCAAAGAGACTACAAAATATCATGCTGTGTCAAAATCAAAAAAATGCCTCTGAAGGGGAAAAATATTCAGCAGGCACACTGTATAAACAAGAATGAAAAAGAATGTGAAATTACTGTGAACTCCATCTGATAAAGACAAAGAAGGCTTTACACCATGATTTTCCCAAAAAAGGATCACCAAATGGGAAGTTTGTGACCATACAATCTCTTTTTCTTATAACTTTTCTACAATATGAAATTGACTTTGGTTTGATTAAAAAAATGATGGCTCAAACAGATTGCAGTGCAGTGAACTTCTTATCTTTTCATTTTTAAGTTTCTGGTTTTAAAGACACAAAGCTATTACCTTCTGATGGGTGTTTGGTGATCTGTGCAAGATGGGTCACAGCCTAGCTTCTTTTACAGACAGCTCAGTAAAAAAGCTGACAAGTGGTAAAAAAGGATGCTCTAGTTAGCTTACTAATATTTTGTTTTAAAAGGAATTCATGGATGACTAGACAGAGAGATTAAACTCTGATGAATAGCAATCTGGCCAGGCTAAATAGGAATAAGGGGAAACTGCTCTCCTGTCACTATCTTAGCTGAGCTTTGGGATGGTTGATACTAGTCCATACAAAAATGTTCATAAATATTTCATCTAAAAGGGAAAAAAGTGGAGTGGGGCAGGGTAGGAAGTGGGTAAAGGTGCCTCCTGTTGAACTTGAGGACCCAAACTTCCATCTCTTTGTACTGTGTGGAAGAAGATGAGAGCTGACCCTTTAAATGTCCCCTGTCCTACACATGCCTCGACTTTGACATTCGCACACATAAATGCATCTGCACACATTTACCTAGCACTCATGAGGATGAGACAATGAGACAGGATCATGCATCGAGGGCCACCTGACCTACTTAGTGAGATCACATTTCAGCCAACCATAGGCTTGGCACTTTTAAACCACTTTAAGAAATGTACAACATTGCTTCACTCTTAACTTTGAAACTCTTTCCAGCAAAATCCAGCAGAAAAAAACAATTTCTACCAGAGAATCAGCATGTGGTTCTGAAAAGTCCAGTGTGGTTTAAAGTTAAGCACACTAGTCCTTGTTTTATTGTATAGACACAAAACTTGGGAAGAATATTACTACGTTTTCCTTAATATATTAAATTCACAGGGATTATACTAGAAATGAGGTGTTTTATGGAAATCTTTATAAAATAATGAGAATATTAGGCAAAAATCTGAAAGCATTTAGCTCATTTCAGAGTATTTTTAAGTAATAGAGCCAATCTTTCATAAACTGGATCATAATTCCACATACAGCAAGGGACAACTCTTTATGTCTAGAAAAATCCCCTGCATATCAGAGAAATCCAATAAATGTTTCATTTTCAAGTAATGCATAGTGGCCTTGTGTTCAAGGCACTGATATTTGGTTCATAGTACATATATTCCACCAAAAATTCATTTATAATGAACAACAGTAAAGAGGTTACTTAATAGGGTATCTTTCATACATAGCATAGGATATTGTCAAGATCTGACAAAAATGTGCACATATTTAAATAGTACAATGAAAAAGAGGATTAGATAAAAACTAAAACAAACAAGCAAAAAAAAAAAAAAACCCAGACCAAGTCAAAACAAACCAACCAACCAACAAACAAAAACTCACAAAAAACCCCAAAAAAACAAAAAAACAAAGATCAGTCAGATAGACAAGGAAGTCTGTCAATGTTTTGTTTTTATCACTTGTGAAAAGAAGACAAAAATCAATTACTTTCAAGTTTTATAGTAGCTGTTCATTGTTTGATTTTGAGTTTGGATCTCTCTGTGAAGCCCAAACTGGTCTCAGACTTATAGCTTTTTGAGTATTGGAATTGTAGGGGAATATGTAAACTGTAGACGAAAATGTATCCAAACCTTTTAAACCTTTTAAGAAATGGATATTCATAAGCACAGCTCTCTCTCTCTCTCTCTCTCTCTCTCTCTCTCTCTCTTTCTCTCTCTGTGTACGTGTGTGTGTGTGACAGAGAGAGAGGGAGAGAGAGAGAGAGAGAGAGAGAGAGAGAGAGAGAGAGAGAGAGAGAGAGAGAGAGAGAGGAGATATGTGGCAATCCAGAAATAATTAAGCAGCTGCTGAATAATGAATATGCAAGGACATTAAGGATTAAGCCCAAAGACCAGTATGATATTCAACCCACAGAGAAATTGTCCAAATTAGGTGATGGATATGGTACATGATTATTTTAAAAATATAAAATATTTGTGCCTTTTTGAGATGAAATGTAGGAATTACTAAAGCTGTAGCCATGGGAAGCCATGCAGAAATAACATAGCATAAAGGCACAGCAATATGATGGAGGATGCAGTAGAGTGACTTTATCTGTCTTGAATGTTAGCAGTGATATGTAAGTATAGAAATACTTTATATTGCATATATGTTAATGACATAGACATTTCTACAATTTCAGGTTTCCTGTTATCTTTTGACAGTTTTTCTGCCCTTATTTGGAAGAAGCAGCCACATTCCATTATTATAGGCTATTTTAATTTTTGTTTGTCCCTTTATCACTAAAAAGCATGTTCTTATTTATTTGATTTTACCCTTTAAACTTTAAAAGGACTATATTTATTAACCCTGGAAGATAGAGGTTTTGCTGTCCTTCATAGGAACAATTATCTCCCCAAATATATGTATCCATTTTGGCTCTTAATTTTCCTTTTAATTGAAACAATTTCTTTGCATGCAATATATTATGATCATGGTTTTCCTTATGCAACTCCTCCCAGGAACTCCCCACCTCCATCTTTCTTTAGAAAACAAATAAAAAGAAACTAAATAAAACCAACCAAATAAGAATTTCTTTTTTGGTTCTATTTTTTTTTTTTTTTTCATAGCCGAGGACCAAATCCAGGGCCTTGCACTTGCTAGGCAAGGGCTTTATCACTGCGTTAAATTCCCAACCAAGACTTTTTTTTAAAAGAAGAAAAAAAGCAAAAGGATTACACACACACACACACACACACACACACACACACACACACACACACACACACACACACACATGCCCATAAAACAAAATCAGAAACCATAATATTCAAGCAAAAAACCAGTAAGGCAAAAACCAAAAACACAAAACAAAATAAACAAATAAAACCACAAAAAAATCAATATGAGTAAAAAGTTGACCAATATGAGTAAACCAATATGAGTAAAAAACATGGAGTTGCTTTTGTGTTAGCTGTCTACTGTTGGTCATGGGCCTGCCCTTAAATGTGGTTAATATACCCAATGAAAATCCATTGGAGAAAATTAATTTTTCCTTTTCTAGATGGCATCACTTGGAGAGAGCTTCTTGGTTAGGAGTAGGAGCCTGTGTCCACTTCCTTTTCTCTGTTCTAGGATCCCCCTCTGACTTGTACACATGCGGCCACAGTCTCTGTGAGTTCAGATGTGCATCAGGTCTCTTCTATATGGAAGGCATTGTTTCCTTGGAGTCATCCACCACCTCTGGTTCTAAGAGGGGATTTTAGATGAAGAAATTCCACTTAGGACTAAGTATTTCCAAATCTCTCACTCTCTGCACATTGTCTAGTTGTGGGTCTCTGTGTTAGCTTCTATCTACTGCAGGACTAAGCTTCTCAGATGATGGCTGGATGATAACGGCACTCATCTGTGAGTCTAGCGATGTTATTATGGCTTCATTCTCTTGCTATGCTCCTTTAGCAGAACAGTAGCATTTTGTTCTTTCCTAAGGCCATGACCTACCCAGTCTGATTCTTGTTCACCTGAGCAATGTCAGGCATGGATTCCATCTTATGGGGTAGGCCATAAACCCAATCATAATGTGGTTGGTTACTCCTATAACATTTGTGACACTATTGCACCATTTTATCTTGTAGGCAGATCACTGTTCTAGATCCCAGGTTTGAAAGTTGGGCTGATGGTTGTTTTTCTTCTGTGGTAGCAAGCAGAGTACCTTCCAACTCCATGAACATTGCTCATTCAATTTGAAGGCTCTAGTTAGTCACCAGCAGAACTCTGTGATCAGTGAAATGCGCAAGGGTTGTTGTCCCAATAGGACCTTATCATCAGCTTGTGGAGAGAAACCAATAGCCTTGATAATAGCCTGTGATATTTGAGGGTTCCATAATGCATCTTCGGTCAATAACTCAACTGGATGTAATCTATTCCAGCCACTTGAGGTTTCACTCAGTGGAAAGAGTTAAATGTGGTTGAGGCATTGTCTTTCCTGTTAGTGACTCCATTTATATTTCTTTCATATGCATATGTATTTTACTAAGCTTCTATAGTAGTAAGTTTTCTTATGACCCCGCACATGCACATGGCTTTTAGTGTTACTTGTTCCTACTCATATTTCTTCTCTTAGCCTTCTCATCCACACCCCTTTCTTAATCCTCTTTCTTACCCCCCACCTCCCATCTCTTCATAACTATATCTTATATAACTTCTGTGATTATATGGGTTGTGGAATGTCTATTGCAGTCTTAAAAGCTGATCTTCACATATAAGAAAACATACAATATTTGACTTTTGGAGGTCTGGGTTACCTATAGCTTTACTTCATCATATACAATACTTGATTATATGTCAAATACATACATAAGAAGAAAAACAATGAAAAAACATTCTCCATTTCCCCACCTTATTTTTTGGCTTTTTGAGACAGGGTTTCTCTGAGTAGCCCTGGCTGTCCTGGAACTCACTTTGTAGACCAGGCTGGCCTCGAACTCAGAAATCCACCTGCCTCTACTTCCCAAGTGCTGGGATTAAAGGCATGCGCCACCACCGCCCGGCTCCATTTTCCCTTTAACTTGTAAATAGTTTTGAAATTAAAATATGGTCTTGATCTGAGAGAAATCAATTGGTACAACATGGAAAAGTTGGAGGAAATGAAGGAAAAAGAGAAAATGTAATTACATTTTAATTTCAAAATAGATATTTGCATTTTATAACATGGGCTAAACAAATGTACAGAGAGGTACCACTATGTGCTAGGCTATAATGAATTCTAGAAATTGATAGCAAACAAATGAGAATAATCTACTCATCTAAGGAGGCAGTACAAAATTCTCATATATCTAAAATTAAATTCACTGGTTATATCCTTAATAACTACAGACAAATTCTGACTTACTTCTCTTTCCTGAAATTTGAGACAATCATTATACTTTGACTCATTCATCAATAGGGACACTGGTGAATGTTGTGCGACTGCCTTTTCTTGAGGCATCATTTTAGTTAATTAGCTCTTTAATTTGAATTGTTTGACATGTAAATTGCAAATGAATACAAAAGTATGCTTTTAGCCTCTACCTATAAGTCAAGAGAATGAAAGTATTTTAGTATGTTTTAATATTCTTTTGAACTGATTCCAACTTGGTAATAGAAGAAATGCATTTTCAGTCTAATAATAAATATAAGAAAATTATGAAGATAAATTAGAAATAAATTTTAGCATATAACTAAAATTATTTGAACCTTTATGTGCATCTTTGTTTTCATAAAGTATAATTCATGATTCCAAATTCCCTTAAGTTCTTCATATTTCTTCTATATTAAAGTTCATAATTTTTCTCATATTTCTAAGACCAAAGTTTTCTTAAGAAGTAAATTTAACATTATAACATGTAGAAATAAGAAGAACTATGTTAGGGGACATTCACTCTTCCAGCTTATATCTGTAATACATTAGAGAAGACATCTCTTGTATATATATATATGTGTGTGTATATATATATATATATATATATATATATATATATATATATATATATATTGAGTTCTTTTGTGTCACAAGTGTCAGTTAAATGCCATAAAGTTATTGGACCTTGTTGTCGTACCTAGATAGATGTAACAGAAAAAAATTAAAGACTTAGTTATAGAGTCATGTTATTTCATTTACTAAGACTTGATTGATGTTAGGTTGATTATGATTGATCGTATTTTCTGAGGGTCTGCTGGATACACCATTCTGCTTGCTGGAGCCAGATAGAAAGTGATTGTTTATTCCTGCTCCACAAATATTCTCTGGAAATTCTTTTCTGAGTTTTAAAATTTTAATTTATGTCTGTGTGTTTGTATTCGACATCTATATTGGTGCCCAAAGAAGACAAAATAGGGTGTGGATTCCTTTGACGCTGTCATTTCAGTTGGTTGGAACCTACCTGATATGGGTGTTTAGAATCAAACTACTGTCTATTGAACAAGAAACAACAGTCTTAATCACTGAGCCACCATTCCAGCATGCTGGGAGTTCTTTTAATATGTCTATTCCCTACCTCATATAGATACAGTGAGCAAATGTCTCATCCTGGAGACCTTTGGGATTCTAAATAGCTTAACATAAAGTGCTTCTTCGTTTGAGTCCACTGTGTTCTTCCCCAGAGCCTTTCTTTCTCTCATTCTGTTTCTCTGACTCTAGCTCCTTTTGTAAGGGGCCACTCCCAAGCCCATGGCACATACATAGCAGATACATAGCTCAGTCTCTGTGTCGATCCCTTAACAAGTGGAGCAGGGGTTAGGGGGTGTGGTGGTGGTGTCCATAAAGCCATTGCCTGTCTGTAGAATCTGTTCCCCAATAGGGCTGCCTGGTCTGGCCTCAGTGTGAGCCTAACCCTGCAGAGATTTGATGTGCTAGGGTGGGAGTATACCTGAGAGGGAGGAGAAGGGGAGGGTAGGTGGGGAGAGGGGGTAACTGGGAGAGCAAGCAGCAATGCAAATGTAAAATGAATAAATTAATTAATGGAGAGAAAAAAGTTGAAACTGTTCATTGTGGTTCTAGCATGCCACGGATCGGTTTTCTTGCGGAGAGCCCTTATTCGGCTGGGTGATAAAAGTTCTGGCCAGGTGGGCAAGGGATTTGGCGCGTGACAGACAGAAATGACACAAAGAAGTGTGTTATCTGAATGTATTTCTCAAAAATGACATGAGGCTTTTGCAAAAGAGAAATGAAAAATCTGGCAGCTCAGTAGTGGAGGTACATCTGAGGCCATCTAAAACACATTGGGTCTAAAACAGCAGCCATCTCCTCTGGACTGGTGCAGCACCCCTGGGTTATGCTCTGGCCCATGTGGCTCGGCCGGAGTCCTGGGGGGGCTGCGGGTACACCAGCCAGGAGGGTAGAGGCTCGAGTCTCGAATCTCGACCTCCAATGCTCAATGCTGACTGCTGCACACTGTCACACTGTCTCTCTCTCTCTCTCTCTCTCTCTCTCTCTCTCTCTCTCTCTCACACACACACACACACACACACACACACACACACACACACTCGGCTCAAGGTCCGCCCATCCTTAGTAAAACGCCCATTATGCTAATCTTCTGAGCAAGTGGAGACGGGTCTCAATCTTGCTAATTCCTAGGAGTGGTTCAGCTGCAGTGACTGAGAATGAGGATTCTACTTGACCTTGCCCTGGGATAAGTCTCCCATTCTGTAAGCTTCAATGCCCTACCCACAATGCCAAAGGCAATTAGTCTGGATGGGTAACATTCCTTACGAAATTCCAGGCCAGGATTTGTTGGCTAATATGTTGAAACATTGGTAAAGGTCAGAGAGCAATGCCCAGTTTTGTCTAGCTATTAATAAATCATATCTTGGTGGGCACCTAGCACGCGAGTTCGCGAGGAGATATCTGGGCTACCTCTGAGTTAGGGGATGCCAGGACTGACTGAATACCCAGGAGGCACAAACTCCCTTTGAAGTCATAACACCTCTTGTCCACAATCAGGCTTTTACCCCTGATATTGCAGATATTGTTATTAGCAAATAAACAACAAGAAGTCTGGACTGGGGAGTGTATGGAGTTTTGGGTTCATGTAGTGAAAGTAAGATTAGGAAAACACTGACAAATCAAGAAGTATTTACTGTAAACTGGGTCCGGTCATGCATACCTGTGAATGTAGTACTTGGGAAGCTGATACAGAGGAATTCTGGCAATCTTGAGGGCAGTCTGAGTTTTAACCACCGTCTTTTCTGAAAGCAAACAGTAAATGTAGATATCCCACAGAATCTAAAGTTTGATAATTGGATTGGTAAATGACAGAACGAAAGTAGTATGTGTGTTTCTTGTCTAGCCACTCTCCTTTTTACAAAGTTGCTGAGACTCAATTGTAAGGACTCATCCTAATGATATAATCTAATCCTAATAATTTCCCAAAGACCCAAATTTTAAACACAGTAGTCACTGACATTTCTACTCTTTTAAAATCTTAGGATGAAGGATTTCAGTACACAGAGTATTGCAGGACACAATGAAGTACATTCAGAATACAGCATTTATGAATAGAGGGAGCACTGGAAGAGCACTGTGATGATTGCTCTTCGTTGTCAGCTTGAAGGGATATAGAATCAAATTATTATACAACCCTCTGGAAGTGCTTCTAAGGGCATTTCCCGAGACGAGTATCTGAGGTAGGAAGATAGACCCTCAAGGTAGATCCACATGGTCTGAAGAAAATGTGTTGCCTGCCTGCCTTTTTATCTTCATTAACATAGGTATCTCTTGATAATGGGACCAACCTCTGTGGGTTTCAAACTGTGGCTTCTTTGGTCTTTAAATATGCAGTGACTACTAGCATCTTGTCAGGGAAATTCCAGTTCATCAACACCCCTCCCCCTCTTTTTTTTATTTTGTAGGCAACCAGCCTCCTTTAGGATTAAATAGCTACTGAGTTCTCAGTCTCCCCATATGCAGATGGCCATTGTTAGATTACCTACCCCTTACTGCTTTCATCATTCCAATAAGTCCCCTTTCATAATATGTTGGATTATTTCTGATCTTGAAGAGACAGTTGACTAATATGTACTTTAGTAACAGAAGTGGGGCAGTACTAAAGAAAGAGTTGTAAGGATGGCTCTCCAATGGGCTTGATGGTATCTGGAGCATGCTTTCTAATCTGAATACCTTGAAAGTTGCCAAATACTCTCCTGGTTTTATGGAGATCACTGATAATCCATGGTGTGAAGTGATTGAAGAATTATACAGTATAAATACACTTAATATTCTGAACTTAGCCCTTGTGAGAGGCAAGAAATTTGGTGACTTTCTACAAAACAATTTTGAACATTTCTGGAAAATTAAGGGAAATAATGATACTGGCTAGTTAAATTTAGAGTCTTTGAGTAAAGTCACAAAGAAAATAAATGTGCTCAGATGCAATCTCTCAGTTCCAGATGGGCATAAATACTCTGAAAGCTTCTATGTGCACCATGAGAGAGACATTTCTTTCTAGCAACCATAATACCAAAACTGCCAATACCAAAACAAAACCAAACTAAATAAAAGCAAAAAAAATGAAATACCTGTAAGCCCTCATCATGTTGACTTACAGTGCAGGTTTATGCCCTAGCCTCAAAGGTTATCTCCAATTAAAAGGTATTGATTACTGTAAAAGAGTGGGAACCTATAACTTGGGGTGAACATGTCAGAAGAAGAAGAGAACAAGACAAGATGAGACTGAAGACATTGAGCTTGAAGATTTTGAACAGCTTATTTTACCTGAAGAAAGCAGCTCTCTAGAGATCTTAAAGGCCTATAGCACAGGTTTGGTACTACCAAGAATCCAGCTTTACAAATTGAGTAGCTCCCAGATTCTCTGCCTCTTCAGCATGTACACACTTATTAGTATTCCTCAGCCCTTGACATATAAGGGCTGAGGAATATGTTTTATTGCATTGACAATGCAATAAAAACCATTTTATAAGATGAATTTTTGTTGGTTCTGTCTAGAGAATATTATTAATATTTTTTGGTTAACTTTTACAATATTGATATAAAATCTCTTCTTTGCTTTCTACTTCCACCTTTCATTGTTTACTTAAAACTCATGAAAAGAATTGTACACATTCATCATGTACACTCATTTTCTCTTGTCCCTTGAACTTATTCTCTTAACTACTACTCCATCAGATCTGACCACCTGGGATCCTGTCACTGTCACTGTTGACCACACATCGATATAGTCCCTGACCTTATCACCCCACTTGATTTGCCAGCAACCTTTTTGTCACAGTTAATCCTTTTCTCCTGGAATGCTTAGCTTTGGCTGGGTTCCTTGATTCCACAGCATACAGATCATCCCTGCACCTCACTGGCTGCTGCTTCTTAGCCCCTTTATCTAGACCTTCCTTCTCCATCTCGTCTTGTCTGGATAGTGTAGAATTCTAGTATTTACACCTTGACTCTTGCTCATCCCTTATGTCCTGTACCTTATCTTTCTTACTGTGAATACACTGGACAGAGTGTGCCTAGAGTTACTCCCTCGGTTGTCTCTTTTAGTCTCATTTCCCAGATGCTACCCATATAACTCTAGTTCTCAAGTTGTCTCACTGGTTGTGTTTTTTCCTTTGAACTCTATCCCCTCTACACTATTTTTAAAGCATCTCGAGTTTACCCTCAGTACTAAAGTCTCAGTGTTCTTTACAACTCTCTTCCCTATCTTAACTCCATCTTTCCAATTTCTAAGGCTTATGATATTTTTATAACATCACCCTTTGTTTGATTCATAAATAAAATATCTTTATCATCTAATGCCTACAGTGTTCAATTGCTTCCTACTCTTCATACAGTACCAGAGAAATACTTTGATTTTATTTTTTGAGACAGGGTTTTAGGTATCCCAGGCTAGCCTAGGACCTGTTACATAGCCAAGGATTACCCTATGCTTTGGATCCTTCTGATTGCCCACTCCAAAGCACTAGAAATATGATGTGTTCCACTAGCCCACTAAACTCAGGACTTCATATATGCTAGGTAAGAACTCTAGTAATCAAGCTATAACCTTAGTCACTTTAAATTTAAATTTTATTTTTATTTTATTCTATTTTATTTTGTTTTATTTAATTTATTTATTTACTTATTTTTGAGACAAGGTTTGTCTATGTAGCCCTGGCTAACCTGGAACTCACTCTGTAGACTAGGCTGGCCTTGAACTCAGAAATCCTCCTACCTCTGCCTCCCAAGTACTGGGATTAAAGGTGTGCACCACCACTGCCTGGCTTGAATTTTATTTTTAACTCAGAAATTACATGATGGTATTTTTCCTTTCAAAACCTGCTTTAATTTCCATTACTTAACAAAAATTAGCAGTCCTAAATAACATGCCATCATAGCTTTCCAGCATCATCTGCAATTCCTGATTCACTTTTATTCATTTTACCCTAAGCTTATTTGTTGATGTGTGTTGCAGCACATTTTCATTCTTAGATGTGTTCATTTCCCATTCTTCTTTTTTGGTCTAGTTTATACTTGATATTTGCTGAGCCTGTTTCTTTGTTTTCTTTTTGTATTTGCCAAAATTTTACTTCAATACTATGATGATATAAAAGACATCTTTTCAATTTCAATCCCCTCTGCTTTTCTTCTGTGCACTTTTTGCTACCTGAAAATAAATGTCTTATATTATTTATTTTGTTGGCATTCTCTTGTTTTATTCCCCATTTTAGAATAGACATTTTACTGTGGACAGCATATGTTTTCTTCTGTATTGCTGTAATCCTTGTACTTTGCAGTGATTTTTGTTTAATAAATAAATGTGTATATTTTTGAGAGCATCTATCATTCAGAAGTAAAAAGTACCAAATGGAAAGGAAGATAGATCTGAATTCCAAGCCTGGCTCTGTAACTTACATTTTTTTAGAAACTTCGACATATCATTTAATAATTCTGAGCTTCAGCTTTGCAGCCAATAGGCAGCTAAACTAGATGAGTTCTCTGTACCTCCCATCTTCATACAACACTCATGGTACTATTGTATTTTCATTCTTTGAGCTCCCAATTATTTTACAGATGTTTATATTACAACCTATATTAAGGTGTCTGTGAGAGGATTCTGGATTCTAACCCTGTAAATGACCTTTTCTGATAGCTCATGGCTTTTTGTTTGTGGCGCCTGTGGAATATGTGAGAAATTCTAAAAATGTAGCTTAAGAACTTTCGTTCCTCCATCTGGGTCATGGGTTTTAATGGACCTAAAAGAATAACACGTAAATGAACACTCGCATGCTATGTGAAAATTTTTCCACAACCAACACTGACAAAGTCTGAATTTGAAGTTAATGTGAAATCATAGCAACTATTTAGATTTATACAAAATTTAAGAAACAAGCTTCCCTGATATTAAGATGCAATCAATAGAATTTTAAGACTATAATGCTGAAAGTTAGGACATATAAATAGTGCTGAACTGCAAGGAATGTGTTATTTAGTGCAAATGGGGGCTTTTTTTGTGTGAGGAGCATCACACTGACTACTCTTGGAAGGCTGCAGGCCAATTACCTTTTCCTTAATAATTTCCAAATCACTTAGAAATTGCTTTCAATTTCCCTTCTCTGCACACGATTGATGATGTCTTTTTACCTTTGTAATTCAACACATATTCAGGAAACTATACATAAAGAGGATTTTCATCAAGATATGGAGTATAGTAAATATCTCAGAACTACACTAATAATTGTATGTGCTATTAGAAATATTTTTAAATACCTATAAAGAAGAAAGCATCCTTTAGAGTGTTTCATAAAATTTATAGCCAATGGGAAATATTATCCAAATTTTACCATTGCTAAACTTCAGGTTAATAGGTATATATGGGCTTGGAGGAGATATTACTATTTCTAGCAGAATTTCTATAAGGAGAAATTTCAAAGTAATCTTGAACTTTTTCATTATTCTTAAGGTTATAGCCCTTTGTGGTTTGGGGCTGCATCATGCTTGCTTTTATTTTGGGCTTAAAGGATTGCTTAGTTGTGTATTATACTGAGGTAGATAGGTATAACCAGGTCATTATGATAGAGATAGTCAATGAAAAATGAGTTTTAAAAATTAAAATGTAATTAGTCATTTGTGATCCCAGCATAGTTTGAAATAACTTGTCATCCTCTACTGAATGATGGGGATACCCTTCTTCTGCTTTGGACCATGGTTGTATTTACTAGGGCTCTCTAGAAGAACAGAGTAGATACATTGTATCTATTATAAAAGGAGATTCGCTAAAGTAGCTTACAGGATACTGTCTGAAGCATCTAACAGTGACTGTCTGCATGCTGGGCAAGTAAAGACATATACTTGGACACCCTCAGCAGTGCCAAGCTGGCACTGAAAGACTGGAGGATTCTTGGAGGGTCACTGATCTTCAGTACACACTGGAAGCCTAAAGAAGGTGGAGTCTGATATTGGTAGAAGACAGCAGCAGCAGCAGCAATCATAGCAAGAATAATTGTGCTCACCAGCAAAAGATGAAGGCAGGCAGGCAGGCAGACAATGCTGCTCTTCCCCAGCGCTCTTTATAACTGGCAGGCCCAATCTGAAAGATGGTCTTCTCAGTTAACTCTGCATATACCATTACAGACCCATTCTGAGGCATGGCTCTTAGTAGATTCCAGATCCTAACAAGTAATCAGTCAAGAGTATTGGTCACAGTAGCTTTATCTATGAGCAAAATAACTACTGGTCATGAATGTGCTTGGTTAATGTGATAGCATTAACATTTTGCATCTATTGTTATGGATCTTTAACCCGAACTGTGTTTAATTGGCAGAAGTGATAAGAGACTTGCCAGGACATTAAGGGCAGTTGGAAGAAGGTAAAAGTAGTACAATTTTTATATGTCAGAGGCCTTGGAACAGCTTGTGTAACTGCCTGGTTGCTGGCTCAGGGTCTGCGAGATCTCAGGGGTCTGGGTTAGTTGAGACTGCTGGTCTAACTATGGGATCACCCTCCTCCTCAGCTTCTTCCAGCCTTTCCCTAATTCAACTACAGGGGTTCCTGGATGAACTGTAGAAGGGAGGACAGGAAAGGGGGTAAAGCTGGACTGTAAAACAATAAAAAGAATAATAAAAAGGTATTACATTTCCCCATATTTTATGTTTTCTTATGTCCTCTCCTTGTTTTTAAATCATAGAATTATCTTTTCTAAGATTTTTTTCTTACATTTGCTTCCTGCCAAAGTTTCTCCTCTCTAATATTTTGTAGTCCAGCTGGCTTCATATTTATTCCCCTTTCTCTCTCCTAATATTTCATCCAAGTGGAGATTGCAAAGCCTTTCATAAAACATTTTATCAGTTTAAAGCTGATGAAATATGAGAGCTTTGGCCAAGTTAAGGCTGCCTCGTTTCTTCTCTGTACTGCTTTCTTAGTGTGTGTAGAGTGTACATCTATTCCCCAGTCGTTGGCACTGTAAACTTGATATCATGAATCTACAGGGCTTCTGTTGTTTGATTCTGTTTCATTAGGACTTGACAAATATTGACCTAAAGCTTCTAGATCTCAATCAGCAATTTTTGAAAAATTACTTTTCTGTCTGGAGAAATTGTATTTAGCATTTGATTCTATCTGAAGTCCTTTTGATATGAGAAAAATTAATTATTTTATCTAATTGTCATTTAGGAATACCAGTTGGCTGCCCTATTTCACATATAGCTCATTTAAAGAACTGACATTTTGTGAAATTGGCTATTTGTTGAAAATCTGTCCAGATCAACCAGTACTTTTACAGTTGTTTATTTACTTGATTCTTTGTTCATTGTCAAACTGAGAAGTTAATTGGAGCCTCCTACGTGCTCAATCTTTCCCTTAGAGAAAGGGAGGAAAAGTGTTTATTTTTTTACTGTACTCAGTATATAGGCCCTATTTTAGCACTTATCATATTTTCTCCAAATAAAAACCATCTCTTACCACAAGACGATAAAATATTGGAGAGCATTCTTCTTAACTCCTTTCTGTGTAATCTGGAGTCCACTGTGCACTGGAGAAATGATTTTTATTTGGAGTTTAATGTCATATCATCATGCTACCTTCAGAATAATGATCCTTCCGTCCGATTCCTAACATGGTTATTGTTCCTTTGGAGTCCCTGTTATTCATAGCTAGGGATGACATGCTGGTTGCTGAATGCTCTTTAAGTTTGAATAAGGGATTATCGTACAACACTGTGTCCTAGTTTTATTTCTGATGCTGTGATAAAATACCATTACCAACCCACCTTTGGGGAGAAAAGAGAAAGAGTTTATTCATTTTACAGTTCCAAGGTACAGAAACTTATTTTGCAGAAGTCCAAGCAAGAACTCCAGTAGCTAGGCACATCACGTCCATAATCAAGAGCAGGAAGAAAATAAATAATTGGATCCTTAATTTCTTACTCTCTACTTCTGGCCAACTAATTTTCTTCTGCTTTACACAGTTAAGGTCCCTTGCCTAGGGAATGACTCTCCCCACAGTGTACAGGGTGTTCCTATATCAACACCCTGTACAGGGCACCCAATTAGGGCAACCTCCCAAGGCATATCCATAAGCTAACCTGATTAAGAACATTTCTCAATTGAAATCCCACTTCCAGGGAATTCTAAATTGTGATAAGTTGACATTTAAAGCTAATTATTATATTGTGAAATGGCTTAACATCACTTTACAGTAAAAATCCAAGTACTATCCCTCTCTGAAGCTCTGGGACATGCTCTTTTCCTTGCTATCAGACTACTGGCCTTCAGGACTCTTAAGAAACCACAGTTTGTCCTGCTTTGAATATTCACATGTACTCTTTTCCTTCCTGAGTTATAGTTCTGTTCCACCACCCTTTACCTCAATAACTGACATTATTTGGATTACATCTTACAAGAGGCAAGCTGTTCTCAGCACTTCATTATAGCCTATGCCCTATGCTATATAATCAGCCACTTTTGGTCTAATGGTAAACACTGTGTTTACTGTAGTTTTATTTATTTAATTACTGATTATTTGTTTCTCTGATAGAACTATGCATTGATTATTTATTTCTCCTTTAGGACAATACATTCCAGAAAAGAAAATGTATTATTTATTTACCTATTTTACCATTTTCATCTTAGTGACTTGTGTGGTCCTTGACATAGGAAAGGAATTTAATATAAATTTTGTTGAAATAAAATTCCATTGACTCTAATTTTCTTAATATGAAAAATTATGTTTTCAGATTTTGTGTGGATAGGGTTGGTAGTGAAGCCTGAATACAGGCATAGCTTAGGTTACCCTGGCTCCTCTGTCCAAATATCCAGCTATTTTAGCCTTTTCCCATTAGATCCACTTGATAAGAGTAACAGAGAGACACAGGTAAGAAGCGTGCTTCATATGTGATAGTCATTCTTTCCTTTTTTTTTCCTTTTTTTTTTACTATCTCTATGCTTAAATTTCTCTGTAGTCATATCAGGGAGTTGGAGTAATTTCTCTATCTCAATATTATTACCACCTACTGGATATTTTAGCCTGCTACTTGTTCATTCCTGGATCACTTATCATATTATACTGGTATAGATATAACCTCCATTGTAAAGGCCAGTCCGAAACATCATGCACCAGACCAAATCTGAAGACACCTCCCCTCCTCATCCCAGGATAGGAACATAACACTTCCCTGGGAAACTTATGTGTTCTTCAACAGCAAAATTGCTAGCTCAGCTGCTGCTTACACTACAGCTCTCCTACTAGCATGACAATTGATCTCTAAAACAGTGAACCTCTTTGGTTTCTTATGTCTTCCAGGAGGCTATGCAGGCAGGAAAGTAGTTCTTGATTTGGGAGAACTTATGTACCTCCTACACCTGTGCTCTATCTTCCAGTCATAAAAGCTTCTCCTAATTCTCCTCTACCTACCTGCTTTGACTTGTCCCCCAATATACAAATCTCAGTTGGCCCCAGTTCATACGCAAAGAAAATAAATACATAAATAAAATAAAGTGTCCAAAAAAAAAAAAAAAAAAAGCCAGGCAGTGGTGGGACATGTCTTTAATCCCAGCACTTGGAAGGCAGAGACAGGTAGATTTCTGAGTTTGAGAGCCTGGTCTACAGAGTGAGTTCCAGGACAGCCAGCAGCCAGGGCTACACAGGGAAACCCTATCTCAATAGCCCCTTTTCTCTTTCCCCGCTCCCCACTGCTTTCTTAAGTAGCCTCTCTTTTCTCTCTGTTCTCATGAGAGTTGGGCATATCCTAATCTGTCTAACCTTTCTCTGATTTGTCACTTTGTCTACCATTCAATTAGGTAGCACTTTCAAACATGGCTGCTTCCTTCTACAAACTAACATTAACTTTATTGTTTGGGGTTAAAGGTGTGTGCTAAGGCTGAGCCACACCACTAGAAACAGGTTTTTTTTTTCAGTAAACAACACAATCTTGGGGTTCACAGTATGATCAAATATCCTGCGACAAGTTAGCTTTCAGAGTTGTGTTGATTCACTTTATCTGTCTATGAGGTATATGGTATTAATTAACTTCAGGAGAAGGAATGCTTATTTTGGCTCATAGATCTTTTGGTTTCAGCCCATTGTTGTGGCTGGTTCTATTGCTTTTGGACTTGTGTCTGGAAACATGTAGAACAAAGCTGCTCACCCCCATGAAGACTAGGAACCAAGGAGAGAGAGAAAGAGAGAGAGAGAGACAGAGAGAGAGAGATCAGGAGAGAGAGAGATCAGGAGAGAGAGAGATCAGGAGAGAGAGAGAGAGAGAGAGAGAGAGAGAGAGAGAGATCAGGAGAGAGAGATCAGGAGAGAGAGATCAGGATCAGGGTCTTAAAGGAAATTCTTAGGGAAATGGATAGATCTGGAGACTATCATCCTGAGTGAGGTAACCCAATCACAAAAGAACACACACGGTATGCACTCTCTGATAAGTGGTTATTAGACACAGAAGATTGGAATACACAAAGTACAATCCACAAATCACAAGAAACTCAAGAAGGAAGACCAAAGTGTGGATACTTCATTCCTTCTTAAAAGAGGGAACAAAATACCCATGGAAAGAGTTCCAGCTAGGGTTCTTAGTATAAACCTGTCTGAAGATTCTGCTAGGAGTTATGGAATAGTAAGGCAGTGTTGGATGGAGAAAAGGTTGGCATGGAGTATAATGAGAGAAGTTATCAGTGAAGACTGAAATGATAATTCCCATCTGGCTTATTCTTGAAGTTAAAAAGTACTTGTGGAGGCCAAGGATATACCTACTTAGGGGCCTATTGTCTTTTGGGTGCTAAATTGTTTCAATTCCTTTAATTCTCTTTCCCAGGAAGGTAGTCTTATTTTTGTCCTGCTTTTTATAACAGACATTTTATCTGTGATCTCAAATTCTCCCAATAACCCTAGTAGGTTGGAGCCCTGCATCTACACACCACATAAATCTTCAGTGCCAATTCCATATACTCCATCCTACTTCCCACTTTTCAGACTTGGATATTATGGTGTAGATGGTGGGGAATGTGATCTCTGCTGTAATCAGAAGCATGACAGGGTTGTTGCTTTGCATGTAGGTAATATGGGAGACTGGGGTACTATATCCATTTTTTAAAATTCTTTAGAATTACCCAATATTATAGTTTCTCTTTGCAAACCTTCCAAAGAAATCCCTGAACTGAGAGACCTACTAGAGATCTTCACGGTTCCTAATAAACCCAGTGTAATTGTGCATTATATGGCTTTTATTTGCATGTTTCATTGCTCTCTTCCTTCCAACCTTAACCCCTTCACAATTCTTCCTAAATAAAGGACTTTTAACATCCTATAGTAAAATATCATCAACTTGAATTATTTCAGTCTCTGATTTCTAAGATTTTTGAACAAAGGCAGCCATCATATGAAATTTCAGTGTGTGTGTACATAATTTGTTTTTATTTTTAAATGTTTTCCTAGATGACATTATTTTCTTCAAATAGTACCTATTTCCATATAATTGTCAATGTTTAAAAACACTGGTATTATAGATTTATGTTTTAAAATTATATGTATATGTCTGTGTTTATATCTGGGTTGGTACATGTCAAGTTAAAGTATCTAAGGAGTCCAAAGAGGTCTTCAGATCTCAGGATCTGTAGTTGCAGTTGTTCATGAATTGCCTGATGTGAGTGCTTGGAACTAATTCAGGTCTTTCTTCTGCAAGAGCAGTGAGAGTTCTTAACTATGCCATATATCCAAGTCTCCAAATATTTTATTAAGAATGAACTTACATATTGCTTTACTTTTATCATATATTGTATAAATATTTTAGTATTAAAAAATAAAAAGAATATAAGAAATTAGTTTATTTTGTCCTGAAAATCAGGTACTCACGTAATAGCTACCATAATGCTTACCACACTGTATTTTATCAATAAATACATTATGAAATATGAAATTGTTTCTTTTTTGTTTTATGTGTTTTTCTTTTCCTATTCCCATCACTACTTTCCCCTGTCTGCTCCATGTATGCCTTTAAAAAACCCAGAGTCTACTTAGTGTTGCCTATGTGTAAATGCATGTAGGACCATCTACTAGAGCATGGGTATCCTCTTAGGGCCTGAATTCTTATAGAAAACTAACTCTCTCTCCCCAAGTAGCCACCAATGGCCAACAGCAATAAATAACTCAACTAAAAGCAGGTCTTGTTGAGTTTCCCTCCTATCCATGTTTAGATTTTGGTTGGCCTGCTTCTGGGTAGGCCTTATCCATCTAGTTACAACCACTGTGAGCTCATGTGTGATGGCTCTGTCATGTTCAGAAAAACACCATTTCTCACAAATACCTACTATCTCTGGCTCTTAACATCTTTCTTCTCTCTTTCCCATAGTGATCTCTGGGACTTGTAGGACAGAATATGCTATAGATTTCCCATTTAGAGTTGAGTACTCCATAGTCCCTTAATTTTTGCATATTGAGCAGCTGTGGGTCTGTTTTAATCATTATCTAATGCAAAAAGAAGCTTCTCTGATTAAAGTTAAGAGATGTACTAGTATCTAGGTGTAATGATGAAAACTTAGGTGACAGTTTAATGCTATCTTCCTAGTAGAATAATTTCTGTCTGTCTGTCTATCTATCTATCTATCTATCTATCTATCTATCTATCTATCTATCTATCTATCTTTCTATACAGTTGTAGTAGAATAATAGTATTAAGTTCTCCTCTAGGGCTATGACCTTAGCCAGTCAGTGGGTTGAGGGTACAAGATATGAGTTCTGCTTTGTGGAGCAGGCCTTATGCCAAATCAGAAAGCTATTGGTTACTCCTGTCACATTTGTTCCACTATTACACCAGTAGCACATATTCTCAGGCCATCGTTACTATAATTTGCAGGGTTCATATATGGGTGAGAATGATAATTAAATTTTATCTTCAGTAGCATGCATACAAGTCTTCAGCACCATGAGAAGTAGCCCGTAGGGATGAGGCTTCCATGTTGATGTCTTTCTAACTCTCCATGTGGTGTCTTCAGAAACAGAGTCTTACCATTACGTTCTGGAGGGTAGCCAAGACCAATGGCAATAGCCGACAGTGTTGGTAGGTGATCTAAGAACCATTAACTCAAAAAGAGGCAATTCATTTCTGGCACTGAACATTTTTATGTGGTAGCCTGTGGTGTCTCTTTGGGAAATATTGTCCCTTTGTTGTAATGTAACTTCTTTAGACTTCTTTTTTATATGCATATGTATGTAATTTAGAAAGCTTCTACAGTAACATATTTTGACAAAGCACTTCCAAAGTCTCAGTGTTAGTTTTCCTTTCCCTATGTCTCATCTGCCATACCACCTGACTATTTATTTATTTATTTATTTAGTGTGCTTGAGACAAGTGCATACTATGGCATGTATATGGAGGTCAAAGAATAAATCATGGACATTTGTTCTCTTTTCTATCTTGGGTCTACCCACTGAGCCATCTCACTTGCCTTTCAAGAAGTACTTACTGAATAAAGTAATGATACAAACATCATGTCACTAAGATGTAGGAGCAGTTCAGTTTTTATTTTCTACACCTTAGGTCATTTGAAAATCATTCTGTAAAGTTCGTTCATAGATACAATCTTCATTACTGAAAAATTTAGCCGAAATAGAGTTGTTTATATTATTCAAGATTTTTAAGAATTCTGTGACCTTCTTATTATGGGATCAGATTTATTTTAAAATTACTTTAGAGAGACCCAATATGCTATGCAATTGAGGTCATATATTCTCAGGGAGGTATTAACTCAGTAGGAGAATAGTAATTGCAAGATTTTTCAGCTGCTGGCTATTAAAAGGAGAGAGAGAAAAAAAACTGTGAGCTAGAGAGAGAGAGAGAGAGAGGGAGAGAGAGAGAGAGATAGAG
>NW_022196904.1:79548957-79559214 GCF_008632895.1 Mastomys coucha
GAGAGAGAGAGAGAGAGAGAGAGAGAAAGAGAGAAAGAGAGAGCTATACCAACAAACTTCATGCAAGGAGTTTGTAAATATAAATGATGTCTCAGCTTATAATGATGAGTCAGTAGTTATTTCCTTTAAATATCAGCCATTTAATGACAGTTGAAAAGATTGTTTCATGCTTCCTGTTACTCATTTTCTCTGAGTGAATTCTCTTATATGAAAGCAGCATGACCATTGTCTATTTGACATAAGCTATGCTGTTTTATCTTTGTTTCTCATCACACTGAAGTATTCATGAAGTAACAGAGATGGATGAGGTCAAGACAGCCAAAAGGCAGGCATGTATTGGTGCAAGTATCTCACAAGGCCTCAGCAGTAACTGAGGAGCTATTGATGGTTGACAGTTGTTGGGGAAAGGAAAGGACTCACTCTTTTTGGGGGGTGTGATCACAGATAGGTTGCTCATCTTCCTGCGCATGGCCCTACACCTATGACTATAAAAACAACTAATTGGATTGAGTGTGTTATTTTTGCAAAGAGAGAAGTGACATGAAGTTGGGAAGGAGATGTGTTAGGAGGAATCCAGGGGGAACTAGAAGGAAATAAGAAGGATTAAAAATCATATTTATTATATGCATGTTTGAAATTCCCAAAGAATAAATTTAAAAGAAAATTACAGGAGAATATTGGAAAGAAATATGGAGGTCCTTTCATTTGATTGAAAACTATACCATTGGTACAATTAGTGCCACATATCATAACAGATAAATCACAAAATTTCAGTGATTATACACATTTAGCATTTTTAAAAATTATTTATAATAAAGCTTAACTTTAGTCCAAATGGCCAGGTAGCCTTCTTTTCAGAGGTGATTTAAAATCTTACATTTGTCCAACTATGACTTTGGTATAAAGTCATCACTTGGAGCATCCACACACCAGTGATCCAAAAGAATGAAAATATAGCATGCATACTACAAAAGATGCATTTATTGGCAAGATCAGGACATATACCACTTAGGTCAATTATAAAACCTATGACTTATGACCATATCGAACTGCAAGGGAATAGCCATGTGTGGCATATTTACATGTCTGTATTAGTTACTTTTCCTGTTTCTGTGATTAAAATACCCCAAATGAAAGCAACTTAAGAGAGAAAAGGTTTATTTTGGCTTATACTTGAAGGGTACAGTACATCATAGAAGGGAGTCAGCTCAACAGGAACTTGAAACAGCTGGTTGTATGGCATCCACAGTCAGGAGTGTGGTGAACCCTGCTGCACATCTAGCTTCTTCTGTTACTAGGTTCAAACCCTTATTTAGAGTAGATCTTCTTATCTCAGCCTCAAGAAATCCCTCAAAGGTGTGTTCAGAGTTTTTTTCCTAGATGATTCTTGGCCATGCCACATTGAAGGCCATTATAGGCCATCACAAATTCATTCTTTGACAATTTGACATTCAAGAATGTTAATTTTGAGTCGCCCCTACATCCCCTGTTCATTACCATCTCAATGTGAAGTGAGCACAGTTCAACTTCAGGAGTACTCATAATCTTTAACAACTTCAACACTGTTTAAAAATCTAATCTCTTCTGGTACTCAAATCAATATTTGATCCGCCACACTATCAATAAACAACATATTGGTACAAAGTAAACATTTGCATTCCAAGTGGAAGGAATGGCATCAGAGTAAAGAATGGGCAGGTCAAAGCAAGAACAAAACCCAGTGGGAGCAAACATTAAATCCTTCCACTCCATGACCAGTAGCTGGGATTTGTGATGGGATAATCTATGTTTCAAAGGGATTAGGTAGCTTTACTCCTTCAACCTGCTGCCGCTCTCTTGAGCCAGCTCCAGTAAGTACACACAGATTTTTCTGAGGAGATGGTCCATAGTCTTGGCATTTATAGCATCCTGGGTTTCCATTTGAACTTTGGCTTCACTGTCCACAGCTTCATGAAATGACCTTAAGGACTTTGTTACTGGGTCTTTGACCCTGCCGTACATTGCCTAGCTTCACTGACTCTTTAAAGCTATGGAGGGAGCTTCCATGATCCTCTCCATCTGGCATCTTTAGGTTTACAAAACCAGTGGCATACAGACAACACATTATCAAGTTCTGCTGTCATGTTATGAATGGAGCCTAGTCCTTTTCGGTCATTATTAAAGTGACATTTGTGTTCTAACCATGGTGAAAGTTTTCAGGACCACAGAATCTCTTCAGTTTAGACTTTCTTTATTCAAATGAATATCCATGGAAACAAGACGAAACCTATAAAGGGAGGAGTTTTGTCTAAAGCATACTCTTCTTATTGGCTCCCCGAAGCTGTGAAGCTCTCTTTAAAAGTCACATCTGCCTTCTCAGAACTATTCTGAATGCTTTTCTATCTTGAAATTTCCTCTCCCTAAGAGTCCCCTCAATCTTCCAACTTTCATCAGTGCCTCATGGGTGATGCTGTTAAATTCTACTGAGGACATGAAATAGAACCTGGGAGTCCATCATGGTAGGAAATCATGGTGGCAGGAGCTTCACATGGCTGGTCACATTAGATCTGCAGTTAGAAATCAGAGAGATCTATGAATTATGCCACTCAGTCCACTTTCTCTTTTTAATTCAATCTAGAACCTAGCTCAAGAAATGGTGCCTATGTTTAGGATAGGTCTTCTTACCACAACCAAAAGAAGTCCTCACAGCATCCCAATAGGTCACCATAATCTCAACAATCCCCAGCAGCTCCTTTCCTGGTGATTGTAGGTCCAGTCAAAGTGACAATCAGCATAAGTTATTATAATGTCTAAAAAGATTTTGATCACTAAGGAGAGTTATAGTGCTGAAGAATTCCAGGACATTTTAAAAGATAAATCATGTCTTAACACTTTCCTAAATATTTTTCTTTTCAAGTCATATCTGTCAATTTAATGGTGATAGCTGTTTGGTGTTTAGAAAATATGATAGTATAAATTTCAAACTGAATAGATAAAATACACTTTGAGGATTCATGGATCTTAAATGGTTTTTATCCTACTTCTTGTCTCTGAAATCTTTAATTTTTCAAGATCTTGGATGAAAATACTTACAGCAAGTAAATGGAGAAAGATTCCAGATTGAGTTTGATTTTGTTCAGAATTTTGTCAATTCTGGAATTAAGTAAAACTGGAAATTTAAGGTCTGGATTCCTTAGCATTTAGAATTCTCTCTCTCTCTCTCTCTCTCTCTCTCTCTCTCTCTCTTTATCTCTCTCCCTCCCTCCCTTAACAAAATAAATTTAATTATCTGATTTGCTTGGTTTCATTGTTGTGTAGCATATAAAAGGTACTACTAACTTGCATGAATATTAATATTAATATTAATTAACTATCAATGAAGTGATTGCTATACCAAATAGATAATTTTGTAAACCTATGTCACTGATATTTTAAAGTTAATGTCTAGATTTAAAAATCATTGATCCAAATAGGTACTTAGAAAACACTCATAAACTTACCACCACCAATCTATTCAAATCACTATGCTATTAACTTAGTGGAAAGACCTTTAACTAAATAAATAAATTATGTCCTGACTTCACCCAAAGTCCTGAAAGTTAAATTGTAACAATTTTTTATTAGATATTTTCTTTATTTACATGCCATATAATATCTCCTTTCCCAGTTTTCCCTCCAAAAGAAAAAAGAAAAAAAAAACCCTGTTCCCTCCCCTCTCCCCTTACTCACCAATCCACCCTCTTCCTCTTCTGCTTCTTGGCCCTGTCATTCCCTACAATGGGGCATAGAACCTTCACAGGGCCAATGGCCTCTCCTGCCCTTGATGACCGACTAGGCCATCCTCTGCTATACATATGATGCTGGAGCCATGAGTCCTACTATGTGTACTCTTTGGTGGTGGTTTAGTCCCTGGGACCTCTGAGGGTACTAGTGACGTTTCCATCTGGATCCAAGAATGGCATGTAGTATATAAGAAATGGTGTTTAATACTGGGTGGAGGTGGCACATCCCTTTAATCCCAACACTCAGGAAGTAGAGGCAGATGGATCTCTGTGAGTCTGAGGATAGCCTGGTTACAGAGCTAGTTCCAGGACAGCCAAAGCTATGCAAGGAAACTCTGTCATATTGTTGTTTGTCCTAAGGGGCTGCAAACTCTTCAGCTCTTTGTGTCCTTTCTCTAGCTCCTTCACTGGGGACCCTGTGCTCAGTTCAATGGATGGTTGTGAGCCTCTACTTCTGTAATAGTCGGGTACTGTCAGAGCCTCTCAGGAGACAGCTATATCAGGCTCCTGTCAGCCAGCACTTGCTGGTATCCACAATAGTGTCTGATCCACTTAGACTTGAGCTTTGTACAAGGAGATAGGAATGGATCAATTTTCATTCTTCTACATGTTAACTGCCAGTTGAGCCAGCACCATTTGTTGAAAATGCTGTCTTTTTCCCAATGGAGTGACTATAGGTGTGTGGGTCCATTTCTGGGTCTTCAATTCTATTCCACTGATCTACCTGCCTGTCACTGTACCAATACCATGCAGTTTTTGTCAAATTGCTCTGTAGTACAGCTTAAGGTCAGAGATGGTGATTCCACCAGAGATTCTTTTATTGTTGAGAATAGTTTTCGCTATCCTGGTTTTTTGTTATTCCAGATGAATGTGCAAATTACTCTTTCTAAGTCTGTGAAGAGTTGAGTTGGAATTTTGATGGGGATTGCATTGAATCTGTAGATTGCTTTTGGCAAGATGGCCATTTTTACTATATTAATTATATAGTAATATATTATTATATAGTAAAATATTAATATATTTACTATATTAATCCTGCCAATCCATGAGCATGGGAGATCTTTCCATCTTCTGAGATCTCTTTCAATTTCCTTCTTCAGAGACTTGAAGTTTTTGTCAAACAGGTTTTTTTTTTTTTTTGCTTAGTTAGAGTCACACGTCATTTTATATTATTTGTGACTATTGTGAAGGGTGTCATTTCCCTAATTTCTTTCTCTGCCTGTTTATCCTTTGTGTAAAGGAAGACCACTGATTTGCTTGAGTTAATTATATATTCAGCTACTTTGCTGAAGTTGTTTGTCAGGTTTAAGAGCTCTCTGGTGGAGTTTTTGGGGTCACTTAAGTATACTATCATATCATCAGCAAACAGTGATAATTTGACTACTTCCTTTCCAATTTGTATCCCTTTGATTTCCTTTTGTTATCTAATTGCTCTGGCTAAGACTTCAAGTATGATACTGAATAGGTAGGGAGAGAGTGGGCAGCCTTGTCTAGTCGCTGATTTTAGTGGGATTGCTTCAAGTTTCTTTCCATTTAGTTTGATGTTGGCTACTAGTTTGTTATATATTGCTTTTACTATGTTTAATATGGGCCTTGAATTCCTGATCTTTCTAAGACTTTTATCATGAAGGGGTGTTGAATTTTGTCAAATGCTTTCTCAGCATCTAATGAGATGATCATATGTTTTTTTTCTTTGAGTTTGTTTATGTAGTGAATTACGTTGATGGATTTCCATATATTGAACCATCTCTGCATCCTTGGGATGAAGCCTATTTCGTCATGATGGATGATCATTTTGATGTGTTCTTGGATTCAGTTTGCAAGAATTTTATTGAGTATTTTTGCATCTATATTCATAAGGGAAATTGGTCTGAAGTTTTATTTTTTTGTTAGGTCTTTGTGTGGTTTAGGTATCAGAGTAATTGTGGCTTCATAGAATGAATTGGGTAGAATACCTTCTGTTTCTATTTTGTGGAGTAGTTTGAGGAGTATTGGTATTAGGTCTTCTTTGAAGGTCTGATATAACTCTGTACTAAACCCATCTAGTCCTGTGGGTTTTTGGTTGGGAGACTATTACTGACTGTTTCTATTTCATTAGCAGGTATGGGACTGTTTAGATAATTTATCTGATCTTGATTTAACTTTGGTACCTGGTATCTGTCTAGAAAATTGTCCATTTCATAGAGGTTTTCCAGTTTTGTTGAGTATAGGCTTTTGTAATAGGATCCCATGATTTTTTGGATTTCCTCAGTGTCTGTTGTTATGTCTCCCTTTTCATTTCTAATCTTCTTAATTAGGATACTATCTCTGTGCCCTCTAGTTAGTTTGGCTAAGGGCTTATCTATTTTGTTGATTTTCTCAAAGAACCAGCTCCTGGTTTGGATGATTCTATGTATAGTTCTTTTTGTTTCCATTTGGTTGATTTCAGCCCTAAGTTTGATTATTTCCTGCCTTCAACTCCTCTTGGGTGAATTTGCTTCTTTTTGTTCTACAGCTTTCAGATACACTGTCAAATTGCTGGTGTATGCTCTCTCTAATTTCTTTTTGGAGGCACTTAAATCTATTAGTTTTCCTCTTTGGACTGCTTTCATTGTGTCCCATAAGTTTGGGTATGTTGTGGCTTCATTTTAATTAAACTCTAGGAAGTCTTTAATTTCTTTCTTTATTTCTTCCTTGACCAAGTTATCATTGAGTAGAGTGTTGTTAAGCTTCCATGTGTATGTGGGCTTTCTATAGTTTATGTTGTTATTGAGGAGAAACCTTAGTCCATGGTGATCTGATAGGATGCAAGGAATTATTTCAATCTTCTTGTATATGTTGAGGCCCGATTTGTGTACAATTATATGGTCAATTTTGGAGAAGGTACCATGAGGTGCTGAGAAGAAGGCATATCCTTTTGCTTTAGGATAAAAAGTTCTATAGATATCTATTAAATCCAACCATTTCATAACTTTTGTTAGTCTCACTGTGTCTTCATTTAGTTTCTGTTTCCACGATCTATCCACTGCAGAGAGTGGGATGTTGAAATCTCCCACTATTATTGGGTGCATTGTAATATGTGTTTTGAGCTTTAGTAAAGTTTCTTTTATGAATGTAGATGCCCTTGCATTTGGAGCATAGAGGTTCAGAATTGAGAGTTCATCTTGATAGATCATACCTTTGGTGAGTATGAAGTGTCCCTCCTTATCTTTTTTGCTCACTTTTATTAAATATTATTTTTCTTGGGACCATTTGATTGGAAAATTGTTTTTCAGCCTTTTATACTGAGGTAGTGTCTGTCTTTGTCACTGAAGTGGGTTTTCTATATGCAACAAAATGTTGGTTCCTGTTTATGTACCCAGTCTGATGGTCTATGTCTTTTTGTTGGTGAATTGAGTCAATTGATATTAATAGATATAAAGAAAAAGTAATTGTTGCTTCCCGTTATTTTTGTTGTTAGAGTTGGAATTCTGTTCATGTGGCTATCTTCTTTTAGTTTTGTTGGAAGATTACTTTCCTGCTTTTTCTAGGATGTAGTTTCCCTCCTTGTGTTGGAGTTTTCCATTTATCATCCTTTGAAGGGCTGGATTTGTCAAAATATATTGTGTAAATTTGGTTTTGTCATGGAATACTTTGGTTTCTCCATCTATAGTAATTGAGAGTTTTGCTGGGTATAGTAGCCTGGGCTGGCATTTGTGTTATCTTATGGTCTGTATGACATCAACCCAGGATCTTCTGGCTTTAATAGTCTCTGATGAGAAATCTGGTGTAATTCTGATAGGTCTGCCTTTATATGTTACTTGAACTTTTCCCTCATTGCTTTTAATATTCTTTGTTTTGTGCATTTGGTGTTTTGACTATTTTGTGATGGGAGGAATTCCTTTTCTGGTCCAGTCTATTTGAAGTTTTATAGGCTTCTTGTATGTTCATGGGCACCTCTTTCTTTAGGTTAGGGAAGTTTTCTTCTATAATTTGTTGAAGATATTTACTGGCCCTTTAAGTTGGAAGTCTTCACTCTCTTCTATACATATTATCTTTAGGTTTGGTCTTCTCATTGTGTCATGGATTTCCTGGATGTTTTGGGTTAGGAACTTTTTGCATTTTGTTTTCTTCGACTGTTGTGTCAATGTTTTCTATGGTATCTTCTGCACCTGAGATTCTCTCTTCTATTGTATTCTGATGGTGATGCTTGCATCTATGTTTCCTGACTTCTTTCCTAGGATTTCTATCTCCAGAGTTGTCTCTGTGATTTACTAACTGTTCTACTACTATTTTTAGGTCCTGTATGGTTTTGTTCAATTCCTTCACCTGTTTGGCTGTGCTTTCTTGTAATTCTTGAAGAGATTTTTGTGTTTCCTCTTTAAGGGCTTCTACTTGTTTACTTGTGTTCTCCTGTAATTCTTTAAGGGATTTTTATGTTTCCTCTTTAAAGGCTTGTACCTGTTTACCTGTGTTCTCCTGTATTTCTTTAAAGGAGTTATCCATGTCCTTCTTAAATTCCTCTATCACCATCATGAAATATGATTTTAGATCCAAATCTTGTTTTCTGGTGTTTTGGGATATCCAGGACTTGCTGTGGTGGTGGTACTAGGTTCTGATGATGCCAAGTAGTCTTGGTTTCTGTTGATAAGATTCTTGCGTTTGCCTTTCACCATCTGTTAATTTCTTGTGTTAGATTTTCTTGCTGTCTCTGGCTGGAGCTTGTTCCTCCTGTGGTTCTGTAATCCTGTGTCAGCACTTCTGGGAGATCAGCTTTCCTCTGGTAAGACCTGTGTGCAGAGGGCTGTGGATAGACCCTCTCTCCTGAGTCCTGGGGTCAGAGCACCCCCTGGAGACAAGCTTACCTCTTGCAGGAAAAGGGCAGAGAGAGGGTTGTGGATCTGCTGTCCCTCCTAGAAGTCTCTTTATGCTACTAGCAGAAATAAATTACTTTTCAATAAAATAGTAATCACCATCAGTTATATATATATACATATCAGAAAATAATAGCTATTAGCTTTTATTTTTATATTCCTTTTATAGGTTTGTGATTGGCTTCTCCACAAATATGGATGATGTTATTACAAATAAAGTATTATTCAGCATTCTCAAATCATAAATATATTTATTCATACACCACTATATAAAAAATATGTTTATATTCTAAAAGTCTTAATCTTGAATGAGAGACTATGGCTGGATAAAATACCTCATGGCCTATTCTCACTGTATAGGAATATCTAGAATAAAACAAAGAAACAACTGAAAGGGTTTTCAAAATCCTTTGAAGTTTGATGACTAGCAGGAGAAACATCTCTTGTGGAGACAGTGTACGCCAAAGGTCAGGGTCATGAAAATGATATATTTAGTGAATATTAACTAGGTTTGCGTAAGTAGAGAACCAGAGTAGCATGAGATACTCTATGCTAATGTGCATCAAGGTGTTTTAGTTATGCTCTAGAGTTTAGTAAGAAATACTGTTTGCTAAGAAAGCCTTGAAATTTCAGTAAATGAAAAGTGATGAATTCTTGAAGGGTTCTGGAAGGATGGAGAAGAAAGAAGACTTTGAGACCAAAAGGAATGAATTCTAACACTTGGTGAGTGAATGATGTGATTTAACTCTACATTATCCAGAGGAAGTAAAGAAAACATTGAGGTATGCCCAGCAATGGGGCATTTCACTTTAGTGTATATATCAGATACCAGAGACAATTTCATAAGCTCTCATGTGAAGGTGACATATGATTCTGTTAATTCTTTTATTTTTTTATTTTTGGTTTTTTAAAAGGGATTTTTTAAAAAGATTTATGTATTATTATAAGTAAGTACACTGTAGCTGTCTTCAGACACACCAGAAGAGGGCATCAGATCTCATTATGGGTGGTTGTGAGCCACCATGTGGTTGCTGAGATTTGAACTCAGGACCTTCAGAAGAGCAGTCAGTGCTCGTACCTGCTGAGCCATCTCACCAGCCCGATTCTGTTAATTCTTGAGTTAAGTATTATAGTTTTGACTCTTTAATTAGAATGTGAGTTTTTAGTGTGTGCTTCTCTGCTAATCTTGTGTCACCACTTGCAAGTTATTTAAGCTTGGCACAGCTGCAAATACACTAATAACATAGCTGTTCCCAAAGAACACTTTTGAAGGTTAAATGAGATAATCTATGTAAAATACTTACTGTAGTTTCTGATGTATTAACCAGATCCTATCAGGATGAGTCCTTATCACCATCATGATGTGATGGTAGAGTTATCCCTTCATTTGTAGGGAATATACTGCTATAGATAGTAGAATATACTGCTATAAAGGATTGAGGCACACATTTTTTTATAATATGCTCCTTAGCAAGTGTCTTAGGCATTGTTGACTCCTTATTTTGTATTATTCTGTGTTTTTGTTTGTAGTTTTTGCAATACCTTAGAAACATAAAATTGTGCTTGGATCACAGATCACATGAAGACAGGCTCTGAGGGAGGTTTGGCCGATGGGCTATAGTTTGCTGACTATATATATATATATATATATATGTATATATATA
>NW_022196904.1:79559224-79563559 GCF_008632895.1 Mastomys coucha
ATATATATATATATATATATGTATATATATATGAATAGGGAAATTACCTCAAAGCATCAAAGAATCAGCAAGTATATTAAGGCATTAAGGTGAAGAAGCAGATATTTACAGTCCATATATGTGGATGTGTGGCATTTCAGGTCCAGACTTGGAAGAGAAAGAGTGCTTGCATGTCAGAGCCACTTAGAAGAGGAAAGTAGGATCACAAAATGCCTATTATAGCATCAGATATAAATGTTATGTAAGAGCCCCAGAATAGCATGATGGCTGTAAACATGTCAGATATAAAAGCCAAGAGCCTAATTACAGTTCCCCATCTAGTCTAATCCTGTTTCTATTAGCAACAAGGAGGAAAGCATCTGGGTTTGCTATCCTGCCAGTCTGAATTTTCTAGTTTTCCCCCCTCTAGCAGTTGCTTCCCCTGTAGAGAGCTGTAGGAAAAGAATTTTCCAAAGACATCTGCTGGTTTTCTTAGGCCAGTCCTCCTGGGATGAAGACATAGTCCCATGGTGAGCATCTTATAAATCAAAAATTGGCCCTAGCCCTGGAAATTCTACAATTAATTTTTAGCTCATTCATAGCAGATTAATTTCTGAAAATAGATTGTTGCTTACTCATTTCTGTAATTTATTGTTGGACTCTGAATATGTGATTGTCTTCCTTGTTTTCTGTTCTTCCTCCTATCCCCTAAATTTTCACCTTTGCCAGAGTGAAAGCCCTTAGTGAGCAAAGAATTAGATGGAGGGAACAGGGTGTCCTCAAGGAACATGCACCTCAAGCCTGAGAGTTCAACTTTTTCTGCTCTAGGGACATTGGTATCAGGAGCCAGGGATGCACCTTTCCTTTGAGGTTGTGTTGAATTAAGACTAGTAAATTCTTTCTTCCCAATTGTCTTTTTCTATCAGTCACCAAAGGAACATATCCTCTAATGTGAAATGGTTGTGTCAGTATTCTGGAATCTATTGTGTGCCTGGTAAAATTAACATGTAGGAAATAGAAAGCAAAAATCCTGGCTCATAAAAATTCAGAATTAAAATTCACTCATAAAAGATCTCTGAAAAGGGCAAGTGTGTACAAGCATAGAACACAGTGATGGGCCATGGCTCAGCTAGCAGGAATCAGGCTAAGAGGAGATCAAAGTTGAAGGGTGTGGCAGAAATTCCTCTTATGTGTAGAGAACACTGTATAAAGGAACAGTTCTGAGATATTACATAGGCTGATCAGCTAGCTGCCTGTCAGCTTGTGTGGCTTTAGTGATGGAATGGAATGGGAGATAGTAGAACAGATAAAAATGTAAGCTGGCTATAAAGGGCCTTTTCCTTTAGGAATGTCTCTATGTGTTTCATCTAAATGGCAACTCAGAATCTTGTGCTAGGAAAACTTGTTTATGCAGTTTGATTTTATTTAAAGAGGTTGACTTATATTAAGTTATATTAATAGGAAACTCCATATGGAAGTTTATAGTCATATACATAGTTGAAATTATATCAGTTGTACTTTTGAATTTTGCTGCATATTGAAACATGCAAAACACACAGTTTAAGACAGTCATCTTTTATTTCATGGGTTTACTTGACATCTTAGGATGACCTAATCTTGGCTCAGGTTGACTGTGAGGTTCTGCAGGTTTTAAAATGCAGTCCTTGATTGGTGGTTGAGACCCTGGGAGTTCCGAGGGTACTAGTTAGTTCATATTGTTGTTCCTCCTAAGGGGCTGCAGAGCCCTCAGCTCCATTGGTCCTTTCTCTAATTCCTTCACTGGGGACCCTGTACTCAATTCGATGAATGGCTGTGAGCCTCTACATCTGTGTTAGTCAGATACTGTCAGAGCCTCTCAGGAGATAGCTATATTTAGGCTGGCTTGCCCTTCCTTCAGTCTCTGCTCCATAGTTAATCTCTGCAACTCCTTCCCTCGGAGCTCCCAGGGTCTCAACCACCAACCAAGGACTGCACACGGAGGGGTCTGATTGTTCAGGCAGCATGTGTATGGTAGAGGATTGCAAAATCGATCATCAATAGGAGGAGAGGACCTCGGCCTTGTGAAGGTTCTGAGCCCTAGTGTAGGGGAATGCCAGGGCCAGAAAGTGGGAGAGGGTGGGATGGCAGGCATGGGGAAGGGGGAGGCAACAGGGGTTTGTTTTTGTTGTTTTTGTTTGTTTCTTTGTTTTTTTGGAGGGGAAACTGGGAATGGAGAAATTCACATGTAAATAAAGAAAATATCTAAAAGAAAAAAAATGCAGGCTCACATGAATTTCTCAGGGAGAAAGGGTAGCTTTGTCATACTTTTCTATAAGCCTCCTTTGGGGACTAGGATTTCAACCTGGATATGTCCCTTTCATGGTAATATTAGAGACTTATGAGAGTGGGCAACTTCATAAGACTTAGTCATAAATTTGTCATATCAGTCCTCCTTCCCTGTTCTATAGGTCCAGAGAAGCCATAGGCATAAGCCCAGTATCAGTGGAGTGGGAATATCCATCCTATGTAAGTGAGCAAGACAAAATGAATTTCTAGGTAATAGTAATATCTACCACAGGGACAATCGTGGTAATAATAATAATAAGTTTGTTTGAAGATTAAATCATGAAATAATCCATGTAAAGACTCACCACAGAGGTAACTATAGTATAAGTATTGAATAAATACTATTGATATTATAATTTATAGTAAAACTAAATAGGTAGTAAATAGCCCTCAAGGAAATGAATGGCATTTCTAATGTCTGAGCAATTATTTACTAAGATTATTTACTAAGATTATTTACTTAGATGTGACTATGCATCCTAGTAAATTTACTGTCAACTTGATATAGTTTAGTGTCATTGGAGAGGGAGCTTAGATCAAAGAATTACTTAGATCAGTATCTATACAATGCTGATGACAACATCTCTGTAGTTCTGTCATGATTGGTAATTATGTGAGGGAGCAAAGTGAACTTTGGGTAGTACCACTTCATTGGTGAATAGGCAGGAGCTATAGAAAAGAAAGGGACTTGTCAAGCATGAGCCTGTGACTGTGTCTGCAAGCATCCACCTCCATGGTTTCTGCTTCAAGTTTCTGCTTGAATTCCTCCTCTGATTTCCCTCAAGAGTGGCTGCAACCTGTAAGCTGAGATAAAAACCCTTTCCTCCCCTAACTTGCTTTCTAGACAGAGCCTTGTATTGCAGCAACAGAAAGGAAACTAGAACACTATGATTATGGGAAATCAAAAACCTGTAAGTCATTATTGTCTTTAGCTGGATAGATGAAGGGAAATTTTATTAGAATTTAATGACAGCTTCAGCCTTCCAGAGGGCCTGCCTGATAGAAGCTGTGTCCTTAAAGAGACAAACACAGATGGCAGGAAAATCTTGGCTGCTATGGGAGAAACTGGAGAAATAGACCTCCTATGTTTTCTTGTCTTCTCTGATCCCCCTCCAGAGCCTCACACTGTGAGATTTCCATCAGAAGTTCAGAGTCAAGAATCTTAGTGTCCTTATTTGTAGTCATTAGCATCCAGGGAGGCAGAGTAGGAAGAGAGTGAGGAACGGACTTGAAGAGGTAAATAGAATAATTACCTCATTTTGTGAGTCAATTTTAAAACAAATTTCTTCCTTTTAGTATTTTTAGAGATTATGAACTGGATTTTCAAAGTTTTTTTCTATTTTCTTCCCTTGTGTAGTTTGATTCCAGTACATTTCACCATCAAAAATCATTATAGGCCAAATGTCAGTGGTTTCATTATCCAGTTAAATCATGCCTCAGTTAGGAGACCCATGCCTCAGTTAGGAGACCAGGTCAGCTGGCACTTAGATAAGTGACGGAATCAACTCCTTAGTAGAGAATCCATTTGCATAGTTTTGAAATTAAATAAATGACACAGCAGAACTAGAAAATACCTGTTCCCCATTGTCCTTGGAAATGAATGTATACTCTGGGGTGATTTAATGTGCCAGAGAAATTACAGGAAGGAACCATTGTGGTTCAGAGAAGAATGAGTTGGCTTGCTTCATCACTGTTAGCCAGTGTCCTAAAAGATGCTAGAAAACTTATTTCCATTTAAAGTAGTTCTCCTTATAATTGAATCCCATGCTAACTAAAAATGGACTTTTTCCACATGCTCAGAATTGGGCAGCAGTTCTGGCTCTCTTTCTCTCTTTTTCACCATCTCACTCTGACAAGCCTTGTTATTTTTTTATAGAGTCCTTAGATTCTTTCTTTGTCCCAAGTCTTTATTCTATGTCTTAGATTTCTCTTCTGTACTTTATGTCTCCCTAGTTTTCTTTTGTCCCATATTAGGTGGGTCATCCAGACAGCTCAGCCACAGGTATTTACTCACCCTCTCTTTTTTTTTTT
>NW_022196904.1:79564014-79574660 GCF_008632895.1 Mastomys coucha
CTTCCTGTATTCCAAACTTCTGGGCTAATAACCACTTATCAGAGTGCATACCATGTGTGTTCTTTTGTCACTCACCCTCTTAATGAGTGTTTATGGGAGCATGGACCTTGTCCTTGGAGACAGGTCAGCCTTTTCACTTATTATATTGTGTGGCTGGCCAACTTGTCTTTGCCTTCAATGGTGTGTTCAGTTTCAGTTTTGACCATATTACCTAGTTCTTTTTCATACAATGCCCCTGTCAATCTTTGAATTTTTTTGACAGTAACTTTATCATAAAATCTCTAATACATAACCTTCATTAGCCTGTCATCTAAAGGGGTGTACAGGTATATATGTGTATTTTTTCACTTTTGTAGGGCTGTGCATATGTGTGTGTGTTTATAGGTGTTGTAAGTATGTGTATGTGTGCATGGTTGCATATATATATATGTGTGTGTGTGTGTGTGTGTGTGTGTTTGTATGGTTATGATCATGTAGGTCATGTATATAGGGGTATTCAGGTGTGTGTGTGTGTGTGTGTATGATCATGTAGATCATATACATAGGTATGTGTGTATGTAATTCAGAGATTAGGAAAAAATGTTGGGTATCTTTCCTCTATTGACCTCTACCTTATTTTCTTGAGACATTAGAAGATAAATGTTTTGGTCAGTTTGTTGGCCAGGAAACTTCTAGGATCTTCCTGTTTCTGTCCTATAATGCTGGGGTTACAGGCATACATTGACTTTTTTGAATGGGTTCTGGGAACCCAGACTTAGGTCTTCATGCTGCATAGAAAGTACTCTTACCCTGTAAGCCAACCCCCCATCCCAATGTTTCTTTGATAGTAATATTTAGAACTATGAAATCCTTACAGATACATCTAACAAAAGACCAAGTACTGGTCTGTATTCGGCAAAATCTACATTCAAAGTTTCCAAGGTGTTAAAAGTACAGTCTATCCATCCAGCACTTAGTAACTCTAAATAGACTGTAGTTAGCTGGAAAGCCTAGGTTTGGGGACCAGCTTTGCTTTCTAAGTGTGTATTTTTTTAACATTGTTCTCACAAATTTGTCTCCATTGTTCTGCTATGGGCCAAGCATTTTTGTAAGCTCCATGAAAGCATGGCCTATGTTGGTTTCCACCAGCCCCATGCCTATTGCATATAGAATTGTAACAGGGGCAACATATTTGTGGAATGAGGTGTCATGAGTAGTCATGGCATAGGAGAGACCTGTAGAAGGACCGGGAACAAGGAAAGGAGAAAGCAAATGTATACTTAATGAATATGTTCTAAGAAAGCAAATGTATACTTAAAGAATATATTCTTTATGCTAGGCATCACTCTTAATATAATTTAATTTAATATTATAAAGATAATTCTGTGACATAGGTGTTGTTTCTCATATTTGATGTGAGAAAACTGAATATCACAGAAGTGTCTTTCCCAGATCCATAGAGCTATTTGGTAGCAGAACTAGGCTTCACACCTCTGTGTCTGACTGTGTTAGTTCTCTTCCTTCCTATAGCTCTTACTTGTGACCAAGAAACACACAAAAATAGTGGACAGGGTCATTGGCAAGCTCAGATATATACTAAAGGCTACTCATTTCCCATGATGGTAAAAACACTTCTGTTTTCCTGTCACATCATAAAAGATACAAATCTGAAGCTTATCTGGGATGCTCTGGATGACCACTATAACTGAGCCCTACTGCAGTTTCCCAGAAGGCCTGTACTGGAGCTTGTGTTTACAATTTCATCAGAGACAAGTTGTACTCTTTAAATGTCACAGACAATTGTAAAGAGAGCCAAGGAGACTTAATCTATAATCACTGCTGTGCGCGGAGCTAAGGCCAACTGACAACACGACATTGTTAACACGAACCTGCCAGTATCCTTTCTGTTGCAAATAGCTGTGTGTCTTCAGGAATACATCACTGGAACATGCATTAATGCTAATTTGAAGTTTATTGGCTTTTAGTTTGAAGTCATTCCATTTGTGTATTTGTTTCTCTTTCAGCTGTATGATAACAACAGCAGAAGTAGTCTATATCTAGCTTTATATCTCCAGTTGTTGAGTGATTCTATAATAAAATGCTTTTCCAAACAGAGATTACTCTGTATTTTAAGTTTTTTCTTTCAAAATGAATGCACATATTTGAGATACTGGTGTTCTTACTTGATCATTAGTGCATATTTATCACTAGATTATAATGTCTTTGAAAACAGAAAGCATAGCAGGTCATTGTACAGCCTACATCTTTACTCTTTAAAGCTCAGCACGGTTCAAGGTCCTTCAGCCATTAAACATGTGAAGATAGCTGTAATTCTAGGCACCATTTTAGGTTCTGGGTTAGGGCGGTGAATTTGACTTATAAAATGCCTGTGTGAGCTTACTTTTCAACTGGGGGGATATGGAGACAAAGACACATGGCAGTAACGTACTTATTGAACAATTGCTATGGAGAAGAATGTCATTTTGTCCTCAGCATTCAAGTGATACTACAATTTTTAAGGCCAGCAATGATGTTCCTTTTTGTTGTTGTTTTTTGTTTTGTTTTTTCTTTGTTTGTTTTAACAAATCTATTATCTGATTTGCTGTCCTGACCTGTTTTGCAAAACAGGTTTGGTACTAAGTAATATTCTTGGACTCTGAGCCACTCTATGCTGCATTTTCCTCAGAACAAAAGACTTATAATCTTTGACAAAAGATTTTAATTTTTGGTTTTCTTACTTAACAATTTTATGCCCAGTTTCTTTATGGAGACTGTGTTTCTTGACAGAAGAGGGTGTGCCTTCTGTGTTTTCACTATATATTGTCCAGTGGATGAACAGCATCATTTGATCTGCTTAATTGGCCTCTGCTGTCTGATGTGCCATAGTCTTTAAACTATGTTTTCTGGAAATGTAGGATTCTACAAATCTGCCCATGCATGGCCTGATGAAATCATAGATACATTCACAATTGCCTTTTTAAAAAATTAGGTACTTTCTTTATTTACATGTCAAATGATATCTCCTTTTCCAGTTTTCCCTTCAAAAAAAAGAAAAAAAGAAAAAAGAAAAAAAGAAAAAAGAAAAAAAAAACCCTGTTCCCTTTCCCCACTTCCTGCTCACCAACCCACCCTCTCATGCTTCCTGGACTTGGCATTCCCCTACCCTGGGGCAAAGAACCTTCACAGGGCCAAGGACCTCTCCTGCCCTTGATGATCTACTAGGCCATCCTCTGCTATACTCATGCTGCTGGAGCCATGAGTCCCCCACGTGTACTCTTTGGTTGGTGGTTTAGTCCCTGGGAGCTCTGAGTGTACTAGTAAGGTTTCCAGCTGGATCCAAGAATGGCATGTAGTATATAAGAAATGGTGTGTAATACTGGGTGGAGGTGGCACATTCCTTTAATTCCAGCACTCAGGAAGTAGAGACAGGTGGATCTCTGTGAATGTGAGGCTAGCCTGGTTACAGAGCTAGTTCCAGGACAGCCAAAGCTATGCAAGGAAACTCTGTCATATTGTTGTTTGTCCTAAGGGGCTGCAAACTCTTCAGCTCTTTGTGTCCTTTCTCTAGCTCCTTCACTGGGGACCCTGTGCTCAGTCCAATGGATGGCTGTGAGCCTATACTTCTGTAATAGTCACGTACTGTCAGAACCTCTCAGGAGACAGCTATATCAGGCTCCTGTCAGCCAGCACTTGCTGGCATCCACAATAGTGTCTGGGTTTGGTGATTGAATATGGGAAGGATTCCCAGGTAGAGCAGTCTATGGATTGTCCTTCCTTCAGTCTCTGCTCCATAGTTTGTCTCTGCAACTTCTTCCATGGGTATTTTGTTCCCCCTTTTAAGAAGGAATGAAGTATCCACACTTTGGTCTTCCTTCTTGAGTTTCTTGTGGTTTGTGGAAGGACACATGCTCTACTATATTCTTAGCAGCCTTATTTATAATAGCCAGAAACTGGAAACAACCAAGATGTCCCTCAACAGAAGAATGGATACAGAAATTGTGCTACATCTACACAATGGAGTACTACTCAGCTATTAAAAACAATGAATTTATGAAATTCTTAGGGAAATGGATGGATTTTGAGAATATCATCCTGAGTGAGGTAACCCAATCACAAAAGAACACACATAGTATGTACTCTTTGATAAGTGGATATTAGCCCAGAAGCTCAGAATATATTTGCTTTGTTTTTAACCTTATCTGAATTTGACTAAGATTTTGTTTGACAAATAGTCTAATTCCAAGGCTTCATAAGCATCGTATTTGAGAACCTGAGTAAAGTAGTATGGCATTGAGTTATGAAATCCTGACAAGTAGCCAGTATGTATTTGGATGTTATATCTAGTCAAGGAGAGGCCATTGTTTTTTCCCCCACATTCTAACAAAAACAAGTGGAGACTAGCATGTTGTTCAGTTATCTAGTTTTCCAAGAACTGATATCAGGGAGATGATAAGAACTTTGTTAAGGTAGTTAGCTAGTCAACGGCAGTGTGAGATAGAATTCAGATTCGTGACTCTCTTTACTATCCAATGCTATTTGCTCAAATATAAACTTTCTGAATTTGTGTCTATAAATTCAGGTGGAAGCAAAGAACATGGGGATCGTAACTATCCATGCCAGTTTCTTAAAATGTTCTGGTAGATGTATAATGACTGTAGTCAGGACTGTGGGTAAGAGGAGTTATAATGTTTCACCTGGGTTAGAATCTCTCTTCATTTAATTACTAAGGAGATGATTTTGTGCACTTCCTTAGCATCTCTCTACCTCAATTTCTCATCTATAAAATGGAGTTCTCAGACGACTGTGAACCACTGGGGTGATGGTTATGATGTTCAGGTGGAGTAGCACATGCTTGTCATAGAATGAGAGAGCTCAATAGGACAAGCCTGCCTTAAAATCATCATTCTAATGCTCTTGTATTGTAATGACTGTTTTATAATTAGCAGCTAAATTATTCTGTTAAGCCCTTAGTAATATTCTCAACTCTCATCTCTACCTTGTTAAATATGTAACTCTTTTTCAGTTTCTGTTAATTGACTCTGATAAAAACAAAATCAATTTGAATGGGAGGATCCAGTTGGACCATCTAGATATCGATTGATCATGTGTTAGGTATGATCACACAGGGTGGAATAATTTCTGTGGAGGAAATGTTCAGACAGGAACTGTAGGCAAGGCAGGCATTCTGACCTTCCTCGAGCACGTGTGAGACACAGCTCATCCTGCCAAGAGCAATACTCTTTAGTAATGACAACATGGTGGTTAAAATGAATCAGATATATGTATTTTTGTTTAGGTAATAGTATTGTTGGAGCACTTAGGCAGCAGAACAAAGGAAGCTTGGGAATAAAACAACAGATCAAGACCTGAAAGTTCACTCATGGCAAGGATTTGTGGAATGTATCTAAATTTCTGGCAAACAGCAGTTACCTAAGGAGGAAAAGAATGTGGAGTCAGCTTTTCAAAGCCTATTGACTTTAACTTCTGTGAATTATAGGTGTTATACAACTGCATGGGAACATTTTTTGCTTCTTTGACAGTCTGACCTCATGTCCCCTCAAGATCATTTGTGCTGTTGCCTCTCTACTGTCTTTATATTAATTACGTTAAGCTAACAGTAGAAAATCAAATTTCAACACTGAGAACTCTCTATAGTATTTTGGTTACTGTTTTCTTTAGTGAATCAGTTCTTCGCCAGGAGAGATAACTCAATGTTTTGTATCACCTCTAGTCAAGTCCAAAAGCTTCAAGTGAAAAGCTAGTGACAGCTGATGTTCTGCGCTCTTCAGGGATAAGTTCTGATCTGCTTGGCATCTGCTACACAGGAACTCTTGGAGGCTCGTTATGCTTTTCAGTTCTGAGTAAGCCATGACTGTATTGGAAAGCTCCTTGGCTTGCAAAGGAAAAAAATGAAAATTCAAATTTAGTTGCTATTTACCTTCATGTTCTTTGTTGGGTCACCCTAGTTAGGATCTGGTTCCATATGTATAGTAAGGTGGTGAGACAGATGATTCTTAGCCTCTTTAGATCTAGAACTGTCTGATGTGGCCTCGTCTTTAACAGGCTCCTCTTTAATAGTCATTCAATACCATGTGTCTATATCATGCTATGTAATTTTGTGCATTTGTTTTATCTTGCATCATATGTATATACTATGCATATATTAATTATATACCATTATTAATTAAGCCACCTTATTTTTAGTTAACTACTTTTCATGACTTTCCAAATTTCATTTCATGAAACGCAGGACGTGGGGGCTAAGTAGAGGAAGTAGGTTACTGGTGCACATATCTTGAGAACTATATCTTGTCTTAGCCCCTTTCAGTGTTCCCAGGATGTGACCTGCTCTGTTCCACCATGCTCTGCTCATCACAGTAGACTGGTACCTCTGAATATTCTCCTTCTTATGGGAAATAATCTTAGAATAATAGTATTTCTATTGTTCATTTTTATCATGCCTTTTATTTTTAGCCTGATATTGATTGACAGTTTCATGATAACTTACTTAAACCATTGTACATGTTTATAATATGAAAAAATTAATTTCTAGAAAATATAAACCAATATGAATTTCCAGAGATGTTATAAAATCTATGTGTCCTTTTTATACTGGATGGCTGGCTTTACTTAGCCAAGACCAGTGTCTTACCCAGTGTCATATCTCAATTGCAGGAATAAAATACATGTTTAACAAACATTTGTTGAAGAATCAAAGAAATAAATAAAGGAAAATAGAGATAAGCCAAAAAACCTGTAATCATATGAGACTATGAGACAATCTATAGTATAGGTATGTTTTTATCCCTAATTCGATATATGATATAAAATATGTATTTCATGTTCATAAATCCTAAACAGGTATTTTCTCACAGGCAAGACACTGGAAGGCTCTATACTATAACAGGTCTCAGAATGTAGTCACCAGTGTGTGGGGATTTATTAGGAGTGTAAGTTGTGGGCCCAAATCTAGACTGGTAGTATTTGCCAGTCCTCTGCTTTCTTACTAGCTCATTGGTGCTTTTGGTGCAGAAAAAAATTGATCAAGGACTGTTTATGAGGAATAAGAATGTAACCTGATGTGGCCCTTCACATTACCAAGCTTGCATGCAGGGAGTAGAAGCATAAAACATTGACATGGATCCAGAAGATTCATAAGATGACCAGAAAGCACACACAACTGAGCAGGAGATAGAGGAATGGCTCTGCAAAAGAGACTTTAGAGAGACACATCATTAAACTGGAACTGCTGAGTCATGGTCCATGAGTTGTTCTAGTTGAAAAGGGAAACATAGTTAGCAAACGAGATCCCTGTAAACTCAAAGCAAAAACAAAGAAAATCTGACATTTATTGTAGACACAAAAAGGCAGTTAGTAATAATTAAGACCAGCCTGGTTTCTATTCCAGCTCTAATAGTTATGGGACAAACACACTGGTCAAATTTTATAAACCCTTTGTGAATTTTTCTGTTTGTAAAGTTTTTACAATAGGGGGCTGGAGAGATGGCTCAACAGTTAAGAGCACTGACTGCTCTTCCAAAGGTCCTGAGTTCAAATCCCAGCCACCACATGGTAGCTCACAACCATCTGAGATCCAATGCCCTCTTCTAGTGCATCTGAAGACAGCTACAGTGTACTTACATATAGTAAATAACTCTTTTTAAAAAAGTTTTTACAGTAGTAGGACCACATAGAATTGTAGAGAGATATTACAATGGTCTATCTACATCCAGAATTTAATGTGCCTCTGTAAAGTATACGGAAATAACATAGACTGTTAACTCAAAAAAGGAGTTTTGAGTTTTGCTATCCTTGTTTTGTCTACTAATTTGATTGACTTTCTTGTATGTAATCAACCTCCAGTCGCCATTTCTGCCCCTATCAGATGCCTCCCACAGTGCCCTATGAGCTTTGCTCCAGCTCTGACCCCAGGCTTGGTCTGTTGAGTTCTGCAATTGTACAGTGTATTACTTCTGCTTACAGATACCTTCTTCATGTCTTCATTCTCTGCTCTGGGTTGCCAGAGCTGTTGTCTACTTGGATGAGTCTTGTTCTCCTTTGCAGTGATTGTGGGACTGAGCTTTTGAGAAAGGGAATGAAGAAAGGGAGAGGAGGAAAGAATGAGATGCGAGCGAAGAGAAATAGAAATAGAAATTAGTAGGCACATGTTTTTCTTTTCTTAGTTTTACTTATCTGTCTTGATGTGTGTGTGAGTGTAGGGCTCATATGTGTTGGTACCTGAGAAAGCCAGAAGAGAACAATGAATCCTCTGGAGCTGGAGTTGCAGTGATTCTGAGCCACGTGACACTGGTTTTAGGGTCCAAAGTCCTGTCCTCTGGAGGAGCAGCTCCTGTTCCTTAACACCCGAGCTGTTTCTCTAGCCAACTCATAGATATTCTTCTTGGTAAAGTGAGGACAAGAATTGTTTTTATAAAATTCTTAGTGGAACTATAACCATCTGGAAATTTCTTTTCTGGAAATTGGTAGAATTTTGTTTAAGTACAGGATATGATGTGGTTTGGCCAGCTGTATCAAGATTGCTTAGTAAGATCAGTTATATAAAAGAGAACATCTCTTTCCTACGGTCCTTGAAGGTTTCTGTGGATGGGACAGCTTAGGTATCCTTTGGAAGAAAAGACACTGTACTTTATTTAACCCACATAAAAAAGCATCTAATCTATCTAATGGTATATTAAACATAGGACACGGCATATTTTATAATCTGTATTTTTATACTTAGGCATAACATCTTCTTTTATATAAAATTGTCAGATATTTGGGGAGGCTATGGAGTGGGGAAAGAAGTGTTAAATTTAATGGCTCTAGATTTTATTTTTATACAATTACATTTAAGCAATACACTTTAATTAGATTACTTAGCATAGTAGAAATAAGTTTACTATAATAGGTATAATTGTAACTGTTCTATAATATAATAGACACAATTATGACTGTTCTATAATTATATATTATATAATTGCATTATATAATTAGTATACATTATGAAATTACTATACATTATAAAATTACTATACAGTGTACTAAACACCACATAGTGTGAAATTATATCATTATTGTACAATAATATAGTTATATGTAATAAAATTACATCATAATTATAATAGAACTGTACCACATTTTATAGGAGCATATTTTAAATCATTGCAAGAGTTCAAAATTGATTTTTCAGATAATTTGAATGCTTATGGTTGTAAGCAATACTTTTTAAGATTAGCCATTAGCTGTCATGTTTTGGGCTAATTTCAAAGGAAGTAATTATAGACTGCTACTTGAATCCATCTTCTTAGATGAGTAGAATGTGACATTCTAGTCAAGTGGTGGTTGACATTAGGTATTTTAATCTGCAAAAGAAACCCTCTTCAATACATGGTACAGGACTAAGCTTCTGGAACTTGTACATAGAGGTCAACATAGCCTTGTGATTTAGAACTGTTTATTATAAATAAGATTTAAAAAAGAACAAAGCAAAACAAAATGAAAACTAAAATAGTATTCTTTTGGCAGAATGAGTCTCAGTTTATCAGACTCACAGAATTGAGTTGAAAATATATTTTTGGAAGTGAAAAATGGATTTTTCTTCTATATAGTACATGCCTGAAAGATAACATCTTTGTCTGGTGAATAGCATTGGCCTCATTTGACTGTGCTAAAGGTATAAATTACTAAATTATCACTAAGCAGAATATTAAATAAATGTGTAGTTTTTGTGCCTGATGGTAAATTTTCTTCTAAAGTGTGAGTCTCATTTCTTATTTCTACTGCTATTTCCTGCTGCTTATTTTCTGGTAAAATTAACTATGATTCTTCAGAAACCTATTATACACTATTGCATTGTAAGAAATATTTATTGGATACTTCCTTTGGGGAATTTAAAGAAATTCTGAAACGCCAACAATCTACAACTTCTTTCTTTCTTTTTTAAAACATTTAGTTGTTTCCAAGTTTTTAAACTCTAGCAGAGTCTGGAGTTACCTCCCCATAGAATCATTTTTTGCCTCCCTCTGGCAGTCATTTGCTAGAAAGATGGTCCCTGGAGTCTAAATCCTCATTCTGCTTAAGATTTTGCTGATGGAGACAGAAATGAAATAGCTGTAGCTCAGCACCGTGCCGTTGAGATTGGTTAAAGTAGCCTTGGTAACAAGTTCTAGTAAGCTTGGAGAGGGCTCCCTAGGTCATCTGATGTTTCCTTGCAGTCCGGGGCCTTTTCTTTTCTTTTTTTCTTTTCTTTTTCTTTCTTTTTTATTTTTTTTATTTTATTTTTGTACATTAGGCCATGAATTCATATGGAATGGGCTCCAGCAGCTCAGGCCCTTTTCTGTTGGTCCTCACAAAGTGCGCTTCTCTGGGTGGAGCAGGCTGGCGCTTCAGCTGAACCCAGGAGCCCTTCTCTTTGGCTTCCTTTTTCTTCTGATCTCCTTCTCCCGCTTCAGGACTTTGTCTCTGCTCTTCGAGTGCTTGATGTGTTCAATCCGCACATTGATCCTTTTGGCCAGAATCTTGCCCTTAACTTGCCTAATTGATAGTCAACATTAGTGATCACAGTGGATATTAACAAACGCTAGTTGATTTCTTCTCTCTCAGCGATTGATAGGATTATCGAATCACTGATTGCATAACACCTGGATTTTTTTTTTTTTTTTTTTTTT
>NW_022196904.1:79574670-79584336 GCF_008632895.1 Mastomys coucha
TTTTTAGGGGACGGGAAACACGTAATTTGGAAAATGGAATTTAAAACTGGTCTCATTCAAAATTATGAGTACTTGTCTCTGAGATTTGTAGGGTTGATATAGCAAATCTTTGTGGGATACAAAGAATTTGTAACATTCTCATATCTTGAGAGATTGAGGTGAGATTGAAGATTACCTCTCAAGTATAAAGTACAACACACCTGGTGGTTTTTTGGGAGGCAAGTGCTGATAATTGGTAGCTGATTTGCATTGATAATATCTGGAGTTTATTGCCTGCTTTAAAGCAACGCAGAGTATTACCCTTGTTCACTGAAGATATTTTAATTAAAAGTTGTTTTAATGTTATATTTCTAAAAGCCTTATTTGAAGCACAGAAATGCCATATGCTGCTTAATGCACAATTTATGGCAGTTCTTTGAGGATTTCACTTCAATTAGCCAACTTCTTAAAATATATGAATTGTCTTTCTTTGTAAGTATTAATTCTTCTTTATTGCTCTAAATTTTTTCACTCTTATTGTTTCTGGAAAGATGGCTTTAGGTTAAACATATGTTATGTTCAGGTATTCAATCTTTAATAAGAACAATTGTGTATACATTACAGAATTAACCAAGAAATAATAGTTGACTTGAGTATGTCCCATTTAATTAAGTACATGGAATGCATGTGTATGTAAAATCTGTAGTGCAAAAAAATGGAGGCTTGGAGAAATTAAATAACTTTGTCAAATGTGAAATATTTAGTTAGAAGCAGAGCTAGGACCCAAGTTCATTACTATATTGATTGAACATCTCTAATTCAGAAGCCTGAAATCTGAAATGCTCCAAAATATAGAGTGTTTTGATTGCTGATGTGTTGCCTGTGGCAGATTCTACAACCGACCTTATATTATGGATACTGTCAAAATGCAGGTGCATTAACAGTATTGAATAAAGTTACTTTCAAACATGAATGGATTTTAGATTTAGGTCTTATTTCTAAGATATCTTGTTATAGTTATGCAGATATAAAAAAAATCTAAAAACCCATGAAAATTGTTTTACACCTGGTCACAAGCATTTTGAATAAAGGGATCTCAACATATATTGCCTCATTTATACCATGCTGATTTTCTGTCTGTTTTAAAAATCATATTGATCACTTCATAGTTTGTCCTTCTTGAGTCTTCTTCCTTTTTTTTTTTTTTTTTTTTTTTTTTTTTTTTTTTTTTTTAGGTATTTCTTGCATGTGTCACTGGAGGTAGCTCAATTCTACACTTATTCTTACCACATAAGCACATTTTTAAAAAAACCAAAACCTATGTGTTCTGATATTTTTTAAAGCCTACAGAAAAGTTATGACTAGCACTAGGGACTCATATATATTCATTTTCTCAGCTTCAATTTTTATATGTTATTTCCAACAATGGTTTAAATGAAAAGCACCCTCATACACTTGTATGTTTGAATGTTTGTTCTTCAGTTTAGTGGAACAGATTGGGAAAGAATAAGAGGTATGGCCTTGATGGAAAAACTGTGTTAAGGGGAAGGCCTAGGATGCTCTTTCCCTCTCTCTCTCTCTCCTTTCTCTCTTCTCTCTCCTGCTCTCTACCTCCCTCTCTCTGTCTCTGCCTTCCCCCTCCCTCCTTCTCTGCATGGTGCCTGCACATTAGGATATAAATCTCTGAGTTCTAGACCCACCATAAACTAACCCTCAAAAATTGTAACCAAGCTCCCAAGTAAATGCTTAATTGACTTAATCATGGTGTTTCCTCAAATCAATAGAACAGTAACTAGGACATATGCCTAATATTCTCTGTATAAATCTACATGTACTCAAATGTGCATCTATAAACACATATTTTAATGAGTCATTTGAGAGTATTGGGGACAACAAGCCCCTTTATCACTGAATACTTTAATATGTATTTCCCAGAAGCAAACCATTTTCCTATAAATAGTGCAATTATCAAAAATCATATATTTTCATTAGTCTAGAATTATTATTAAACTCATCATTTCTGTATAATTTCAGGAATTTCCCCATAATGTTTTTTATAGTAATGTTTTCTCAGTCCAAAAATTTGTCTAAGAACCTACATTGCACTTAGTTGTTCTTCCTCTTCATTTGTCTTTATTCTTCAGTGGTCTAATAACCTTTCTTATCTGGACTGTAGCATGATAGAAGATTATATAGCCCAGGTGTTTTGCAGATTGTTCTGCAATTGGAATTTGTTTAAAGTTTTGGCAAAAAGGTGTAAAATCGATTATTCTTTGTTCCTCTTGGTGCATGATACCGAGTCTCTGAGTGCCAATTCTAATATATGAGGGAGACACAATAGATTTAAATGATGCCACTCTCCTTGTCAATTTCTTACCCTTTGATTGAAGCGTAGTTAATGATGTTTTACCATGTCTTCATGTTTATTATCTGGAATTCTAGGGTAAGGAAAAGGTTATTTTTTCTTCTCCATTTGTCACCCATTTATAGCAGTGTAGACTAATGGGTTGTGAGTGTATTAAGTTGTTTTTAAACTTGATAAATAAATGAATAGTATTTACTTTTAATTCTACAATAATTCTAGATTTTATTATCAGCAGCTCTTAAAGACTTTCACGCCATTTTGATATAATTTTTGTTACTTTCTAATACAACAACAACAGCAGCAACAACAATGACAACAAAACTTATCCCAGGCTCATAATTTTCATGCTGTAATCAATCCTGCAAAAAGCCTCCTTCCTGAAAACCTTATTTCTTCTTCACAGAAGAAGGAAGTTTGAAAACAAAGTTCCTTTCAGATTTTCTCTCTGCTTCCTCTGTATGTGCTTCCCTCTTCTTTCCACCCTGTCCTTCTCTCTCTTCCTCCCTGTCCCTTTCCCCTTATTCCTCTCACCCTTTCTTGCTCCTGACTCGTTTCCTTTATTCTTTCCTGCCTGAGCTTTGTCTGGGAACAAAAGGCATGTGGCCATATCAGAAAACTAGAAATTTGCTAGAACCTCTGTGTATTATAAGCATTTCCTTCTGTTCTGATTCTGCATTTTACATATCTACCTAGCTTCATTTCCTTAGCCCAAGTCCTTTGTGATTATCCCTGTGCTTCTTTTATTAACCTGTGGGATACTCAATTTATACCAACCAGTGACCTTCTTTCCCCTCTATTCTTGGCTATGAAATTCAACTTCTATTTTGTTTTTATTTACATTCACCTTTAATTTATTCTTTATGTACTTATCTTTAATTGTCAAATTTTCACAGCCTTGAGTCATCTGAGAAGGAAGCCATAATTCAAGAATTGTCCAGATAGTAATGGCATATAGGCTTGCCTCTATGGAATTGTCTTGATTATTAGTCAATACAGGAAAGCCCTGTTCATGATAGGTTGAACCAACCCTCTCTAAGCAGATGATTCTGGGCTATATAAGAATATTAGCTAAGCATGATCTGTAAATAAGCGAGCCATTAAGCCGTACATCTTTATTGTTTCTGCCCCGAGTGCCTGGCTTTACTTAACTTGGTGATGGACTGTGATCTAGAACTGTAAACTAAATAAACTATCTCCTCCCTTAAGTTTCTTTTTTCAAGGCATTTGTCACAGCCACAGAAAGGTTGCTAGAACACTTCATATAAAACCCCATTCTTCTAGTCTCATGTAATCCCTTTCAAGAAAAGTGTCTGGTTGCAAAACATAATGTACTTCCACACTGATCAAACGTATGTTGCATACTCTACTTCAGTGTACCTGTGAATAGTAGTCTGGGACTCAAATGGACCAAAACAATGATGACCTTTTATTTTACAGAAGAGAAATTATGAGATCTGTTCGCAGCATAAAGAAATTAAATATGAGAACTTCTTTGGTGCCCTAGACAGAACCAAGTGTTCATAAAAGGTAATAGAACCTCGAGTTTGCAATTTGTAACATCATTAGGTACAGTAAAAACAGTGGTGGTGTATTGCTCAGCTGAATTCTTAATCTGGTGTGTGGTATTGAATACCCTATAGAGAACACAGAATGGGGGACAAAGTATAAGGCATCTATTCAAAAGTAAGCACATCTTACAAGATTGACATTCTGGAGTAGTTCTAAGGAGAAAATCCTCAGCTGATTTCAATGCATTTTTGGCAGTAAAAAGCTATGATGACTGAGAGCTAAATGTGATAATGCCAAAGTAAACCATGTATCACCCTGCACAGAGGTTTCTGTTGGTAAAGAAAGGTAACTGCAATTATTTCTATAATATTATTCCTTACAAACTATTTTTACTCGTGTCTTTAAGAAGAGATGAAAAAGTACATAAATATATGTTCTGCAGCCTTTTCCTTTTACTATGGTTAAATAGATAATTACAGAACAATTAGTGAGCCATATAAGAGAAGACTCGTAATTTAGAGAGTCATATTTTCTAATTCAAGTCAAATGAATTTCCATCTTTAAATCACATATATTCAGTTTGTCTGATGCATTTGATTATTTAAAAAATATCAGCCACCCACTCATCTCAAAAATATGAACCCAGAATTGCTCCTGTCTAAAGGAAATACAAGGACAAAGAGTGGAGCAGAGACTGAAGGAAAGACCATTCAGAGATTGCCCCACCTAGGGCTCCATCTCATCTACAGAAACCAAACTCAGACACTATTGCTGATGCTAAGAAGCACTTGCTCACAGGAGTCTTGTATAGCTGTCTCCTGAGAGGCTCTGCCAGAGCCTGACCAATACAGATGCAGATGCTCATAGTAAACCATTGGACTGGAGAAGTTAGCAGAAGGACTGATGAAGCTGAAGAGGTTTGCAGCCCCATAGGAAGAACAACAATATCAACCAACCAGACCCCCTTCCCCGAGCTCCCAGGGACTAAACCACCAGCTGAAGAGTACACATGGAATGACCCATGGCTCCAGCTGCATATGTAGCAGAGGAGGATTGCCTTATTTGGCTTCAATGGGAGGGAAGGCCCTTGGTCCTTTGGAGGCTTGATGCCCCAGTGTAGGGGAATGCTAGGGCAGTGAGATAGGAGTGACTGGGTGGGTGGGGGAACCCCCTCATAGAAGCAGGGGGAGGAGAGATGGGATAGGAGATTTCCAGAGTGGAAACTGAGAAAGGGGATAACATTTGAAATATAAATAAATAAAATAACCAATAAAAAACATGATAAAGAAAAAAAGAAAAATATCAGATCTCATTGTGAAGATATTGTCTTCAGACGGATACTTCAGAGGATCTTCTTAACTGTGTATTAAACAGGAGCTCTGGGGCACTTTTGAGGAAATGTCATGTCATATGGTGTCCATTTGAAAGTAGATGAAAGTATTTTAGTCCAGTAGGCATTAAGGGTGTTCTTACAAAGACTGTCCTGTTTCCTACAGATTCTCTTGAATGAGCTATTTGACAGTTGAAAACCCGACTGTCTCAAAATCATCACTGTCAAGACCAAATCTTATTTGTAATGTATTTGGGTTAAAACATATAGGAAATTGGTCTGGGAAGGGATGTTTCAGACATCAAGTGTAAGTGGGTTTTCTTTTTCTTTGTTTCAGATGGCAGAGAAATGAATGTGCTTTCTTTCAGTTGACAGTCTAACTTAATCTAAACCAATTTAGTCAGCAATACCTTTTAAATAGTTATGGTTATTATTTTTCAATCACTCAGTAGTTTTTCTTGATAAATTTGTTTTTCCTACACAGACCTTTCTTTCCCTGTCTCTTTACTGAGAAGAAAATTGCAATAACTGAGCAAGAGCCATATGAAAGGAGAGTATGGCACATTAGCTGAAATATCAGCTTTGAAATATCAGCTGCTATTTCAAAGGTCTAGTGCTGCTAGTATATTAGGAGATATAGATATTGCTAGGGGATGGTTAAAAATGAAGATTCAGACCTGAATCCCCCCAGGTGACTCATGTGGAATACTAGTTTGAAAAGGGTTCACATATTAATTTGTCAATAATTTAAAGACTGGCTTTTACAAATATTGTGAGCTCAAAATGAATAGATCATAATTCTTTAAGGAATTTAAATGTCCCCAGAGATTGCAAACTTTTTGTTTTGTCTGAAAAAGAATGTTTGAAGTAAAAAGTTTGAGTTGCTAAGATCTATAGAAAGTGTCTTCTTGTCATCTAAATACTGTGCAGGTTTTCTTATAACCTGAGTGAGAGGGGATTTGATTTTGCTCCATAGTGTTGTTTTTGTATTTGAGTCTCAGTGAGGAAATGCAAATGAAGTAAGAACAGCAAACACTCAATTTGTTTTGCTAACTACAAGCATGGTGATGTTTGATACCAGAGAATAAATGGATGTATAGGGTAATGTCTTCATACTCCGGGGGTTTTACCTTACACCTGGAAATGAAGTATTGAATTGAAATGTAGAAAGGTATGCAAAACACTCCTTCTAAACTAACTGAGGATTGGAAGTAGTATTAAATAGATTGAAGAATCAGCTGCTAGACTGAGAGCAGAATGGCAGGATTCTTTTCCTGCCTCACCCACTGTTCACCACCCCAACACTTTTCATGGTGGCTGCCAGGTGTTACTACTTCCTGTTCAGTTGAACTGAGTTTTGAGAGGAGTAATGAGGAGGGTGCTGGTGAGAGAAGCATAACAAATAACAAGAGGTCTGACGTTAGCATAAAAACAATGGTGGCTAACTGTAAGTGAAATTTGATATTGATAATTCAATAACTTTCAAGTTAAAGTAATCATTGACTTAATTGAGCCTGGATTAATATTCCTTAATAGTTTATGAAGCACCCAAAAGAAAGAAGCATTCTGTCACTTTGGAAAATGCAAATCAAATAAGTTATACATTAGACATAAAATCACCATCAACATGATTATCTGAATTTGGCCATGCTGGTGCTGTCTGTTTTGTTTTAAAGTGTAACTTGTTAATAGATCCTTAGCATTAGTGCGATGAATGCTCTACTCTCCTTCCTGGGTAATATATGTATCTAGTTTTTCAAAATTTGGAACTTTGGAGATGTCTTGTATAAAACAATGTTTTTACTCTTAAAATAACATAGATAAAAAATAGGGATTTTATCTGTAAAAGTTGTTTTATTTTTACTTCACTATCCTTTAAGGGAATGTACCTATAGATCTTTGCAGAAATTCTTTCCTTTTGAAACTAATGCTTGAGACTTGGTGTTGTAAACACATCTTGCTTTCCGGTGTTTGGTGTTTTTCTTTCTTGAGGAGTGTAGGCATTTACACTCTGAGGGTTTCTATCTTTACAGATTTCACCTTCTGTTTTCAGACATTTTCAGACCTGACTTTAGGGTTGAAGAGAGAGAGGAATAAAGTTATGGAGACAGGCAGAATAAAGTTGTAGCCATGTGTAAAACTATAAAATGTTTAAACCTTGAAATTTTCTTTTTAACCTTTGCATGTTTGGAATTCACCATGCAAACCAGGCTGGCCTCAAACTCACAGAGATCCACCTGTCTCTGCCTCTGAAGTGGTGCCTTTAAACTTGGGCAGCATGACACCTTTCTTCTTGTATTGTGTGTTGACTCAATTGAGCCTGCATCCATCCTTCCTGCTAGTTAGTTAAAAAAAAAAAAAAAAAAAGGAATTATGTGCACTTAGCCTTTAATTCTTATATTCATGAAACATTCCACACTTTTAATTAAAAAAAATCACTATTTGATATGTACTAAGGATATATTCATATTACATACACACAGCATCCTGAAAGCACAGGTATTTTGAGAAGTGATCCGCAGCTAGATCCCACCTGTACATTGCCCTTTACCTTTGTGTTCTTTCCTTGTTTCATTTCCTTGCTGGGCCTTCCCAGCCTGTCCACTGCAGTGGCTATAGGCAGCGCTCACCACAATGATGACGCAACTGCTAAGCTTTGGCTTTGTAGTAACTTGAAAGTTTAATAGGAACTGTACATCACGTGTTTTTTATTTATCCAAAATATATTTGCAATGGTGGGCCACAGCACTGAGCTCAACCTGCGTGTCAGTCGAGCCATCACCATAGTAAGTGACTGTGAGGTTCAAGGTTTTGTGCTGCTGAGCTGTGCTGTTTTCTGGGTTGGGTGGTATTACACAACATTTTGACTTACAATGTTTCCAACTTACATTGTGTGCATAGAACCATTGTAAGTCCAGGACAAGAGTTTCTTACTTCTACATTTTCCTTTACTTCGGTCTAATTGTTTGCTCATATATGTGCCTATAGATTCCTAAATTTATAGCTTACTTTCATACTCTTCTGAGTTTTAAAACAGTCTTCATTTTGAGAGTTGATTTTGTTATTCAGTATTATGCTTGTAAGATTGAATCCATGTGATTTCTACTTTCTTTCTTTCTTTTTTTTTTTTAAATAAATTCCATTTTCTTTTTGATGAGCATTGGGTTGTACCTAACACACTGCAGTGATGGCTGATATGGCTATGAATGCTGTTGAGTTTCCTCAAGAGCAAAGGTTTAACTAGAATGCACACTGAAGAGCAGAAGCAGCAGAAACATTTGGCCATTTTCCTGGGAATAAAAAAATTGTGTTGTGAAGTACTTACAGCATTTAGCACTTATGCATATCTTTATCTTTCTCATTGCATTGTCAGACTTTATTACTTTGGTTGTAAATGGTATTATATTATGATGTTATTTAGCATTTGTTCCACTCCTATTAGGAAATATGCTCCATATCAATTATATGCATTTCTTTAATTATGAAAGGCTTGTTGAAGTTTTTGCTGTTATTTTCTTTGGTTTTTCATGAGTATTTTTTTTTGATTTGTAGACATCTTTGCTGAGTATTGTTTATTTGCCTCCATGTTGTAAAATTAACTTCTATTCATTTGTACTTTCTAATATTGTTTTGGTTTTAGTGGAATATTTGAAAGTATAATGAGTTGTACTTTTGTGAGGTGCGCAATCTAATGTCTGGCTATTTGTACACATTACCAACATAGCCAAGATAGAATATCCATTCAGATTGAAGAATTTCCCCCTTTTTTATAGCTGAGTGACATCCTATTGTGTGGTTGGCTTATACTTTATTTGATCATTTATTCATAGATATTCGGTTTATTTCCATGTATCACTTTTCAAAAAGACATGGATTAATAATGACATGTATAAATAACTCTTTTTAAAGCTTTTAAAGTTTTTTTTGTTTTTGCTTTTTGTTTGCTTTTTAAGTTTTTAAAACTTCCAACTCTTTTTCAGAGTTTTATAATTTATCACTTTGCTGTTAGTGTATGGGAGTTCCAATTCCCTATCTATCCTGTCAGTACTGAGGATGATTAGTCCTGACTGGAACCATTCTAATGAATTTGTGGCAATATCTCATGGTTCTTTTAATTTTCATTCCTCCAGTGATGTTGAGCATTATTTTTGATGAAGTATATGTTCTTATTTTTCACCGTTTTGCATTAGGTTTCTTGTTTCTCATAGTTTGAGAATTCTTTTTATATTCTAGCAGAACTATTTTAAACAAAATAAATAATTCTATGATGCTGTTATTCTATCTCAAGAATTTGAAGCTTTGAGTTTACTGTTTTCTTTGAAAACTGAGGGAAGGGGGATGGGGTGAAGAACTCTGGGAGGGGAACTGGGGAGAGGGCAGCATTTGGAATATTAATAAATAAAATAACTGAATAAAAAACAAAATTGATTTTTCCTTTCTTGGATTATTTTAAGATTTTCTTTCTTTCTTTTTTTTTTTTTTT
>NW_022196904.1:79591156-79604705 GCF_008632895.1 Mastomys coucha
ACTCACCAGAGAGAAGATGGTGGCTCTCACTGGAGACTCCGGGTCAAAGCGGTCCCTGGAGGCAGACCTGCCTGGTGCAAGGGAGGGGCAGCTAAGGTCGCTGATCCACCTCTGCCACTTGGAAGCTGAGAGGATCCTGTCCCTGCTGCCCTGGCGGCTCCCGGCTCCCCTGCCACTCTTAGGGTCTGTGCCTCCCTGCTGGCTGCTTCTGGCTTAGGAACTCACCAGAGAGCATTTTAAGATTTTCTTATGGAATTCCATTTTGATATAATTCGTACTAGTAAATTTGCCCAAATTTTCTTACTACAAAGTTGGAATATTCTCAAGTATTGAAATGAGCCAGATGGTGGTAGCACATGTCTTTAATCCCAGCACTCAGAAGGCAGAGTAAGGCTGATCTCTGTGAGTTCAGTAGCATTTTGGTTTACAGAGCAAGTTCCAGGAAATCCAGGTCTATATAGAGAAACCCTGTCTCAAAAAAAAGGTTACAATGTGCACTGTATGTTATATGATACATCAAGCCATCTATGACATCATTAGTTCATCATAAAATAATTATATTTTTAATTTTTGGAAGTTATGTTGTTCTGACCCACTCTGCTAGTTCATTCTTATTAGACACTTATTTTCTAATCTTTGTGCTTTAGCAATTATATCATTAAAAGCATTGAGCATATACTTGTATATTCTGTCATATACTTGATAGAACACTAATAACTAGGCACTTAAGCCTATTGTTTCCCCTTGTTGTGGATAACCTTGGTGCTGTTTGTATTTTGATGCTAATTCTGCTTCCTCAAGAGAAGCTGCCTTGATGGTCACATACTCAGGTGATTCCATGTGAACCTTCTCCCCATTTTAACTGGTCAAATAAAGGCTAGAGCCTGTGATTGGGCAGTGGAAAGGAAAGGTGTGGCTGGAAGTTTAAGAGAAGAGACAGGGAGACAGAGGAGACAGAGGAAGATGGAGGAATGGGAGGAAGAAGGAAGATGGAGCAGAACCATGTGGCCTGGAGAAGCTGCAAGTAGCAAGGGCTCTCGTAGCTGGGGAGTAGAGTAGTGTAATGGTATACCTGCCCAATCTAGGCATGTAGCTTATACATATAACGATTGTGTGTTATTTGTATGGGCTTACTGGGATTGGAGATGCTTCGAGATCCCTCTTATATGCATAACTGATTTGAAGATCATTCAGTCTCCTTCAGTTTCAAACAGTTGTCCTCAAAAACATCTTTTTTTTTAAAGTTAGATAATGTAACCTGATGCAATATTGATTCTACTTCCATTCATCCTAAATATAAAAATAGATTTATAAAAAAAGCATTTTACAGATCATTTGGAGATATAGTTGTGATTGCACAATGCTCATAGAAAAGCCAGGTTGATTAGTACCATGTTTTCTTTGAAAACATGTGACAGTTTCCATGGAGTTTAAAGTTAGCAAAGGGCAAGGAAAGTCAATGTTTCAGGATTGTAACTGAAGACAACTATGCAGCCAGAAACAGAACAAGGATGCTTTCATGTATCTAAGGAGCTATTAGCATTTGAAGGCTCTTGGGCGAGGGAGTTTTACACTTAGAAAAAAGTTACAAGGACACGATAGAGATTTGCTATAGATCCCTTTCTGTTTCTTTCCCCTACCATGGACACCTTCCATCACTGGGGTAGCAACTAATAACATGTAACCATGTGGTCATATCTTTCTCGCTCAAATTTCCTTATGTTTAACTCATGCATTGTGTTACAGGAGCCCACTGGATTGTTTCTCTTTCTTACCTCCCTGTTTTGTTTTACTTTCCTAGGCCATGGCAGTTTTTCAAAGCTTTTGACACATGCTTTAGGTTTTATCATACCCATTTCTGGATCATTACAAACAGAATAAGTAGCATTGTTTTGGGGTTACGTACTTAGTCATTCCAAAATTCGTCTTTTTATATTCCTTTAGTTTTGTTTTTCCCACTCCCTGCTAGATGTGAGCTGTATAAAATCATGCAGTATGTATTCCTTTCATACTGGGTTAATTCACTTACACTACATTGTTTTGAAAGTCATCTGTGTTTTCAGATGGTTTGGTAACTTTTTATCTCTTATGTCTCAATGATAAACTGATTTATTACAGTTTCGCTGTTCAACTATTGAACAACATCTTGATTGCTTCACATGCTCACGATTATGAAGGAATCGTCTGTATAATTCTAATGCTGGTAAAAAGTCAGTTCTCTGAACTTTCTGTTCTGATTACTTTACTTTGGAATGCAATTATTCATTTACTTTAATTAGCCACATTTTCATATGCATATTATAGGCACATATACACATATTTATGAGGTGTTATATGACATTTTGATTCTTTCCTGACATTTCCTTTACAGATATTCAAGAATTTTATGAGGTAACACTATTAAATTCTCAAAAAAGTTGTGAGCAGAAGATAGAAGAAGCCAATCAAGTTGTGCAGAAATGGGAACAGACTCTCATTCTTGATTCATGTCGTGACAGTCTTCAAAAATCCTCAGAGGTATGCTACCAAAACTCCTCAGAGATGGAGACTCATATTCATAAAGGGCTGGGGCCATCATTATGAACAGTATAGCATTGTTCCTGTCAAATGGCAGCAGTAATATGCTTGCAGTCTTAATCTAGGAAAATTTAGTTTCTTTCTAAGAGACAATTTAGATTACAAAATGGGCATGGTTTTGCATATTTGTGGATATGTGTTTTCAATTAAACACATTAATTCTGTCAGGATTATTGTCTTAATTTAAGGTGAGTTAGGCTCAAACCATCACATGACCAACCAAGACAATATGCATCCTTCAGAGAGACTCTTGAATTTCAACATGTGGTTCTGTGTGTGATGGGGGAATTGGAGCTGACTAGTGGTAAAATTGAGAGTGCTCTGCGTCTGTGAGTTTCAAAGCAGAGACACAGAGTATGGGTGACATGATCCTTTAGTGTGTAGGAACAAAATAATAGGAGTCCATTTTCTATTTCTTTTTGTCTTCGTATTAAATTTAAATTGAGTTTTTGAAATATTTTATATGTAGGTAATTCCTAATGTACATATTAATAGTGATACATATGCATTTAAAATATAATTTACATACTCTAATAATTTTAAATGTTAGGATTAAGTGAGCAACAGTTTGGAGACCATAGAGTTTAAAGGTTCCAAAGGGCAAGGAAAGCCAATGTTTGTTTCAGGATCATAGCTGAAGGCAACTCTGTAGCCAGAAACAGAGCAAGCATCTAATCCTTGTATCCAATGAGCTGTTAGCTCTTGGGAGAGGGAAAATTGTTTTTTCTGCAGGGGTGTGGCTCCTGGTGTGTTACTCATGCTCCAGTGGGTAGCCTCATGTAAGTATATATGTACCACACTCACTAGACTCAGGACTTTATTAAAGAAACCCAGTGGTCCAGGATAAGTTTGATGGAAGAGTGAGATATACATAAAATCAAAAAATGTCACATAAATTTATGAATTCTTAAAAATAAACACAATGAAATACACATACACACATATTCAATACTTTGAAGGGATGGGGATGTAAAACACACATATTATTTCTTAAGTTTGGTACTTTATAGCTTATCCCAGGTCTCAGAAGCTGTAAGAATTTTGTCCCAATTAATGGCTTAGACATCGGTTAATAAACTTTTATTTGTTAAATTAGAGTTTCTTGTACACGTTCTGATTATTTAGAGTTGATCTGGAAATGGAGGTAGAATGGAGCCTTTTGATCATCTTAGTTAAAGAAAAAGATAATGACAATAATTTCTAAATTGATATATGAAACATAAAAATAGATGGCATTCTAATTTCAACAGCTAGAAACAATTATTTTTACCTTTAAGCACCTTCTTATATACAGACATTTATTTTATAAAAATGTATACATATTTATTTAAATAATGAATATAAACACAGTATAATATATGTAGATTATTGAGAAGTAGGTTACATTTCTTTTATTCTATATTTGTTTTTATTTTCTTTTAAAATTGGATTAAAATATGTTAGATAATTAGAAAGAAAACCAAAATAGGGTAAACATGGGGCTGGGCTAAAGGACACATGGGCCATAAAAGAGAAAGAGAGATGGGTGGCTATTCACAAGATGGCCTCGATAGTGGGGGAGGTAACTGGGGAAGGTGAGTATGAGGGGAATCATTGAAATACACTGCTCTAATGGGCAGACAGATTTATGTTCCATGGGGAATTAGCTTGTAAGAAAATTTTATATCATATTTTGAAACTATTTGAGTAGATGTAACTATTGATCACTTAAAACTTAAGTAGTTTCTAATCAGTGTTTAGGTCACCTCAGAAGTCCTTTTATGAATAGGGCTGTCAAGATTCCTATGTATATACATTAACATTTCTAATTTATATTAGGTTGAATTTAGAAGAGATATTATTGAGTCCAAGGATATTGATATTTGAAGAATCTTAACTCAGATTGGCAAAGGGTTTGTAGATAGATCTTACCAGAAAACCTACATATGGATCTTTCTTTTCTGTTTATTTGCCTATATTCAGACTAGTAATCATTCATTATTTAAATTTGTTTGTAAAAGTAATGGATGGTATTTTTTGCTTAATGCCTTTTTATGCTGCAGTTATTCATTTATTATCAGGACTCAACTATTAACTGTCTATTTCTCTTGTGATTTAGGAAAACTATTGTAAATTAGTGTTATAATACATATTACTTTATAATAGTGATTTTAATGAAGTAACACATCCTGTCATACTATTGCATTTTCTACTTTATTGATCAAGATTTTGGTTATAGCATTACTTACTAGTAATTTGTTATTTATATAATGGCATCAATACTCACTTTCTTGTTGACGATGATCAGTTTCTGGCCCTCCAGTCTCCACTTCCTGAAGCTGGGGTTAAAGGTGCATGTCTCCGATTGTAGTTTATGAGGTGCTGGGATCAAGCCCAGGGATAGTATATGCTAGGCAAGTACTCTGCTAACTCAAGTACATAACCAGTCCCACTGCATTTTGCTTTTTATTATTTTTCTTTTAATTTTCTTTTTGTCACTATTTATTCCCAAATAGTTAAGTAGTCTCCTATACTATACCAGCTCTTTATTTACTTGGCATTTTGCCTTTATGAATTTCTAAAAACTTATTTATATTCAATTTATAGATATATAGTGTCAAGCATATGTAATTTTGCATAAATTCATGCATATGTGTTTTTGTAATTCAATTCTTTAAAATTTTTCAATTTTTCATTTTTCTTTTACTTTCTGCTTATACTACATTAGCTTTGCCATGTAAGATAATCCATGTTAATACCAATATGTTTTTGTTTATACTCATAATATGCACTCATAAACAAACTATAAACATATGTATAAATTTTATATATTAACCCATGCAAGGCACTCATTCATATATATATGTATATATACATATATGTATATAGAAGAAATTTTGAGATGTGATTATTTTTTCTCAAGTTGTATGATACCATTTTGGTTCTTCTGATGAATGTGTAATTTCATGGTGTAGGTGTATAATAACATGCTCACCCATACCCAGCAGTGTGAATTTTCTGTTCCAGTGTCTTTCCTGTGTGACTAATGCTTTCATTATCCTTATATGTGTTTCAGAGCTGACACTTTTGTTCTATAGGATAAACTCTCGGGGGTGGAATTCTTTGCTCTGAAATATGCTTGATTTTAATTTGAATAAAGCTTTTCAGAATGATTTCATTTGTCACATTTCTGACACATTCATAGAGACCAGGCTCTCACAGTGTGGTAGCACCTCTAAATTTTTGCCAGTTTCATAGTCATAGTGATATCCAGCTTTTACTTCATTTCTGGATTGCAGAAGGCTCGTGAATTGAACCATTGTTTCCTAAGGTTGTTGGCTGTGAATGTTCCTGTCTGCTGAATTATTCACATTCTTCACTCATTTTTCTATCTTTACTTTTATGTTTATCATTTAACAAGGCCATTTGATATATTTAAATTCCATTTATATTTATATTTAAGTATATTTTCTGCATGCAGACTTTTTAAATGAAAGTGATTTTTCATGAATTTATGTAGTACCTTTGTTTAATTTTGTTAATATATTTTCTTCAAAATTATTGTTTAGGAAAAACATTCATTAAAACATTAGGGGTAATCCAGGGAGATTTATTAGTATGTAAAATAATCTTGTTTATAACTGTATTTAGTGGATTATAATAAGTAACCCATGAAGTTGAGAAGGGAGTAGGCTCAGAGCAACATAAGAGTAGTTGCAGTAGGAAATGGGAATATATATGAAATCATGTGTTTCCTTGTATATATGTATGAAATTCTCAACAATAAAAAATTAGATTTAAAAAAAACAAGCAGGCAAACAAACACATTGCTTGCAAGCCAGATGAACTGAAACCTATGTATAAGTGCATTGGTTTGGCTCCTGTCTGCAATCCTAACACTCCTACTGTAAGATGAGAGGCAGAAGCATAATTGGCTGGAAGTTTACCTATGCAGCATAGTGTCAAAAACAGTAAAAGAGACCCTTCCTTCAAATCAAGACAGAAAAAGAAAAAACAAAAAACAAAAAAAACCTGATGTCTAAAAAGTTGTCCTCTGATCTTCACTTGCATGCCCTTTTCTATGCATCCACCCCCTCTCATACACACTGTTTTAATTAGAGTTTTTAAATATGATTTTTGGAAGTATTTTTTATTAATTCTTTGAGAAGATTTTGCAACATGTACTGATTGTATTAACCTACTCAGCTAACTCTTCCAAGACCCACCTCCTGTTAATTTGTACTACCTAGATTGAACTTTTTTAAAGTTTAATTTTGTTTTTTTCTTTCTTTTTATTGGATATTTACTTACATTTCAAATGTTCTCCCCTTTCTAGGTCTCACTATTCCATCCTTCCACCCCCTGCCTCTGTGAGGATGCTCTCCCCGGACCCACTCCTGTACCAAATTTTCTGTATCCATTCCTCTGTTGAGGGACATCTGGTTATAAATATAGCTGCTATGAACATAGTGGAGCATATGACCTTATTACATGTTGGAGCATCTTCTGGGTATATGTCCAGGAGTGGTATTGCTGGGTCCTCAGGTAGTACTTTGCCCAATTTTCTGAGGAACCTCCAGACTGATTTCCAGAGTGGTTGTACCACCTTGCAATCCAAGCAGCAATAGAGGATTATTTCTCTTTTCCCACATCCTTGATAGCATCTGCTGTCACCTGAGATTTTGATCTTAGCCATTCTGACTGGTGTGAGGTGAAATCTCAGGGTTGTTTTGATTTGCATTTCCCTGATGACTAAGGATGTTGAACACTTCTTTAGGTGCTTCTCAGCTGGCCATTCGAGTTTCCTTAGCTGAAAAATCTCTGTTTAGCTCTGTTCCTTATTTTTTAAATAGGGTTATTTGGTTCTCTGGTGTCTAACTTCTTAAGTTTTTCATATATGTTGGATATTAGCCCTCTATCGAATGTGAGATTGGTAAAGATCTTTTCCCAATCTGTTGGTTGCCATTTTGTCCTGTTAACTGTTTCCTTTGCCTTACAGAAGCTTTGCAATTTTATGATGTCTCATTTGTTTATTCTTGATCTTAGAGCATTGGTCTTCTGTTCAGGAAAATTTCCCCTGTGCCCATGTATTCACTCGAGACTTTTCATCACTTTCTCTTTTGTTAGATTAAGTGTATCTGGTTTTATGTGGAGGTGATCCACTTGGACTTGAGCTTTGTATAGAGAGATAAGAATGGATCTTTTTGCATTCTTCTACATGTGGATCAGAACCATTTGTTGAAAATGCTGTCTTTTTCCCACTGGGTGGTTTTAGCTCCTTTGTCAAAGATAAAGTGACCATAGGTGTGTGGGTTCATTTCTGAGTCTTCTATTCTATTCCATTGATCCATCTGCCTGTCTCTGTACCAATACTATGCAGTTTTTATCACGATTGCTCTGTAGTACAGCTTGAAGTCGGGGATGGTGATTCACCCAGAAGTTCTTTCATTGTTGAGAATAGTATTTGCTATCCTGGGTTTTTTGTTATTCCAAATGAATTTGAGAATTGCTCCTTCTAACTCTATGAAGAATTGAGTTGGAATTTTGATGGGGATTGCATTGAATCTATTATAGATTGCTTTCAGCAAGATGGCCATTTTTACTATATTAATCCTGACAATCCACAAGCATGGATTTTTCCATCTTTTGAGATCTTCTTTGATTTCTTTTTTCAGAGACTTGGAGTTCTTTTCATACAGATCTTTCTTTCACTTACTTGGTTAGAGTCACACCAATATATTTTATATTGTTTGTGACTACTGTGAAGGGTGTCGTTTCCCTAATTTCTTTCTCAGCCCATTTATCCTTTGAGTATAGGAAGGGTACTGATTTGTTTGAGTTAATTTTATATCTGGCTGCTTTGTTGAAGTTGTTTATTAGCTGTAGAAGTTCTCTGGTGGAATTTTTGGGACTACTTAAGTATACTATCATATCATCTGCAAATAGTGATATTTTGACTTTTTCCTTTCCAATTTGGATCCCTGTGACCTCCTTTTGTTGTCTAATTGCTCTATCTAGAACTTCAAGTACTATATTGAATAGATAAGTAGAGAGTGGGCAGCCTTGTCTAGTCTCTTATTTTAGTGGGATTGCTTAAAGTTTCTCTCCATTTAGTTTGATGTTGCTATTGGCTTGCTGTATATTCCTTTCACTATGTTTATGTATGGGCCTTGAATTCCTGATCTTTCCAAGACTTTTAACTTAAAGGGATGCTGAATTTTGTCAAATGCTTTTTCAGCATCTAATGAAATGATCATGTGGTTTTTTTCTTTGAGTTTGTTTATTTAGTGGATTACATTGATGGATTTCCTTATATTGAACCATCCTTGCATCCCTGGGATGAAGCCTACTTGATCATGATGGATGATCGTTTTAATGTGTTCTTTGATTCAGTTTGGGAGAACTTTATTGAGTATTTCTGCATCAACATTTATAAGGGAAATTGATCTGAAGTCCTCTTTCTTTGTTGGGTCTTTGTCTGGTTTTGATATCAGCATAACTGTGGCTTCATAGAACAAATTGGGTAGTGTTCTTTCTGTTTCTATTTTGTGGAATTGTTTGAAGAGTATTGGTATTAGGTCTTCTTTGAAGGTATAATAGAATTCTGCAATAAACCCATCTGGTCCTGGGCTTTTTTTTGGTTGCAAGACTTTTAATGACTGCTTCTATTTCTTTAGGGGCTATGGGACTGTTTAGATGATCCTGGTTTAACTTTGGCATTTGTTATCTGTCAAGAAAATTGTCCATTTCATCCAGATTTTCCAGTAGTATAGAATATAGGCTTTTCTAGTAGGATTTGATGATTTTTTTGATTTCCTCAGTTTCTGTTGTTATATATCCCCTTTGATTTCTGATTTTTTAATTTGGATCATGTCTCTGTCCCCTCTGGTTAGTCTGGCTAAGGATATATCTCTCTTGTTGAATTTTTTTCAAAGAAACAGCTCCTGGTTTTGTTGATTCTTTGTATAGTTCTTTTTGTTTCTAGTTGGTTAATTTCAACCCTGAGTTTGATTATTTCCTGCTGTCTACTCCTCTTGGGTGTATTTGCTTCTTTTTGTTCTAGAGCTTTCAGGTGTGCTGTCAAGGTGCTCATGTATGCTCTCTGTAGTTTCTTTTTATAGGCACTCATAGCTATAAGTTTTCCTCTTAGCATTGCTTTCATTGTGTCCCATAAGTTTGGGTATGTTGTGCCTTAATTTACATTAAGTTTTAAAAAGTCTTTAATTTATTTCTTTATTTCTTCCTTGACCAAGTTTTCATTGAATAGGTATTGTTCAGCTTCCATGTGTATGTGGACTTTCTATTATTTTTGTTGTTATTGAAGGCCCTTACTCCATGGTAATCTGATAGGATGCATGGGATTATTTTAATCTTCTTGTATCTGTTGAGGCCTGTTTTGTGACTAATTATATGGTCAGTTTTGGAGAAGGTACCATGAGGTGCTGGGAAGAAGGTATATTCTTTTGTTTTAGGATGAAATGTTCTATAGATATCTGTTAAATCCATTTGGCCCATAACTTCTGTTATTTTCTTTTTTTTTATTAGATATTTTCTTTATTTACATGTAAATTTCTCCATTCCCAGTTTCCCCTCCAAAAAAACAAAGAAACAAACAAAAACAACAAAAACAAACCCCTGTTGCCTCCCTCCTCCCCATGCCTGCCACCCCACCCTCTCCCACTTATTGGCCCTGGCATTCCCCTACACTGGGGCACAGAACACTATTGATGGTCAAATTGCAATCCTCTACTATACACATGCTGCCAGAACAATCAGACCCCTCCATGTGCAGTCCTTGGTTGGTGGTTGAGACCCTGGGAGCTCTGAGGGTACTAGTTAGTTCATATTGTTGTTTGTCCTGAACTTCTGTTATTTTCAATGTGCCTCTGTTTAGTTTGTGCCTCTGTTTAGTTTGTGTTTCAGTGATCTGTCCATTGATGAGAGTGGGATGTTGAAGTCTCCCACTATTATTTTGTGATGTGCAATGTGTGCTTTCATCTTTAGTAAAATTTCTTTTATAAATATGGGTGCCCTTGCATTTGGAGCATAGATGTTCAAAATTGAGACTTCATCTTGGTAGATTTTTCCTTTCATGATTATGAAGTATCCTTCCTCATTATTTTTGATAAGTTTTGGTTGAAAGTCAATTTTATTTGATATTAGAATGGCTACTCTGGTTTGTTTCTTGGGACCATTTGCTTGGAAAATTGTTCTCCAGCCCTTTACTTTGAGGTGGTATCTCTCTTTGACACTGAAGTATGTTTCCTGTATGCAGCAAAATGCTGGGTCCCCAGTCTGATAGTCTATGTCTTTTTTATTGGGGAATTGAGTCCATTAATGTTAAGAGAAATTAAGGAATAGTGATTGTTGTTTTCTGTTATTTTTGATGTCATTTTTATGTTTGTGTGGCTATCTTCTTTTGAGTTTGTTGAAAGAACATTACTTTCTTGCTTTTTCTAGGATGTAGTTTCCCTCCTTGTGTTGGCATTTTCCATTATCCTTTGTAGGGCTGAATTTGTAGAAAGATACTGTGTAAATTTGTTCTTATCATGAATATGTTGGTTTCTCCTCCTATGGTAATTGAGAGTTTTGGTGGGTATAGTAGCCTGGGTTGGCATTTGTGTTCTTGTAGGGTCTGCATGACATCTGCCCAGGATTTTCTAGCTTTCATTGTCTCTGGTGAGAAGTCTGGTATAATTCTGATAGGTCTGCCTTTGTATATTACTTGACCTTTTCCCCTCACTGTTTTTAATATTCTTTCTATGTTTTGTGCATTTGGTGTTTTGACTATTATGTGATGGGAGGACTTTCCTTTCTGGCCTAATGTATTTGGAGTTCTGAATGCTTCTTGTATGTTTATAGACATCTCTTACTTTAGGTAGGGGAAGTTTTCTTGTATAATTTTATTGAAGATATTTACTGGCCCTTTAAGATGGGAATCTTCACTTTCTTCTATACATATTATCCTTAGGTTTAGTCTTTTCATTGTGTTCTGGATTTCCTGGATGTTTTGGGTTAGGAACTTTTTGCATTTTGCATTTTCTATGACTGTTGTGTCAATGTTTTCTATGGTATCTTCTGCACCTGATATTCTCTCTTCTATCTCTCATATTCTGTTGGTGATGCTTGCATCTATGGCTCCTGACTTCTTTCCTAGGTTTCCTATCTCCAGAGTTGTCTTCCTTTGTGATTTCTTTTTTGTTTCTACTTCCATTTTTAGCTCCTGGATAGTTTTGTTCAATTCTTTCACCTGTTTGGTTGTGTTTTCCTATAATTCATTAATCGATTTTTGTGTTTCCTCTTTAAGGACTTCTACCTGTTTACCTGTGTTCTCCTGTATGTCTTTAACATAGTTATTTATGTCCTTCTTCAAGTCCTCTATCATCATCATGAGATATGATTTTTAAGTCAGATTCTTGTTTTTCTGGTTCATTAGGGTTTCCAGGACTCGCTGTGGTGGGGAGCTGGGCTCTGATGATTCCAAGTAGCTTTGGTTTGTCTTCAGGTATGGTTCTTGCCCTTGCCTCTCACCATCTGGTTATCTTTGGTGTTAGCTGGTCTTGCTCTCTGTGACTGTGGCTTGTTCCTTCTGCAAGCCTGTGTATCAGAACTCCTGTGGGACGAGTTCCTCTTGGGAGGAATATGGGTATGGAGCACTGTGGCACAGGATCAGCTCTGGGCACAGATGGAAACTGGAAGGATCCCGTCCCAGGCTGCTCCTTGGTTCCTGTGTCCTGAGGCTTCTAGGCTGGTCCCTCTGAGCATAAGTGGTGGCTTTACCTATGCTCACAGGCTTTTCAGCACCCCTGTGAGATTATCTCTCTCCTGTAGTCCTTGGGTATGAAGCGCTGTGGCACAGGATCAACTGCCAGTGCAGATGGAAACTGGAAGGCTAGGCAGCCATGTTGATGAGATTCCTGTAAGTATTCTCCTTGGCATTTCTAGGAGATACAATCTCATAGAAAACCTCCTGCTACTCTATCTCTTACAATTTTCCAAACTCCTCTTCCCCAAATGATTCCTGACTCATAAGGTATAGAAATTTTGCTGTAGATATATCATTTGGAACAAGGCACCCCATGGTCTCCTGTTTTCTACATTTTGATTGGTTTTGGTTTTCTGTAAAGGTTTCTGTCTAATGCAGAGAGAATTCTTTTTGGTGAAAGGGGTGAGACCTACCCTTATTCTTGTGTCTAAGGATAAATATTTAGAATGGTGTTAATGCTGGTTTAATAAAGTGGCAGCTGTAGGTTCTCCTCCAAGATTCATATTACTAGCCCTGTGGAGTTGGCTAGGTTTTCAGCACCAGCCATGCTTTCCCTCTTGTTAATGGGCCTTAGGTCTAATTAATGAGCTGTTGATTACTAGCAAGGCATGTGTGTGACTATTCCACCATTAGTGTGCCTCGTTTTGAGCAGCTATATTTTAAATATCAGAGCATGGAGACATCTTCCAGTAAGTCTGCTTCACCAGAGTGTCTGCTTGTTCTGTCTTTAAGGACCAGATGGAGTCAAGTGCAGACTCTTCCTATCCTGTTGCTGTGAAGGTAGAGATGGGAGCACAGGGGAAGTGTGTCATTACTTGGGATCTCAATATGCTGATGTAACTAAAATGAAAATACTATTATGTGAGGTTTAGCCATCCCAGTTCAAAATTTAGACAGTGAATCCATATTAAGTTGCTATTTAAATTCTAAGTGATGATAATAATTGAGAAATTAAGCCAATTGGGAGCTGATGGCCAGAAATGGAGTAGATGATGAGATATAGAATTGATCACTAGAAAACTTGAGTTAGGATGCTGCTGCTTGGGTAGACCATGCTGAGATAGTTCAAAGGCTTCCTGTTACTATATTTGATTTCATTTTAAAAGATTTTATATTAATTTTATTTTAAAATTCCCCCTCTGTATTGTGTCCATGTGTGTATATGTATGTATGTATGTGTGTGTGTGTGTGTGTGTATATGTATGTGTGTGTGTGTGTGTGTGTATG
>NW_022196904.1:79604715-79616521 GCF_008632895.1 Mastomys coucha
AGATTCAGGAAGATGGTTGAGATCTTCTGGAATTAGAGTTACACATAATTGTGAGCTGCCTGAAATGGGTGCTGGCAACTGAACTGGGGTCCTCTACAAAAGCAGATTGCACTTTTAACTGGTGAGTCATTTCTCCAAACTGAACTAGCACAGGTTTTAACTTTTACATTGTATCTCTCTCATGAACAAGATGCTTATTTAAAGCACTTAAAAAGCACACAAATTCTTTGAGGACAGTAATTTTGAGCCATCGTTTGCCTTGATGAATTTTAACATGCAAGAGGTATTTTTATGTAGTAAATTGAAGACAGATTAGAATCTCCTAGTTCTGACTTCAGTATGGCCATAGTGATTTATTGACTATTTCCTGTGGATGCTCCTTCAAAAGGGGATACAACCCCCCTTGGCATTTAAATAGTAATATCTAGCAGCCACATAATTTGATGCTAGGAAAAAAAAAAACCTATGCAGTCTGAACTCTCAACTGATGGGCCATTTTTCTAATATTACTTGTATGCATATGATTTTTCAGCTGACCAGTACCAGTCATGATTCCAAGTTACATTTTAAATATTTTAACTAGATAGATCAAAGTTAATAGATCTCTTTCTTTAGATTCTCTTATCAGGGCTTCTGTAAGATTTAGGCTACTAAGGGGCTGGAGAGATGACTCAGCTGTTAAGAGCACTGACTGCTCTTCCAAAGGTCCTGAGTTCAATTCCCAACAATCATCTGTAATGGGATTTGATGCCCTCTTCTGGTGTGTCTGAAGACAATTGCAGCTCATATAAATAAAATAAATACTTCTTTTTTTTGTTTTTGCTTTTGTTTTCGTTTTTTTTGAGACAGGGTTTCTCTGTGTAGCCTTGGCTGTCCTGGAACTCACTCTGTAGACCAGATTGGCCTCAAACTCAGAAATCTGCCTGCCTCTGCCTCCCAAGTGTTGGGATTAAAGGTGTGCGCCACCACCACCTGGCTAAGTACTTCTTAAAAAAAAAGATTTTTGGCTATCAGAGAAGAACCAGATGCAACTAAAGCAAGAATAATGACATTCTTCCATGATTCTTAAATTGTCTCTCAAAACAATAATTTGAGAACACTGAAAGCAATATCAACTGGAAAACTTCTTTCTAAAAGGCTATAGCAAGTACATTTATTTATTAAAATATCTTCTGTTTGTTTATTTATGTAGCCTTGATTGTCCTGAGATTCACTCTGTAGACCAAACTGGTCTGGAACTCAGAGTTCCACCTGCCTCTGCCTCCCAAGTGCTCAGATTAAAGGCATGCACCACCACCACCTGGCTTAAACTATTTATTTTAAGATGTCCATTAACATATGACAACCTTTGATATGAAGGAAAAATACAAGGGGATTACTCCATGACAACTTTAGCCTACCCAGCAGAAGTAAACTTAGGACCAGTCACTGAAATAGTAAAACTTTATTGTATGGAATCAGTTTTTAACTTAACATTCTAAATTTTCTTAATAAATTCAAGTCAATATCTTTAATATTTTGACAATGTGAAGACAAAAGGTAGTAGTATAAATGTGAAAATTCCAGGACAGACTAGCATTGGATTAAGAACTTTAAAGACATGTAGCTATAAGATTATTTGGCTTTTCAATATTATTACTATTTAAATTCCACGGAGGTCTCTGCCCTCTTTAGTAAAGGCACCCATAAGAAAAGACACTACTATATATTCAGTGACAACCTTGATGTCTATTGCAGAGTAAGATTTTCATTCACTTGTTTATTTATTTTGTATATATATGACTATATATATTTCAATGTACGTACACACACACACACACACACACACACACAGTCACTAATGTACAAGTTTTATGTAGAGGTTCCAGGACAACTTGCAAAAACTAGTTCTCTATAAAGTATTCCAGAAGACTGTAGCAGTATGTGAAACCTTTCAACATTATTTTTGAATTATAATCCAGATCTTAGTGTCTTGACTATTCCTTGGAGGAAATCCTACACAATTATTCAATTCTGAGTTTTCTCAAGGCATTTCTGTTTTACCTGCAATTACATCCCCATTTTACTCCACCATGCTCTCTTCCCAGAGGGAACAATTACCTCACACAACTATTCTGTGGCTTTATCTCTGTGACAGCAGAGATGTTCTGCAGTAATATACATCCCTGTGCCAAGGGCTGTGCTTGATGATGCATAATAAAAGACTTAGTGACTGTTGGATTGCATGGCATTGAAAGAGGCAAGGACAAACTGTGGTAAGGTTTTGCTCATTAGTTAATAATTAGTATGAGACAATTTTAAAATCTTTTTTCATTTTATTTTTATTTTATCATATGGTAGTTTTGTCTGCCTGTGTACCGTGTACATACAGTACCCATAGAAGTGAGAAGATGGTGTTGGATTCCTTAAGCTGGAGTTACAACTTTACACCTGGGATGATTGTGAGCTGCCACGTGGGTGCTGGGAATTGAACCCAAGATCCCTGGTAGAAAGACACTACTCTGACCCGTGGAGCTATCTCTCTATCCCAATAATAATATTCATTGAGAGTTTGATACGATATATCTTAAACATATTCAGCCCTCCCCCCAAAATTTCTATAGCCATTCTCTCCACTCTTCTATCCCTTCCTATCCAACTCCAAATTTTCTTTTCTTTTTTCTTTTCTTTTTTTCTCCACCAGGTTCAGTTTGTAGGGCTCAACTAGTCTTGAGAACAGGGCTTGCTCTGACATGTGGTCTACCTATCAGAGGTCATATCATTTAAGAAAATTGCCACTCCATCTTCTAGCTGCTATCAAATGCTCCTTACCTGGTGATGGGGTTTTGTGCCCACCTTCCTCACTTTATCCTGAGATTTTGTTTGATGGAGCTCCTGCATGCTGTCACAATCTCTGTGAATTGACATGTACAACTGCTCTGTTGTTGGAAAACACATTTTCCTTGATGATATCAACCACTTGACTACTTCTGGCTCATAATTTTCAACCCCTTCTTCCAAAAAGATCCCTGAGCCCAGAAAGGAAGTATAGAGTATATATACTAAGGTTGAGTATTCGACAGTCCCTTATTCTAGCACGTTTGCCAACTAGAAGTCCTGTTAATTGCCATCTAATTAAAGGAGAAGCTACTTTGATAATGGTTGGAAGATTCTATGATAGATGAAAATAAAAACTTCACTACTAGGAACAGATCACCTCCATTTTGATTGTTGGCCAATGGGTTCATTACAGGCTATTGTTTATACTTTTGATTGCCCTCAGGACTTGACATTAAGACCCTATTGCTGAAGACATTATATGCTTGAATACACAACATGGATAAATCAAGTTGATATTCACATAAAGCTTCATTCTTACTAGCCTTAATGGTGCTAGTAAGGTTTTATGCACACTGCCTTAGAATATGCTAGCTCTTCAAGCTAAAACAATTATGGCTTGACACAGTATACCTACAGATTTAATAGTGGCACAAACATAATGTGAGTAACCAATCACTTTTTAAAAAAACTGAATCTAAGTCTTGCTCGTGAAATTGAATCCATACTTGGCACTGTTAAAGGGCCAAGAATGTGTGTCTAGATAGGTCAGAGGCCTTCAAGGAGAATACAATTGTATTACTTTGCTAAATGGCCATTACATGAAAATGATATAATTCTTGTTGGACATCTGTTTTCTAAACTCTGAAAGCCATACTCTTTACATTGGCATTTGAAGTTAAATCTTGTGTCTTCACCTTCTTTTTAGAGTTTAGATGAAAACTCCCATATGCTTCCCCTCCTTTTTTTGAATCACAGTTTTCACTTTTAAACAAATTCTCCATTTGTGGACTTTTGTGGCTACATAAGTTAAAATAAAGAGTACCATGAGCATGTGCTTGCTTCCCTGACTTTCTGTGGTATAGTAAGTAGGACATTACAAGGCCAATTTGCCTCAAAAACCCTGACCACTGCTATTCTCCTGTGCCCTAATCATGCCTAGGATCCTCCCAAGATTTATACGAAGCTATAAATTGAAGTGATTTGTATCGTAAATCATGCCCCCAACCTCACTTTTTAAAATCTTTTCTATTTTCTCTCTCTTTAAATTGAATTTTACATTTTCATTTCAAGGAGTGATTCTATTTGACTGCATGTTCTTATAAAACTTTCTAGTTTTCATTTGAACTATAGCTTTTATATTTAGACATTGGCATATGAACTTTCTATTTTCTGTTCCTGTGCTTGAGTGAGGTTCTTGATGTCTCTCATTTAATAATCCAACTGTAGGATGATCAGGGTACAAAGGATATTCAAATAAATTTCATTAGTATGCAATGGGAAGAAGGATAGTAAAAACACTAATTACCCATACAATCCCTTTGCTTTCAGATTTAGATGTATTTTGTGTCTTGAGAATAGCAAATACTGTCTAATGTGAATTCTAATATAAAGCTCCCTATGGAAAAACATTCTGTGAGGATAAGAGGATAATAGATAACACTTAATGCAGTTCTAAATCAATGAAAAATAACTAATAAATAAAGTGAATCCTGAGTTGCATAAAAGTTTTCTCTTTTAAGGATTTTTGACAAAATGCAGCACACATTATCTTGATTCTACCCAATAGGTTCCTGATGGTTTTGACCATGAAATGGTATTTCTGTCATATCATTTTTCTCTATAAAATGAGCCAGAAATGATTGATCAACAAGGTAGGCATTTTATAGCATGCACTTTGACTCCTAAATAAGAGTGAAGATGATTTCAGTTGTTCTATTTTCCAATAGTGCACACACAGTCTAGAAGCATCCACATGGTGAAACTTTTGGGATTTCTACTGAAACATGAATCATATTTCACTCTTTTGTCAAAATCTTCTAGAACTTTCTGGCACAGAATAAACCAAATTCTTCAAAGTAACTACAGAGCTCTACAAATTGCAACCCCACCAATACCTCTGATCTACATCCTGCTAGTCCACCTATCACTCGCACCTGTCTAGTGCCTGCTAGTGTCTACTCTGATATTCAAAGGCAAGAAGCCATGAATCTTTGCATTTGTGTTGATCTTCAGATATCAGACTCTTTTAAATCTCTAATGTCAATTTACAGGGATATTTGCCCCATTCTATCTTAAATAGTTACTCCCTGGACTGGCAGTGTTATTATTCTTTGTTGTCTTTTTTTTGTTCATAACAAAATACCACCTGACAGGTACATTTTACCCTATAAGTAAAAGCAAGGACTCTAAAGGCTTTGGGTTTAAATTCATCTCTTTGCTTTACATTGTGACTTTGGGGAAACTATTTAACTCCTCTAGATATGTTCCTTCCTCTAAAATGGCATTCTCAACAAGAATTAAGCATTTTTTTATCTGCTTGTAAGAATATAAATTTCATAAGGACATGGGTTTTTTTTTCTGTTTTTAAAACTACTTTCCCCTTAACACTTAGAATTGTTTCCTGTTTTCAACATTTGTTTATTTAGTTTAGGTGCATCAATGGCTAATAGCATTTTTGTCTCCTAAAGAACAAACATGAATGCTCTATGAGAGTTATTTGTAGACACTTCCTTTTTTAAAAAATACTTATTTTTATTCCTTGTTTACCCCTCTAATATTCAGGAAAAAATAAGTATAGTTTTAGCATATATGTAGAATCCTAGAGATTATTGATACTGTGATCTATCCACTACCACTTCTATTTAAATGTTTACCATTTGTGCTGCTGCATTTTGTTAGGTTTTGATACAGTTGCTAGAATACACAAATTAACTTGTTTTTCTGTTTTTTTTTTTTTAGATTAAGAGTCTAGAATTTTAAAGATGAATTTGGGCAAATAGTCATTAATGTTAAATCATCTAGAAAATGTCAGTTATATAATCATTCTAAACCTCAGATTTCTCAATGATGGAGCAGGAAGAATAGTACTTACCTTAAAGGGATTTGACCTCATTATGTGAGATCATCTATCTGATGTGAATAACCAGAATTTACCACATGATAGCACTCACTATTTTTATCTGTTGTTATTACCTTGAAGGGTGGATAGATTGTACAGAAATGGGGAAATTCATTTAAACTTAGAGGACATTATTGCTAAGTTAGAGAAAAGATGACACATGGTATATAAACTGGGAATCATAACTAATTCTATTTTACTAGGGAGCCAACATTTACATAGGAGATGGAGTATATATGAGTGCCATTTTTATATATTTACTTGTTCTTTCCTTTATTTCTTCCTTCCTTTTCTTTTTCTTTTAGTTTCCCTTTTTGAGACTAGGTGGCTCAGTCTATGTTATTATTGCTGCAATAGACACTATGACCAAGACAGCTTGGGGTTTATTAGACTTACACTTCCATATTGTTCATTATTGAAGGAAGTCAGGACAGGAACTCAAACAAGTTAGGAGCCCAGAAGTAGGAGCTAAGGCAGAGGCCACGGAGGGAAGCTGCTTAGTAGCTTGCTCATCATGGCTTGCTTACCTTGCTTTCTTAAAGAACCCAGAATTGACCAATCAGAAGAAAAGCAGAAGTTAAGAAAAAAAACAAAAAGAACCCAGAAGTATCAGCCAGTGGTGGCCTTACCCATAAAGGGCTGAGCCCTGCCACATCAATAAGTAATTACAAAAATCCTCTACAGTTTTTGCCAGCAGCTTAATCTTAGGGATATATTTTCTCAATTGGGGCTCCCTCCTCTCAGATGACTATAGCCTGTGTCAAGTTGACATAAAATTAGTCAGCACAATTTGCCCCTTGTCAGCTTGACACAAAACACTTCTGTTTTTGAGAACCACGAGAGAGGATTAAGGTATCCTCCTGATAGACACAAGGAAAGTACCCATTAAACAGAATAAAACATATTAATATGTAAGAATAAAAAAAAAACATAAGGCACAAAGAAAAGAAAATGAAAACATAGTAACTATACTATAACAAGCACATAGAAAACGTCTGTACAGTCTATATTATTACCGAAATATATATATGCACACACACACATATATACAGACACTTAAATATATATACATATATGTAAATATACATATATATGTATATATATATGTACTTTACATCCCCATCTCATATTCCCCCCTTCCTCTCCCCCTAGTACTTCCCTCTCACCTCCATTCCCTCCCCACTTCCCAATCCTCCCTTTCTCTTCAGAAAAAGGGAGGCCATCTATGGATGTCAACCAGCCTTGGCATATCAAGTTGCAGTAGGACTAGGTGCATCTTCTCCTATTGTGGCCAGATAACGCAACCCAGTTAATGGAAAGGGATCCAATGGCAAGCAACAGGACACACAACACATTTTAAGGCATACCTTTCCATTTTTGTTGTTGTTGGTCATGCCCAAGATCTTAGAGTAATAAATGTCACATATATAAGACACATAAACAAGACTTACTATGTAAGACTTAAAAGTTCCATATTCTTTAACAATTCAAACACCTTAAAAGTTCACTCTTTGAAGAAAAATCCAAAGTCTCTCTTTAAAATACCAAATTTCTTTTAAAATCAAAATGAGACACAAGTTAAATACTTTCCTACTTTAAGAGGGAAGAACCAGGGCACAGTCACAATCTGATCATAGAAAAACCACATTCCAGTAGTATAAATAATTCAATGTCCAATATCTGGGATTCACTCACCATCTCCTGGACTCTTCCAAGGGGCTTGGGTCACTTACTGGCTCAACCCTCTGCAGCATACACAACTTGTCTTCTAGGCCTGGGCCAGCTCCAGTCCACTGTTGCTGCTGTTCTTGGTGGTTGTCCCATTGTACTGGCTTCTCTGACGTGCTGGAATCTTCTACTGCAACTGGGCTGTACTTTCACTAATAGCCTTTCCCGGACTCCCTTTGTGGTGCCAAGCCTCAACTTCTCTGCACGACCCCTTCATGCCTTCAAAAGCAGTACCACCCAGGAGATTCCTACACATGACCAAGTTTGACTGCTGGCACAGTATATAATCTTGGCCACCTCTGAACACAACCTGCATGTTCTGACTTTGAGGAAACATTTCTCAGAAGATTTCTCTTCAGTGATGCTGGCCTCTTGTTACTCACACCTAATTCTTCAGCCCCACCTGACCATCATCCATTGTCCCAGCAAAATGCAGGTTTTACTTTAGTGCTTCTGGTCTCTTATTAATCACAGCCTATTCTTCAGCTCCAGCTGACTAGGCACCTCAGATTGTTTACACAAATGGCTTGGTAGAGTTTTTGCTTCCCTCTGGAACTTCACAACCCAGGCTTCATAATCTGTATGGATCCCAACGTTCTTATCTTTCAGGTTCCTAAAGAACGTCTCACTAAGCTTTCAATACTCAATGACTTCTATAGACCAAAACTCTAAAGCCTTTCTCAGTCCTCTTAAAAACAACATGGCCAGGTCTGTCATAGCAGTAGGCTTCTATCCTGGAACCAATTTGTCTTAGATTACTAAGGCAATGATGAAACACCATGAACAAAACAACGTGGAGGAGGAAGGGATTTATTTGTTTTTTTTTTCCTTCCTCTATCATCACTAATCACTAAAGGAAATCAGTACAGGAACTCAAACAGGGCAGGAGCCTGGAGGCAGAAGTTGATGCAGAGGCCATGGAGGGATGCTCCTTTCTGGCTTGCTCCTCATGGCTTGCTCAGCCTAATTTCTTATAGAACTCACGACCATCAGGCCTGTCGTGGTCCTATCAACACTGAGATTGGCCCTCTCACATCAATCACTAATTAAGAAAACGCCCCACAGGCTTGCCTATACCCCCATCTTATAAAGCCATTTTCTCAATTGAGGTTTTCTCCTTCTATATAACTTTAAGTTGACATAAAAGTAGCCAACTCACTAGCATCGTTTTACACTCCAGGCTGGCCTTGAATATGCTCCATTGCCCAGGATGAAAGAGAAATCATAATCCTTCTGTTCATTCTTCCAGATAGCTGGGACCACAGACATTCATCTCATTTATTGTAGTACAATATTAACATAATGTATGTATGTATAAGTGATTGCTTATTATAGAAATGAGTTTAGGAAGGTAGTTAGGAGTATCAAGCATCTATACAATATTACTGAAGCCATAAACACAGTCCTAAATGTGTGACATGTGTTAATCCCCAGTACTTGGCTGTTCCTAACACACCTCTCCCTTTTCTGTCCTCCCCACCCCCAGGCCCCAAGCAAGGTGTAGCGTTGGCTGGCTGGGGACTAACTATGTAGATCAGGCTGGCCTCTATCTCATAGAAATGCTCCTATCCCTGTCTACTGAGTCCTGGGATTAAATATGGGAGCCACTGTGCTCAGCCTGAGAGCTTTCTACATTCTGGGAGATTGGCTTTTTCTTTTTCTTTTCTTTTCTTTTCTTTTCTTTTCTTTTCTTTTCTTTTCTTTTTTTTTAGTGAAAAAAAAAAAAAAACAGAAATGCTTCCTCTGAAATGCTCTCTACTGCTTGGGTTCCATGGCTGGTCATCTTGTGGTATTTCCTTAGAGGCTCATGTAATTTTGATCTGGCTATGATGAGTTTATTTTGTTTTCATTATACACAGAGTTATTTCTCAGCATGAGAACCTCTCCATACCCTTTCTCTTATTAGGTGAAGAAGAGCAGCTAGCTAAGTCAGGCATCTAAAAATTCTTAGAATGAAGCTTGCATTGCTCTAATTGGTTGTCTCCCTTACTTCACTTAAATCCTTCTATGGTGCCTTAGCATTGTCATATCACTGCTTCCTGCAGAGACGGAGAATGGTGCTGCCTTTTGTTTCCTCTCTCCACACCCACACACATCCGTGCGAAGACTTAAGGGTGTGAGAAACATTAGCTTCTCTGCTCAGTTCTCTGCATTCTACGGCGAAGAAGACAGCTCTGGTGATGTTAGAGTTTCTGGGGGTGGAATTATTCAATAGCAGGGCTTAAGCACAGTGAGCTCCTTCAGCTTTCCAGAAGGTTCTGCTGCAGGAAAGACTTCATCCTGTTGAGCACCAGTGTCCTTACCCACCTTCCCCGATAAGATTTCTTTTTCTTCAGTTGTCTACCTTTATTGTCGAATGCCGTCTTTTAAAGGACTGTTTGCAAAAGCTGTTCTTTTCTGTCTGGTTCATTAGATCTTGGATCTTAGTGAGGCTAACATGGTTTCTTTATTTTAGGAATATTTACTAAGAGCCTATTATGTACCAGGTTATATATAGACTAAAAAGATTAAAAAGATGCATTTCTCCCCTTATACATTTTATATTCTTTTAAATGACATATCTGTGCATGTACACACATACATAGTGGCCTGTGTGATTGTGCATAACCAGAGGTCAGAGCTCAACCCTGGGTGTCCTCTTTAAGAAAACCATCTTTTTAAGCTTTCTTTGCGACAGGGTCTCCCATTGGTCTGAAGTTGACTATTAAAGCAAGAAAGGGTGGATCAGCAAGCCCCAGGATCCTCCTGTGTCAGTCTCACCAGTGCTTAGGCCCGATCACACTCAAAACATTTTTAAGGGTTTTGGGAGTTGAATTCTGTTCCTTAAGTTTGCAAGGCAAGCACTTTGCTGACTGAGAAATACCTTCCAAATATCCTTTTATTCTTGTAGAAGAAGCAAACGAGTAACTATTAAAATTAAGCAAAGCATACAGTATAGTCATATATGATGATTTTTATGAGAAACGAAGATCTGATTGTAGGCTATTGAGTGTATAGGGTGCTCAGGTTAGATAGAAGTGACAATTTGATTTGAAAGGGAATTATGAAGGATATAAAGGAACCTTCCGTGACTCTGAGGGAAGATGATCCCAGATAGACAGATTAGACAGTAGGAAGCCCTAAGATAGGATCATACTTCGTAAATTCTAGGAGAGATGAAAGGAGCAGGATGGGGTAAGTGGGGAATATCAGATCATATCTCACTGTATACATATATGGACTCTCAAAAAAGAATAGTGGAAAATTTTCACAGAAAGTAACAACACTGACTTTTCTTTTCTTTTCTTTTTTATTAAATTAATTTATTTTTTACACTCCATATTCCATTCCTCACCCACCATCCACCCTCCGACTGCTCCTCATCTCACACCTCCTCCTTACCCCTCTGACTTCTAAACTCCCTGGGACCTCCAGTCTCTTGAGGGTTAGGTACATCATCTCTAAATGAAAACAGACCTTGCAGTCCTCTACTGTATGAGTGTTGGGGGCCTCATATCAGCTGGTGTATGCTGTCTGTTTGGTGGTCCAGTGCTTGAGAGGTCTCGGGGGTCCAGATTAATTGAGACTGCTGGTCCTCCTACAGGATCACCCTTCTCCTCAGCTTCTTCCAGCTTTCCCTAATTCAACAACAGGGGTCAGCTCCTTCTATCATTGGTTGGGTGCAAATATCTGCATCTGACTCTTTCAGCTGCTTGTTGAGTCTTTCAGAGGGCAGTCACAATAGGTCCATGAGCGCTCCATGGTCTCAGTAATAGTGTCAGGTCTTGGGACCTCCCCTTGAACTGGATCTTACCTTGGGCCTGTTGCTGGACCTTCTTTTCCACAGACTCCTCTCCATTTCTTTATGACAGGAACAATTATGGGTCAGAGATGTGACTGTGGGATGGCAACCCCATCCCTCATTTGAGGCCCTGTTTTCTTGCTGGAGGTGGGCTCTATAAGTTCCCTCTCCATATTGTCAGACATTTCATCTAAGTTCCCTCCCTTTGATTCTTGAGAGTGTCTTACCCCCAGATCTCTGGTGCATTCTGGAGCACCCCACCCCAACCTCCTATTTCCTGAGCTTGCCTGTTTCCATTCTTTCTGCTGGCCCTCAGGGCTTTGGTCCTTTTCCCTCACCCAATACCAGATCAGGTTCCC
>NW_022196904.1:79616582-79659282 GCF_008632895.1 Mastomys coucha
CCCCCCCCCCACTTTCCCTCCCACATTCCTCCCTCCCTCCCCATTTGTGATGAACTGATATCTAAGCATTTATCTGAGCTCATGCTGATGAACTCATGTGGTGAAAAGAGAGAACTGATTCCCTCAAATCATCCTCTGACCCCTTCCCTACACAGTAAATATAAATGAAAATAAGAAATGACAAGGTAGGCTTACTTGGATGCAGCTGAATGAGCAAAGGGAGAAAGAGCAGAAGGCAGCATGAGCAGGACTAGATAGATGATGAACCACCACAGATGTCATGGGAAGGATTCCACTCAATGCTGGGAAGCCACCAGAGGCTTGTGAGTGTAAGAATGGCTTGCTCTCTGCTGCCCAAAAGGCACACAGAATCTCTAGGGTTTATAAACCAGAGATATTTGGTTTCTCTAGGCCTGGTTTCCTTGTTATTGTCCATGTGGTTCTTTCCCATTGTGTTGACTTTAGTGTGTTCTCTGGTCAACAGCAAGATCAAAGAGGCTAATGTTTCTGATATGTGGCATCTCTGATGTGTGCAAACTTAATGACTTTTTAAAAAAATATTTTGAAACAATCAGATGGGCTCTTGAAGCTAAATGGCTTTTAAGTGGTGCATAGTTATAAAGTGCCTGGAAGTGAAACTTTTTGATTTTCCATATCTCAAACAGACAAACAGACAAAAGTATTTATTTGTATTCCTCCTGCAAAGATCTTAAACATGTGTCAGCTAACTAGGTCTTGGGATTTCATCTCAAATGCCTGGTGGAAAGAGATCTGTCACTTCACTCCTCAACATGTGTAGAATAAAAACTGTAGCTACACAGGTTAAACTGTGTTTTATATGAAGTTTTGACAAGGTAAGCCCACCTCACCATTTTTTGAGTAGTTAGGATCTTAGCCTGTAATATATAGTTGACACTACAAGACAGCAGCAGCAGAGGCGGAGTAGAGAGATTCTGTGCTGTGTTGGTGATGCTGAGAACTACTCAGTCAGACAACCAAGAGAAACTTCACTTTAAAAGATTTTTAAGAGATTTTAAGAGAAATGTTAGATGCAAGATTTGAGTTTTGTTTTTGTCCATTGTGTGTGCTTTGTCTGTACTATAACTGGTTCTTTTCTCTCTCCATACCGTTCTACATTGAACACATGACCCCTCTGATTTGCCAGCATTATATTGACCAATTTCCATCTTCTAGTCATGATTAGTTTCATGAAAAGCTCACTTTTAATTTTTATGCTTTAAATATTTATATATGTCTGTTTTCTTCCACAGAGCTTGAGCTGCTGAGCTAAACTCTGCAATTCTAATTTAGTAAAAGAAAATATTTTTCTATTGCAGAACAACCACTGAGCTGGCTTTTAGTGTTACTTTGGGCACTATAAAGGAGGCAGGTTGACAGAGAAAAGCAATCAAGAGTCATCTGAGAGTCTTATGTTTGGATTTTGGTTCTGCCTTTCACCATTAATGTGACCGAGGATAAATTATTTAATCTTAGGATTTCAAGTTTCTTACTTGTAAAATGCCAAAATAAAGATAGCATTTACCTCATGAGGCTGATGTGGAGGATGAGTAAGATATAAACCATACAGGGGTTTGGGTGTTAGCACGGCCTCTGAAACTGATAAAACCTCACAATGGCTGTATGGATCGTGATCACGTGAAAGTGCTTTCTCAACTCCAAATCTATCACTTCCTTCAACACTGAATAGAAATAAAATGATATATTCAGGTGAAGCAAATGAAAACTTATAAATAATTTTATTATTATTACTTTTATTGACTTATTTATTTACATTTTGGATGTTATCGCCTTTCCCTCTTTCCCTTCCACAAATCCCCTATCCTATACCCCCTCCTCCCTGCTTCTATGAGGGTGTTCCCCTATCCAACCACCCACTCCTATCTCACTGCCCTTGCATTCCTCTACATTAGGGCATCGAGCCTTCACAGGACCAAGGGCCTCCCTCCTATTGATGCCAGATAAGGCCATCCTCTGCTACATATGCAGCTGGAGTCATGTGTCCCTCCATGTGTACTCTTTGGTTGGTGGTTTAGTCCTTGGGAGCTCTGGGGGGTGGGGGTCTGGGTGGTTGATATAGGTTGTTCTTCCTATGGAGTTGTAAACTCCTTCAGCTCCTTAAGTCCTTCTCCTAACTCCTCCATTGAGGTCCCAGAGCTCAGTCTGATGGTTGGCTGCAAGCATTTACCTCTGTATTTGTCAGGTTCTGGCAGAGCCTCTTAGGAGACAGCTATATCAGGCTCCTGTCAGCAAGCTCTTCTTGGCATCAGCAATAGTGTCCTTTTGAGCTTCAACTCTGTCCAGATCTCTTCAATTCAGACCCTTCTGCTTTGACTCTTTGTAATTTTAATTTCCATCTTGGAGCACATGGTTTAGATGCAAGTTATTTTCTTGACGAATTTGCAAAGTGTCAACAGCAAGGGCAACTAATATTCTTAGTTTAATCTTATGGTTCTTTAGAAATAGCAAGCTCATGCATATATGCAATTTTATAGTTAAATGTTTGGACTTGTTTTCTTAGTTTTCATATAGCTAGTGAGCCAGGTAGAGTTGCTGTCACTATCCATATAAGAACTGAGGAAACTGTGAATTGTAACTTCAGGTTCATGTTATTAGAAATAGGCAGTAAGAAATCTGACATTAAGTCAATATTTTTTCCATGATGGAACTGAGGTTTCTTTTGGAGGGGGCACAATTAAGACTTGGGTTTGGAAAAACCAGGCATTTCAGGCAGAGGAAAGTGTGTGAACAAACACAGGATGCTAATAAGCTTGCTAATTATAAAGGAAGCCTTGATTAGGAACTTTACATATATTATTTTAGATTCTCTAGATTGATTCAGGTAGGTATATATTTTATTAGTTACTCATTTTTAAAATGGAATTTGTCAAAGTGTATAAGTATAAACATAAGTTTATAGAAGATGAAGCTAAGTCTTAGGAATGTTAAAGTATTCAATCAAGGTACATAGTAAAATGTGATGTATCAGAGACAATTAGACATGGGCCCCATGTTTCATATAGCTCCTTAAAGATGTAGAAAAAGGCTTTGTGCAAACTATTGGAGAGTCAGACTTAGATGATAGGTGATTGTATCCATGGAATAGAAAACTCTGATTGCAGTAATACTATAGCATTTGGACTCTTTTCTTTGAGCAATTGTGAGCCACAGTAGGATTTATTGCAAGAATGTGGTATCATCAATGCTGCAGAGGATCTCTAAGATGACAGCATCATGCATGACCACAAGACATATACTGGTGGCAGGGAGACTAATTAGAAGACTGTCAAACCAAGAAATATTCAACTCAGCTCCTGGAAGGCTATATATATATATTTTTTTTTTCTTGAAGATAATGAATAGTGAGTTTTTACTCTATGAAATGTAATTCCTTGAGGATACTAGGGATTTATAAAAAGAAAATTACATTAAATTTAGTAAAGAATTCAAAAAAACTTTAAAATAAAGGATGGTCATTTTTTCAGGATGACCTAGGAAGCATGTGGGTCCTTCTCAAACACATATTTACCTTGCAGAGGCTGAAGTTGGCTCAAAAGTTACTATGAGTAATTTACATTAAGACTCTTTGTTGCAATACTGAAGCTAGATTTTCAGTAAAGTCTTCAAAAGTAGAAAGAATGCTTTACTTTTCTATTTTAATATCATTCAAGTGTAACTGAAGTGGATTATATTCATACCCACTGTTAATATGGGAGGTTATATCAATGGATCTATGACTGGGATGGAGCAAATGTATTCAAGTATAAAATAACACTAGTGTTAATAACATTGAAATGTCCCTGTTCAACTTCATCCCTATTTTCAATAAAAGGCTTCCGCAGGATCTTACTTTTTAATTTAAAAAATTAAGTATGCATGGCTGCCCATAAGCACACACACACACACACACACACACACACACACACACACACACACACGCACGCACGCACGCACGCACGCACGCACGCACGTAAGTGTTCATGGTATCCTGAAAAGGGTATAGAATTTCCTGAAACTGGAGTTCCAGATGTTTGCAAGTTACCTGATGTGTATGATGAAAACCAAATTGGGTCTTCTATAAGAGTAGCTAATATGTACTCTTAACTGTTGATCGATTTATTTCTCCAAGACCCATACACTATTATTTACATTTTAAAAATTAACTTTGAAAGAGGATGTTCTTATGTCACCTATGATAACCTGGGTATCACCATGTAGCCCAGGCTGATCTTGAACCTGTGATCATTCTGGATCAGTCTCTCAAGTGCTTAGATTACAGTCATGCCATACCACACCATACCACACTTAGTAATAGACATGTTATGAAGACTTAGTTACTCTTGCTCTCACAACAGGATGTCTCAAGCTATTAACCTTAAGCAATGTATTAAAAAAACTATCCATGAATCCTCAAGGAGTACTGAGTGTTGTTCTATCCCCTTAACATACTTTAGCTGATCTTTTAAAGATCTACTTGTCAATCAACAATTTTCCTGATCATGAGTAGACAAACTCTTCTCTCTGGGCTGCCCAGGGCATCTGTTGCAGTGTCCATCAAACTGTACAGGAACAAGATGCACAAGTGTTTTATCTGCTTGGTGATGAGAGACTTGACAGCAAGGATCATATTTAGTCATAGAGCCACGGTGAGCTCCAAGCAGTCAGCATTCAGTAAATATTTATGAAATAGATTATGGACTATTGTTATTTATGCCAGAAAATGATATACTCTTTTGTTAAGTATGTTCATAACATATTTTTCTGTAAATAATCCTTAAGATAGCCTGGCTGGCATGAGAAAATGTAGTTAATCCCAAATAAGATGCTAAAGTAGGTTGTTAAATGTATAGAAATGACTTATTGTGAACCACACACATTGCTTTGTCATATGCACTACTTAAGTGGAAGAATATTCTGAGATGAAGTGATGTTATGAAGTTCTCCATCCTTTCTCACACATGGAAGTGTATCAGCAGGCTCACTGCTCTCAGAGAGACTTCCTAGACTGGGCTATTGGCAGTCAAGAGCTTGAGGAGGTTGTAGTGAATGTCAATCATGTTGTAGATTTTGAATTGATTTTTTTTTTTACTCAATATAATGCTTTGATTTTTAAAATTTAGGTTTTTAAATTTTTTTCAATTCAGCATTTTTATTCCTTAGTTAACAGAAATAATAGACAGAGAAAAAAAGATTCACATGGCTAAGATTTTTCTCCCCTATAGAAAGGAGCTGACTCTATACAGGTCAATCTAACCTTGGAAGTATTATGGTGAAGGGATAAGGATTGATTAGTATATGAAACTATCAATAAGTTGATAAGTAGAATGTCTCAACATATCTCTACAAGCTCTACATAATGCTGTCTGTAGAACACTGCAGTCATTTAAGGAACTCTTCTCACCTCAGTACACACTGAGCCTTTGTATGAACACCTCTAAAGGATACAGTATTCTTATTTAAAACTATTCCACTTTCACTTGGAATATACAGAATTTTCCCCACCAGTGAGTGAATAACTCTTCACATTGCAAAACTGTTACCATGAGTAGGCTAGAACTGCCCAGAACACTGGAGCGTTGACCCCGTGTGTGTACTTTGTAGTCCCTGGCACTGATACTGATCTCTGCTGTATTGGTTATTTTTCCTGTGCTGGGACAAAGTATATGGCAAAGGCAACTTAAATAGTGAAGGTTTATGTTGGCTTACAGTTTATGGATACTGTCATTTCTGGCAGAGGGATCATGGTAGCCAGGGTGTTGTAACAGGAGCTTAAGATTATTCTTAATCTAGTTATGTTAACAAGGGAGAAAAACTGTCCTATCATTGTATAGTAACAGCTCAGTAAGTAGGATATAGTATTGTGTTATCTAAAAGTGTATAAACTTGTAGAAACAGGCAAGATAATTAGAACTGAAAAATTTCTGAAAACATCACACACATAATTATCTAACTGATAATATTGTCTAAGAACTGAACTAAAGTAATCCTAGGATTTGAGAATTCACACGAATGTACTAAATATTTTATAAATTTTCACAGATAATGCCTGTTTGTCATTATGGCCAATATTTAGGTATGTAGCTAAGATTAGCAGTAAATAATACAAGATTATGATTTATTATGTGAATGACCGTACCAAACATTATTTACTTAAGAGAAAGTTGTTTTATTTTGAAATATTTTGTGATTATCCTCCACATCTTGATTAAATCAATTTTACAGATTCAGATACCTCAGTAGCAGGAAAATCCACATTCTCTTTTATATAGCATATTAGAGTAAACTGTGAATCTAAATAGGTATGCTTAGTTAATGTCTAAATGAGTTCCTTAAAGCTAGTCTGTAATGTAAGTCAATTTCCTGAGATGTCTGCAGAGGAACTTGGCTAGGTTGTAGTCTCTGAGTTGAGTAGATAAGCTAGACATTGTATTGAGTTACATTTATAATTAGTTATCTTTCACTGACACCTTTTGCTTGATGTGAGAATAAGCATCATGAGATTAGATGGAACTCTTAAGAACAAAACCAGTTTTTCAGAGAAGGAATTCTGCTTAGGACTAACATGTCCTTTCAGCATGGTTTTCAGGCTGTAGACTTGCTCTACAGCTTTTGACTTTTTTGTTTTAACAAGAGACAATTTCTTAACATCCATCTATCCACTCACCTACCCACCCACCCACCAACCCTGTCAGTCTATTCACCATCTATCACATCTATCTATCCATCGGTCTGTCCATCCATCCATCCATTTACATATCACATTAGTTTTGTATACCTAGAGAACTCTGACTAATGTAAGTCATAACATATTTGATAGTGGCTAATCTTAATATAATTTTTATATTTCAGAATGCTTTCTGAACATTATATATGTATTCTTATTTAGTTATCATAAAAGTCATGAAAGATACTTTTGTTATTTTACAGATGAATAAATTAAAGTGCAGAAATTTTCACATAAGTGTCCCAATGTTATATATACTGTATAATTGTATTATGAATTGTATTACTGGATACAGTTCACAAACCAAAATAGAACAAGATCAAATTTTCATTTAATTTTTTCTATTTCTTGTGATTAAATTATTACAATCACTTGTGCTACTGGCCTAATATTAACATTGTTATGAGCAGTTAACATTTATTAAGCATTTTAACAGTATGATAAGTTCTTTATATACACTGTTTGACTTCTTTTTTCAATAATCCCATGAAGGCCATTTTATGTTTTATTATCTTTTACAATGTAGTAGAAGGCTGACAATTCAAATTTACTTTTCTCTTCTTCCACATTCTGTGTTCCTCATGCATTTGCTTCTAGGGCTATTATGAGATGTCAATAATTTTGAGAACTGTGACTGATAAAGAGTCCAAGGACTTCTCCAATGGAGAATGTCTTATTGCATTTACCTGATCCTCTTCCATTTTCATCTAGATTCTTTCTACCTTTACAAAGGATGTGACCATGTTTGCTGAATATTATCTGAAGGTCAAGGCAAAGGCTCGGCATATTTACTTAGACTCAGAGGTAGAGAAAGAAGGCAGGAGAGTTCCAAGGTAAATCCCACAAGGTTAAGATGAAAACAGGAAGACTAGATAACAAGATGCAAAGAAGAGTTTCAACAAATACACAGTGGCCCTGTAAACTGGAGAATCAGGATAAGGTCTAGATTTACTAATATACTTGTCTGGAAACATTAACAAGGTAGTAGTGGTATGATCAGTGTCTTTTTCTGTTAGTAGTATAGATTGCTATTTCCATAATAGGAATCTTGTAGTTAACAGTTTGGCCCAAGATGATAGAAAGCATATACTTTTTCAAAATTCTATCTACTAGTTCTAGTTCTGGTTTTCTAGTTTTAAAACATCTCTCTTTTTTCCTTTGTCAGTGTTCCTTACGAAACCTTTATTTCATTATCATATAGTGATTTTGGAGAAACATTAGCAGTCACAATTATATGTTTTTTCATAATTAAGTGTGAAAATAAGGGGCTGTTATATATATATATATATATATATATATATATATATATATATATATATAGCTTGTAATTGTGCAATCTGAAATAAAATCACTGAGGCAGAGTTTTCTGAATAAGAGATAATTTGATTTAGTAATAGCCCAAACATGAGGAATAAACTTTTGTGCTTTATTCATGAGGAACATGTCAATAAAAAACAAGGAAAGACCTCCAAGGAGCCAGAACCAATTCCCTACTTTCAGAAATTTGTCAGGGTTAAATAGAATAATACAAATAAAATGCTCAGCACAGTGTTTGCCCATAAATTCTCAACAAATAGAGGGTATTACATACAGAGAGTAATTGCTATTGGCAAATACATTCATATTCTCAGGAAGGAACTTTGACAACTTCATAGTGGAACAGTCAGGAAAGAACACACACACACATACACACATGTGCACATATACATGTGCACACACATGTGCACACACACATGTGGACACTCAAACCCATGTTGAAATACCCAACCCCCTCCCCCACTCCCCAAATTCACCAGTTTGAGACAATGCTGCATGGGGCAAAGTATCTAGAGCAATTATTCTTTTATAGAATGTGGAAATAGTTATTGGTCAGAGTGGTTTAGGCTCCTGCACAATGGAGTTGAGTAAGCAAAAGCTGATGTGTTTTATCCCCCAAACCTATGTAAGAGAGAACTGATTCCTGCAAGTTATCTGTTATTCCTGAACAAACTGTTGCAGGTGCCACCTCCTCCACAAATACTCCACATTACTTCCTTCCCTTTCCTCCCTCGAAGACATCCCTTATGCCTCTTTTCTAATTAGAAGTCATTAATTATGACACACATACATGTATATATATATATATGTATATATATATTTATATTTCCACATATAACTTGTTTAGGATTATAGTGTTATTCATATGTACACATTCAGAGCTGGCCATTTGGTATAGATAACTAATTCTTGTGAAAAATGTTATCTTTTTATATGATTTTAGATAGGTCATTTTTTAACTTGAATTTTGGTTTTGTACCCTAACAGGTCTTCCACACACATCCTGAGTTAACTGCCTTCTGTTAGTGCCTCTGATGATGATGATGATGTATGTGTGTGTTGTGTGTGTTATGTGTGTATGTTTGTATTGGGTACATAGAGAAGAATGATACTAGTCCCTTTCTTTCAAGGAAGTAACAATTTGGACAAAATACAGGTACATAGCCAAGCCTCTGAATTTCCCAGGGTCTTGGTTCATTCAGGCTGCTTTAACTTTAAACCATAGGACACAGAGTTTGAAAATGATGACAACAAACAGGTTTTCTTCTAAGTTCTAGAGGCTAGGAATCCAAGAAAGAATAGAACATTTTAGAGCCCTTGGTGAAGAGAATCTATTGATTAAAGAGTGTCCACCCCTAGTTATCTTCCAAAGATTCTCATTCCTAATATCACCATAAGAGGCTATTGCTCACTGATGTTAGTCAGATTCATAGTGAGGATTTAGAACAAAAGTGGAAAAGTTGGAAGAGAAAAAAAATGTACGTTTTGCTAAGGAAAGGAACATGCACGAATTTAAACTTATGGCTATAGACAAGAAAGCTATGGCATGTCAGCCATGATTGCTAAAGAGGTTAGTATAATGAAAGAAGAACTAGCATATTTTATACTGGGACAATAGAAATGGTGCTTTGAGGGCAAAGCCCAACCACTGAGGGCTTCACTGCATAAACACTGAAATTCATTTGATAAGGCAATACATTAAAAAAAGAGCAACATAGTACATGCTGCTTGGGGACACTACTTGAACAGGCTACTGGGGGATATTCCTAAGTTCAACCATGCAGATACCCAGAAGTTGTCACAACAACAATGGTCCAAGGAGGCCCAGGTACAGTTTTAGTTGGCAGTAGGATTTGGTTTCATCCATGTGGCATTAGCTTTGCAGGTATGTAAGAGTTACTGAGTCATGGATGCTTGTGTTATGGCTAGAGAGTTTTAAAAAAAGTTGTTTACCTATATGATACTGCCATATAATTAATACAAGTTATTTTATTTTAGGAGCATACATAAACTCAGACAGTGTGTGGCTGTGTGGCAGGATAAGATTCCCTTCAGGCTAGCTCTGTGAAGGTCAATTTTCTTTCTTTCTTTTTTTTCTCTTTTTGTTTATTGGATATTTTCTTTATTTACATTTCAAATCTTATCCCATTTCCCAGTTTACACCCCAGAAACTCCCTATCCCATCTCCCCTCCCCATCTTCTATGAGGGTGTTCCCCCATCCACCCACCCACTCCTGCCTCCCTAACCTTGAAATCCCCTACACTGGGGCATCGAGCCTTCACAGAACGAAGGGCCTCTTCTCCCACTGATGACCAACTTGGCCATCCTGTGCTATACATATGCTGCTCGAGCCATTAGTCCTGCCATGTGTACTCCTTGATTGGTGGTTTTGTCCCTGGCAGCTCTGGAGGGTCTGGTTGGTTGATATTGTTCTTCCTATGGGGTTGCGAATCCCTTCAACTCCTTTAGTCCTTACTCTAACTCCTCCATTGGGGACCCCATTAGGGGTCCCATGCTCAGTTTAATGGTTCACTGCAAGTATCTGCCTCTGCATTTGTCAGACTTTGGCAGAGTCTCTCAGGAGACAGCTATATCAGGTTCCTGTCAGCATGCACCTTTTGGCATCTACAATAGTGTCTGGGTTTGGTGACTGTATATAGCATGGATCCCTAGGTGGAGCAGTCTCTGGATGGCCTTTCCTTCAGTCTCTGCTCCACACTTGGTCTCTGTATTTGCTTCTGTGAGTATTTTGTTCCCCCTTCTAAGAGGGACTGAAGCACCCACATCTTTGGTCTTCCATCTTCTTGAGCTTAATGTGGTCTGTGAATTATATCTTAGGTATTTCAAGATTTGGGGCTAATATCTACTTATCAGTAAGTGCATACCATGTGTGTTCTTTGGTGATTGGGTTACCTCAGTCAAAACATTGGAGACATCAGGGTATGTGATATTGGAAAAGGAAATTGCTATTTCCCAAGAGATCCATATACATAGCCAGCTTAAGAGATAGCCCATGTATACTGAAAAAAACATGCCCAAAAGGACAGAGATACTCAAACTCTCTGGAGGTCTGGTGCTGCTGCCACGTGCTCTGGAAGATGAACATAAGAATGGTAGGATTTGGTATTTGCAACAAAGTGTTCTAGTTGAGCTATGGTTTTGTATTTTCTTACTAAACTATTTGTACTCTAAGGAACAGGGATGTTTACTCTTTGACATTGGATATTTGAAGCATATTGCTTAGATTTTTACTTTGTAAGAACACACAGCTAAGAGACTAAATGAGTCCCAGTTGAGGTTTTTGGAACTTGGGCCTTTGAACAGTGTTGGAATTATTACAGCAACAGGATCTCCCTTTGGACTAAACACATTTTTCATTATTTAATGGTATAGGCCTGTAGCAGGGAGAGAGTGAATGTGAAGACTTGAATAAGAAACATTCTCCATAGGGCTATGCATATGAACACTTATTCTCCAGTGGGCGGTGCCGTGATGGTAGACTTGGAACTGTGGCATGTAGGGCCTGTAGGCGAGCATGAGGTTTATAATTCAGCCCCTTTCCAGTCCCGTTTGCCCTGCTGTCTGACCCAAGATGTGAGGAGCTTCCCATTCCTGCCTCTTTAGATAGAGTTGCCCAAACTCTCATACCCTTCTTACCAGTGTGATGGTTCCTTGGAAACCATGGCCAAAGCAGACTTTCTCCTGGAGTTTCTTCTGTTGTGTACTTTACCATAGTAACAAAGAAAGTGACTAACAGAGACCTACATAAACGCTGACCTACCTTCAAGGTGCCTTCATTTTTTTGGACTTCATTCTTCTTTCATCCATTGATGGTGAGAAGAGGCAGAATTAGATGAACCTAAGAGAAAAGATAGCAAAGGAAAATAAACTATTTCTTCATGAGGTTTGCATCCTGCTCAAACTGGGTATTTAGACTTCTTTTCTCATGAGACTCAGTCTTGGCCTTGATTGAGTTTCTCTGGGCCACTTAGTTTCTTTGTTGTACCATAAAAGTTTTTTTTTTGCCACATTTAAAAAAATTAATTTATTTTTTACACTCCATATCTTATTCTCCCACCCCCAATCCACCCTCCAACTGTTCCACATCCTATACCTCCTCCCCACACCCTGTCTCCACCCCCACCCCACCTGACTTCTAAACTCCCTAGAGACTCCAGTCTTTTGAGAGTTGGTATATTATCTCTGATTGAACACAGACCTGGAAGTCCTCTACTGTATGAAACAATAGCTCTCCACAAAAAGAAAATTTTAAAGAGATATTATAAATAAAAGACAACCCAGCAACTGGATCTAGTAGCTCATAATCTTTGTATCCCACTGATACTGTGGCTGGAGAGGTAAGGGATTATATCTGGGATTGAGAAATACCAATTCCAATCATGTGATTCTAACACACTATGGGTAAATGAAAGAGTGATTGTTTTGCTGTCCTCAGTGGAGGTCAGATGCTACACCCATTTTTGGATACTTATGATTTGCATAATTAATATTGAGGTCATTCAAAAGAAGGTGACTAAGAGACTACAAACATGCTCATCTGTCTTATAAAAGTTGCATGTGTTGAGGATTATCTTATACTTTACCTGTGCTTTTGCTTATCTAGCAGAGTGTCCACACATTGTAGGAGCTTAACAGATGTGGTTTAATGAATGAGCTGATTAATTATTTCTCTCTGTATATTTATATGAAATTAGAATTTAAACTAAAGATACACAAACTAAAAAGGTAATGGTGGTGAACATTTGAATACATCAGTTTTTGTTTGGGAAAAGATCCTCAGAAAACAGATCAAGAACAAAAGAATTGAAATAAGTGAGGCCAGTAGATCTAACTATAGGAATGGTTATTTAACAACAACAACAATAACAATAATAAAGTAATTATTTAACAATATGATGGTCACATGTTTTCTACCCAAAAGGGCTGAATAAAAGTGAAGAAATGAAAATATGTTCATTGTTGTCCCAATTATGTGGAATGTAAGCTTAAGAGAAATGCATATGAGAGCTGACTTAGTGCAAGGCTTAACAAGGACATCACATTTACCCCCTTATGTAATCCTCACAGCCTTTCATGATGGGAATTCTTCCATTGCCCCTTTAAATAATAAAGAATCTGAAACAAAGAAATAATAATGTGCTTGGACTTATACAATTGTTGATGGGATTAAGATTCAGACTTGACAATTCTCATTGTGTATAATGACAGCAGGAAAACCAGATGATTAGCCCCAGGCCACTTAGCCAGTGTTCAGTGGGGTGGGTATTCGTTTACCTGCTAGCTATTTACTAGTGTAAAAAATGTACTTGTGGACCTGCTCCTAAAGCACATTGTGTCAAATACTGTGGCTTTGTGTACAGGGTACAAAATAATTGCTAACCTCAATGCATCCGTATTTTCAATAGCTCAAGAACTGCCTCAAGTAGGCCTCTAAAAGTAATATTGGGGTAAGTTTATGTGGATTTACCACTTGAAACATTATGTTGTTTACTCTTGGCATTTTTTTCTAATTTTGTTATTTAGTTCTCAAGCTTGAACTTTGTAAATGGTAATATCACATGATACATTTAAAAGCTTGGACTCAGGATTTTGAACAGATTTAATTTGTCTAAGTATCACCCATCTTGGGATTGATAAGCACATTTACATTGTCATTAAGTTAAATACGATTTGTCCTGTGGCTACTTTTGGAGCAGTGGTGGGTTTTGTGGGGCCTACTTGTTATACCATTCGATAGAATAAAACTTCTTTTCTCTGCGAATATAGTCTGCACTTCTCTTGGTCTTGCAGTGATAAAAGTTGTTGATTCTCCTGCCCTGTTTTATTGTCTCTTACATGTACATTTGAACAGTTTTTCTCAGCCTGGAGTAATTCATTTTCACATGTTTTTTTGTTTTCTTTTTTTTTTTTTTTGTTTTTTTTTTTTTTTTTTTTTTTTTTTTTTTTGGTTTATTTCATTATGTGAAATATTTTAGCTCAGGTTGTTATAATTGTTCCATATTAGATTGCTTATCTGAATACATTTTTTCCTGATAACCTTTTGCCTATTGCAAAGTATTGATGGCAGTGATAAATTAGACCTATTTTAAAGGCTTCAGATTTTCTATTTATGGCCAGAGCTGTAGCTCACCTTCTAGTATTTTCCATCTCATCACATTCCCGAAATTTTACACCTTTACCTCCTGCTACTAGTGTAAAGAATGTATTGAAGGCTTGTTAAAGGCAAGGACATCCTGGCTGGCTCTCCAGGTTATATACCTGTTTGCAGTCTGTTTTCTTTCTTGTGCAACTCACTACTGCTTTTTAACTATTTTTCTGCCTGCTTTCCCCCCCTTATAGTGAAAAAATTAGCATTTTAAGTTAGTTTTTCTAACGCAAGTACCATATGATAATAATTAGAAGTCCTTTTTTTATATTTAGAAAGATAAAAATTATGTCTGCAGCCTAAGTATTTGATACTACTCTTCAGATGTACTCAAGATTCTATTAATGTGGAGTGCTTTGCCTCATCAGAGAACATGATAATGAAAGATGTAACCAAATAATTGAGTGGCAGACTTGAAGTGCTTATAAGGGAATAATAACATAAAATTTTCTAGCAAGTTCTTTGAAAATTAAATATTTGGACCTAAGTAAAATTAATTTAAATGACTAAAGTATTTCTGGTCTTTTAAGAATTAAAAAATTACATTTGAAATTAAAATGTAATTATACCATTTCCCCTTTTCTCTCCTCCCTCTAATTCCTCCCATGCATCCTATCATGATCTCTTACGGATTCATGATCTCTGGGTTCATTTTCTTTACTTCTTGTTGCACATGTCTAAAGGATGTTAAGAAATATGCTAATATAGAAGTAGAAGCTCACAGCCATCCATTGGACTGAGTACAGGGTCCCCAATGAGCTAGAGAAAGGACCCAAGGATCTGAAGGATTTGCAGCCCCTTAGGATGAGCAAAAATATGAAGTAACTAGTACCCTCAGAGCTCCCAGGGTCTAAAACATCAACCAAAGAATTCACATGGCAGGACTAATGGCTCGAGCAGCATATGTATAGCACAGGATGGCCAAGTTGGTCATCAATGGGAGGAGAGGCCCTTGGTCCTGTGAAGGTTCTATGCCCCAGTGTAGGGGAATGCCAGGGCCAGTAAGCAAGAGGGGGTGGAGTGGTGAGCAGGGGGAAGGGGGAGGGAACAGGGGTTTGTTTTAGTTATTTTATTTTTATTTTATTTTTTTTTTAATTTTTTCTTATTTCTGGAGGGGAACTTGGGAAAGGAGATTTTGTAAATAAGGAAAACATCTAATAAAAAAATTACTAAGATAACTTAATATCTGAATTTTTGAAGTATATAAGTAGATTTCACATTTGTGTTTTAGTGTGATACAAAGAGCTGACCTAATGGAACCCTGAATCAAACAGAGTTTTGAATTCTGAATTTCACTTTCACGAAATAGTATTGCCTAAGAATATACGTAATGGGAAAAATTTGAATGTAAGCAATAGTAAGGGAAATTTCACTTTAAGGCCTAAAGTCTTTGTAGTGTTTCTTAAAATTCACAATTACAAATTTTGTTGCTATTTTAAAATTATCTTACTTTTATTTTATTTTATTTTATTTGTGTGTGCATTTTGTCTACATGAAGTTTAGTGCACTACTGCATGCCTTGTGACTGAACTGGACAGAAGAGTAACCTTGTTTCTCTGAAACTTAAATTACAGATGTTTGTAAGTTTTTGTGTAGATTCTGGGATTTGAACCAGAGTCCTCAGGAAGAGTAGCCAGTACTCTTAAGAGCTGAATCATCTCTCCAGCCCATTTTAGTGCTTTTATTATGAACTAAGATAGATGTAACTTTATGGTTAGTATTGAGTTTGTTTAAATATTAACACACATTGTATTTTCACCATTTTTATTTTGTGTTTAACCTGTCATATTCTGATGCAAGAATCAATCCTGCCCCTGGCATTCCCCTACACTGGGGCACAGAACCTTCACAGGGCCGAGGTCCTCTCCTCCTATTGATGATTGAATTTGCAATCCTCTACTATACACATGCTGCCTGAACAATCAGACCCCTCCATGTGCAGTCTTTGGTTGGTGGTTGAGACCCTGGGAGCTCTGAGGGTACTAGTTAGTTCATATTGTTGTTCGTCCTAAGGGGCAGCTCTATTGGTCTCTAATTCCTTCACTGGGGACCCTGTACTCAGTTCGATGGATGGCTGTGAGCCTCTATATCTGTGTTAGTCAGGTACTGTCAGACCTCTCAGGAGATAGCTATATTTAGGCTGGCTTGCCCTTCCTTCAGTCCCTGCTCCATAGTTAATCTCTGCAACTCCTTCTGTGGGTATTTGGTTCCTCCTTTTAAGAAGGAATGAAATGTCCACCTTTTGGTCTTCCTTCTTCTTGAGTTCCTTGTGAAAGTGGGAGAGGGCGGGGTGGCAGGCATGGGGAAGGGGGAGGCAACAGGGGTTTGTTTTTGTTGTTTTTGTTTGTTTCTTTATTTTTTGGAGGGGAAACTGGGAATGGAGAAATTTACATGTAAATAAAGAAAATATCTAAAAAAAAAAAAAAGAATCAATCCTGCTTCGTATTTACAGACACCATCACGTTTGCCTGTGTAACAGCTAACACATTTACTTTTTCCTCTGTGTAGCATGTGCTGAAGCCTCTGAATTGAAAATATTAGTGTGATACTGTTTTGCAACTTAGAATTGTGGCATTCACTGAACTTGTTACTCAGTTCCAAATCTGTAGCATTGAGTTTTGCTTTTTATTACATGTCCTTTACTTAAAAAAAAAAAAAAGAAATATGCACCATTCTCTAATATAGAACAGAAACTAACATATAATCCCTGTATGTGTGAATGTAAGTGTGGATATCTGTTTATGTGATTATGTACCTGGGTGATGTTTACTCTCTATAAACATTCACTGTAAGCACCAAATTATAATTTAAACACTGGGGCACAAAAGATACTTAAATGTCTGCTGCAGTGTGACAGCAGTGGAGTTAGGTAGAAGTCTTTTAAATTATAAGTCCACAAATGGATATGTTGCTAATTTCACTTTAAGTCTTGCAGTATAGGAAATATACTTGAGATACTTAATGACTAAGAAGGATGACCTATAAAGAATAGCAATTTTCCAATCTTAATTTTTAAATTTAATTTTATAATGGCTTTGATTCTTCAATCAAGTACATAAAAATAATATTATCATTAAAATATAGATGATGACATGTATCTAGGAATGATTTTCAAGCAAACTCTCAATGCTACATATAGCAATGTCACAATTCCACTAAAGTCCAACATGGCAAACCCGTGAGTCACTAGGGTTAGTTGCTGGAGCATCATGACTCAAAGGCAGCTGTAGCACTGAAGTCCCACTGTAGCCAAGGTGACCACAGCTTCTGGAAGGCCCAACCCTGGAGCTACTGGCATAAGTTACAATCAGTTCACAGGTGAAGTCGGAGAGTCCTTCAGCTATTTAAAGTGTTCATAACCTTGTCGAGAAGCCTTTTAACACTTAAAATGCTTTCAGAAACTTCTTGAGACTTGTGAGTTTGTTTACTTCCCAAGTCTTACAAATCTTGTTTTTCCTCCAGGAGGAATATTTCAATTCTGCGGAAACTGCTAACACATATCTGTGCTACCATACTGTATTGTGGTCTCTTTTTAACTTAAAAATATATTATAGATATTTTCCATCTTGAGTTATTCTTTCCAATGTTATTGTAATGGAATAATGATAATCACATGAAAAGAGATGATAGTTTACTTGATATTCTTCCTTTGAATGTTTTTAAATAAGTTTTTGATATATAATAAAAAGCTAGAATCTGATACATGTATTTATTTCATTGTGTATATTTATTGTACATGGCTATACATTACATAAATGCTACATAAGGGTATCGTCATATAAGAAGATATTGTCCATCGAGCATATTCCTTCTGCTTGTTTCTCATCTGTCCTCTTCATAATGGTGCATTTTGTTTCCCTAGATAATTTCATTTCTACTTTTACATCCCATACATATGATTTTATATGCCTATATAAAATCTAGGAACCACAAATGAGAAAGAACATATGATACTGTCTTTCTGCGACTAATTTAATTTGCTGCTATTTACATCCAATTTCCTGCAAGATTCAAGACTCATAACTTTCCTCTTCATGGCTGAATAAATTCTGCTGTGTACAAACATCAATTTTTTGTTATCTGTTGTTCATCTGTTGGACACACTGGTTTATCCCATCACTTGTCTATTATGAATAATACTTCAATAAATATTGATGTACAATTATTAATGGAATGTTGGTTTGGAATCTTTTGGATAAATACCGATTAGTAGTAAAGCTGGGCCATTTGGGAGATGTACAAAAGGTAGTTTTGTTGGGTATACTAGCTTATGGTGGTAGTTGTCTTTTAGAACATGAAATGTCTTCCTTCACTTTCCTGGCTTTTATATTTTCTGCTCTGAAACTTGCTGTTACTTTGATGTGTTGACTTTCATGTATTGTGTCTTCCTCTGCTTTTAGTAGTCCTTATTTGCTCTGTACATTTGGTGTTTTTATTATGATGTTAGGTGGAAAGGTTTTTGATGTTACCTTTTGGTTGTTCTACATGCCTCATATACCTGAGATGACCTGAACTGTCATCTCTTTGCCTATATTTGGAAACTTGTCTGCTCTGATTTTATTAAAAATGATTTCTACTTTTGGCATGGAATTCTTCTTTTACGCCAATGAATCATGCATTTGGACTCCTTATAGTATTCTGTAGATGTTTAATTTTCTATTTATATCTTACTATTTATCTTTCATTGACAAAAATATTCCAGTTCTTTTACTTATGTGTGATGCCAGATGCTCTGTCCTCCCTTTGGTTCATATTCTGTTAGGGAGACTTTCCATAGACTTTTAAATTTATCTTAGTGAACTTTTTATTTCCAGTATTACAGGTTGTTCCTGCCTCAGTGTGTTCATGTACTTCCTGAATTTCTTGTTCAGATCTTACATTGACTTCACCATTTCATTTGGTTATTGGGTTCTCCTGTAATTCATTCAGGGTTTGTGTCCTCTTGATTTTTTGAATATACTTATAATTGTCCTTTTGAATTTCTTGTTTGGGAGTTCATTTAATTAGCTCTTGTTGGAGGATATTACAATGGAATATATATATATATATATAATATATATATATATATATATGTATGTATATACATTATATATATATGTTTTGATAGTTTTGCTTTTTCTTGTGTTTGCTCATTGGGACTTGTGCAAACTGGGATTAATTTGTTAGTTTTTTTTTAACTTAGTAGAATGAATTTACTTTTTAAATTCACTTTACATCTAAATCACAGCCCCTCTCCTTCCTCTATTTTCAGTCTCAGCCCTACAAATTCCTACCACTATGCCTCCTCAAAGTGACTGTTACTTTTTTCAGTGAAAATGTTGACAATGTTCAAGATGGACGAGGTTGTGCTTGGGTTGAGGCTCTGTTTATCTGTCCAGTCTTGGTGCTAGGGAGACCAGGATCAATCTGCAGTCCTTCCATTTGAGCAATATATGCTCTGTAAAAAGTCACTATTGTGAAAATACAGTAACACTGAAATAAAGAGCCGACCCTTAAGCAACATTCATTTTAGGAAGTAAAAGAACATCAATGGCATTGTGCATACAGATATGTTAGTTATTGTGGGCATGAGCGGAAAGAAACAAATCTCGGTAAGAATAGTCATTGGAGGGGAGCAGAGAGGGAACAGGGTTTTTTGTTTTTGTTTTTTATTTTTATTTTATTTTTTTCTTTTTTTCAGAGGGGAAACTGGGAAAGGAGATACCATATGACATGTAAATAAAGAAAATATCTAATAAAAAATGTCAAAGTTAGATGATTTTAGATAATGTTTCTTTAAAGACTAAATTATGTGGTTAAAGATTGTAACTGATTTATGGAAAGCTACAGTACTAATGAAAGAGGCATCAGTGAAGGACAACTTTATCTAGACCATGAAGGACATGGCTATATAGAGAAACCCTGTCTCAAAAAACAAACAAACAAACAAACAAACAAACAAAAGACTGCATGCTATGTAATAAAAAAAGAATAGTCATTAGGATTGGGTTGATAAAGAAAAAACAAATAGAAAATGGGAACAGTAGAGTAAAGGGGGCATGGAAATGGAGTAGTTTTGGATAATGATAGAATAAAAATTAGAGGTAAATAAATGATCTTGGAAACCCAAAAGAACACCAGCTGTCCAGCTAGGCTCTGTTCTCTAGGAAAGTGTATCAGAACACAAAACAATATAAAAGGAGGGAAAAGGGAGAGAAAGAGAGAGGGAGAGGGAGAGAGAGGCAAAGAGAGACAGAGACACAGACAGACACAGAGACCTACAGAGACACACAGAGAGACACAAAAAAGTGTATAAATACACACACACAGAGAGAGAGAGAGAGAGAGAGAGAGAGAGAGAGAGAGAGAGAGAGAGAGAGAGAGAGAGAATGAATATGAATGCAGGAGTGTAAGAGAGTTTATGGAAATTAAACAAAGTGATACTCATGTATGTATAGAGAATGGCTGCTTCTGCTGTCTTGATGTTTCTTTTTTTTTCCTTTTTCTTTTTTTTTTTTTGTTTTTTCCAGACAGAGTTTCTCTGTATAGCCCTGGCTGTCCTGAAACTCACTCTGTAGACCAGGCTGGACTCGAACTCAGAAATCTGCCTGCCTCTGCCTCCCAAGTGCTTGGATTAAAGGCATGCACCACCACTGCCTCTGTCTTGACTATTAAAATTTCCACCCCAGGTTCTCAGATTCCTATCATTGTTTTACATTGTCCTTTTGGATTTCAGGCATGGATGCTAGTCTCATTACTGGGTGGTCATTCATGGGTCTGCTTACCAATTCTGACCATGCTGTGGGTAGACCTTCAGGGATGAGCTGTGAATTCTTTCCTCTGTGCATTCTTTAGTAAGGTTAGGTAACAGATACTGGCTCTGTCAGTAGGTAGACCTGCACAGGTTGTGTCCCAGACACTGGTTATACCTCTGGGTGCCTTTCTTGATGTTGGATATATTGTTGGATCTCATGTATGTGTTCCCTTCTAGAGTGGCTTCAACCAGGTTTCTGCTACATTGGATAACGAACATCCCTGGTTCAAGGATCCCTGCCTTCTGGTGGACTTATTTAGGCCTGTTTTCAGCACACCATTCTGAGACTCTTTATTTTACAAGTTTGTGGAGGACCTGAGACTCACTAACCGCTAACGCATCAGGGTTCATTTTACATGGCTACTCATTGCTCTTCTGGTACAACAGTGAGCAGAGTGGGTTGTCTCGCTTTCTGCTATACACAGCTCCATACATAGCTCCATGCACAGCTCCATACCCAGCTCTATGCACAGTGCTCTCCCCGTCTCTGTCTCTCTCTGTCTTCCTCTCCCTCTTCCCTCCCTTCTTCCTTTTCTCCTCCTCTTTATGTCTGTGATCACAGCACAACTTTCCCGAGTTTCTCTTCAGCATGGTCTTAATCAGTTCTTACACAGTCTCTGGCTTCTCCCCCTTGTTCTGCTTTGTAAGGCTTTCTCTTTTAATTTGCCATGACTCTAGGTATTTTTGTTTGCCTGTGACCTCTTTAGGTTCACTGTTATCTAGCTTTCCCAGTCACACCCCAGAGATTGCAGCTGACTGTACCTGTGTGTCATCTGCCACCATCCAACAAAATTGGAAAATTTTTGAGTTATGTCTTTTGACTGTAGAGATTTTCCTATGACTCGGTGTTTTTACAAACTCCTATCTGCCTGCTTTCCTCCTCCATGACCCACAGGGAGTATTCTGTATAGTTGTCATTGTCAATTTTGGCTTCTGAAGACAGTCAATTTATGAGCAACAACTTCCTTGACTTTGTATTTTTTCATATTTAATATCCTGATAGTTTCTATTTTATAAATACTACCACAGTTGTCTTGCACACTCACACTTTATTTTACCACGATTCTTTCCTTTAAATATATTAACCAAAAGTGGATGTGTTAAATTGTCTGACCTTTTAATTTTTATTTCCATTACTACATGGTTTACCTGGCTCCCTCCAGATCTCTGTAAGAATTGAGCTATGATGGGTCATATTAACTGTTAACTTGATTGGACAATTCAGTGTGTGCTTGTGAAGGTAGTTCTAGAGCTACTAAGGGACAAGACCATCCCTGAATGTGGACACCATCCACTAGCATAGACAATCTTTCTCTGGGTTTCTTACCTGCCCCCACTCAAGTGAGCACTTTGTTATCTCTAAGCCCTTCCACACCACAGAAACAACAAAGCTGTTAGACCATGGTTCATATCTGTAGCTAGACAATATGTCTCCTTTTAAGTTGTTTCTCACAGAGAAGTGTCACAGCAATGGAAAGTCTGACTAACATATATGCTAATGTAGTTCCACCTTTTTTATTCCCCTGATGATGGTCTTAGTGTTCTTTAGCCAAAAATGAACATTGAGTTCTATGTATACTTTTAGCTAAATAGATATGAATCTGCATTATGTACTTATTTTTGTTATTGAGGTTTGAGCCTAGGACTGTATACTTGCTAGGCAAACCCACAATTCTATTTTTTTTTTTTTTTTTTTTTTTTTTTTTTTTTTTTTTTTTTTTTTTTTTTTTGGTTTTTCGAGACAGGGTTTCTCTGTGTAGCCCTGGCTGTCCTGGAACTCACTCTGTAGACCAGGCTGGCCTTGAACTCAGAAATCCGCCAGCCTCTGCCTCCCAAGTGCTGGGATTAAAGGCGTGCGCCACCACCGCCCGGCCCACAATTCTATTTTTTAACTTTCATGCTATTACAAAAGCCTATACTCAACAAAACTGGAAAATCTGAATGAAACAGACAATTTTCTAGACAGATACCAGGTACCATAGTTAAATCAGGATCAGATAAATGATCTAAACAATCTCATATCCCCTAAAGAAATAGTCATTAATAGTCTCCCAACCAAAAATGCCCAGGAGCAGATGGATTTAGTGCAGAGTTCTATCAGACCATTAAAGAAGAAGTAATACCAATCAATACTCCTCAAACTATTCTACAAAATAGAAACAGAGGTACTCTACCCAATTTGTTCTATGAAGCTGCAATTACTCTGATACTTAAACCTCACAAAGTCCTAACAAAGAAAGAAAACTTCAGATCAATTTCCCTTATAAATATCGATGCAAAATACTCAATAAAATTCTTGCAAACTGAATTCAAGAACACATCAAAATGATCATTCATCATGATCAAGTAGGCTTCATCCCAGGGATGCAGGGATGGTTCAATATATGGAAATCAATCGACATAATTCACTATATAAACAAACTCAAAGAAAAAGCCATATGACTATCTCATTAGATGTTGAGAAAACATTTGACAAAATCCAAAACCCCTTCATGATAAAAGTCTTGGAGAGATCAGGAAGTCAAGGCCCATACCTAAACATAGTAAAAGCAATATACAGCAAACCAGTAGCCAACATCAAACTAAATGGAAAGAAACTTGAAGCAAACCCACTAAAATCAGGGACTAGACAAGGCTACTCACTTTCTTCCTACCTATTCAATATTGAAGTCCTAGCCAGAGCAATTAGACAACAAAGGAGACTAAAAGTTACAAACTGGAAAGGAAGAAGTCAAATTATCACTATTTGCTGATGAACATTTTCTGTAGCCTAGGCAGGCCTTTAATTTACATTCCTTCTGATTCAGTCTCCAAGGTAGAATCTTTGACATTTTAGCTTGGGAATGCTCCTGAGGCCACTGGTCAAAAATTCCAATATCTTCATAAATCCATTAATAAAAACATAAATCATGAGAACAACAACTGAAACACTTCCTTTGGGATGGATCCTGTGTAGCCAAGATTAGTCTAGCTTTTGCTATGTATACCAGGCTCGTCTTGAACTTCTAGCTTTCCCACAGATGGGAGACAGACTCATTCCACGATACTTGGATAATATCTTAGTTTTTTATTTTTGAGATTCTAATTCAATTACATTTTCTCTCTGCAAACCCTTTAATTTACTCCCACTCACTATTTTTTTTAATAATTCCATGGCCTCTATTATTTTTACTAATTTTTATTGCATGAATACACACACACACACACACACACACACACACACACAAGCTCCTTCACACAAACTCCTTCACCGGTTTTCTAATCTCAGGTGGTCAGCTCTGGACCCAATACAGATAGACATGAGCAATGCTAATTGAACTCAGTAGATTTACACTCTCTCTCTCTCTCTCTCTCTCTCTCTCTCTCTCTCTCTGTAACAATATTTAATGATGAGATGATGAACTTCAAAGAGTGGAGGACAGGAGGGGAGAGGGAAGGACTGAATGATGTTTCTGCAATTCTCTTGTATGAGATTGTCAAGTGTAAAATTATTTTTAAAAAAGATTTTAATACATTTTGCATTGTATTTTTTAACTGTCTACGAATTCTGCCTCACTTGTTTGCATGTGGGCATCTAATTTCCTTCATAGATTATATTGCTATTGTTGTTTTATCTCTAATATTTGATATTTGTGTTTTTCTCAAAAATCAATAGGGATAATTTGCTGCTACTCTTGGGACAGCACCATGCTGTTATGCTCAACCCAGCTTGGCAGCAGATTTTGAAGTCTAGTACTATCCTCCTCCCTGCTTTGTTCTTTTGGGTCTCAAGGTTACTTGGTATATTTTTAGTGTTTTGCATCTCTATCAATTTATGATTTTTTCCATCTCTCTGAAGAATGCTGTTGGTATCATGATTGGGGTTTCATTGAACCTTGATTAATTTAGCTATGCATACACTTTAACAATACTGACTTTTCATTCATGAACAGTGGTATTTCAATCTTCTGGTATGGTTGATAAAATTTTAGTTCACATTACTGATAGGTCTGAAAAGTTTCTTAGTGTCATCAGTCTTTTTTTTTTTTAAATCATTCGATGTTAGTGGATGTTACAGCTTTGTCAAATTTGAAATATAAATCCTTGTGTCATTTATGAAAAATATATGAGCAGCTAGAGACACCCTTAAAGATTATTACCATTAGTGCAGCTTGGTGATGTAGAAACAGGAAATATGACATAGTCTATTTCACCGGATTTCTATAAAACAGAAAATAATGTGTGGGCTAGTTATAATGTATGGAGATGTGTTCTTGAATATAATTCAAATAGGTGAGAACTTCCATTTTGATTAGGTTTTAAGGAAAACTGAAAATTCCTTCAGCAATATTATGTGTTATAAAAGGAGGTATTTTCAGCTGGATATTGAGAATGAATACTCAAGCTGTCTTTGGGTAGCACTTTCTGTTACAAGCATCACAGGGCATGGCTATGCCACAATGTCACCCCGTGATGTGCTGTAGTGCATAGCAGAAGTGCACATAGAGATCATGTTTACATAAATGATAAAGAATGTAAAATGTGTACCCATTGGTAGAAGTAGCTATGAATGTCATAAGTATCCCAATATGATCAAATTAAATGTGTTTTCTTCTCCATAATACTTTTGCTGGTTCTCCAAGTGCATCATTTACTCCAGTAACAGTCTATAAATTGGGGTAGAGAAGTTGGAATAGAAATGTCAGTCATAAACATTTGTGACCAAAAGTACTTTTTAATTTTGAAAATTCTTTGACCATTTCAAGTCATTTTTTAAGAAGACCATTAGAAGACCATTTTTAAGGCTCTTCCTTGGGCATGAAGCCAAATCTAGACACTATTGTGGATTCCAACAAGTGCTGGATGACAGGAGCCTGATACAGCTGTCTCCTGAGAGGCTCTGACAAGTACCCGACTAATACAGAAGTAGAGGCTCACAGCCATCCATTGGACTGAGTACAGGGTCCCCAATGAAGGAGCTAGAGAAAGGACCCAAGGAGCTGAAGGGTTTGCAGCCCCTTAGAACGAAGAACAATATGAACTAACTAGTACCCTCAGAGGTCCCAAGGACTAAAACACCAACCAAAGAGTACACATGGTGGGACTAATGGCTCCAGTAGTATATGTATAGCAGAGAATGGCCAAGTTGGTCATCAATGGGAGGAGAGGCCCTTGGCCCTGTGACTGTTCTATGCCCTAGTGTAGGGGAATGCCAGAGCCAGGAAGCCGGAGGGGGTAGGGTGGTGAGCAGGGGGAGGGGGGAGGGAACAGGGGTTTGTTTTTGTTTTTGTTTTATTTTATTTTTTTTTTTTCATTTTTTTTTGGAGGGGAACCTGAGAAAGGAGATATTGTAAATAAAGAAAACATCTAATAAAAAAAGAGATGTTCTAAGGCTTTTGGGTTATTATAACTACTGGCTATGCTTTTTAATTCCATTTAACTCAAACAATAGTCATTGCTTAGTTTTTAAATCAGTCCCATGATCTGCCTACTTTGGTATCTTCAAGGATCTTACAGAGAAATGAGAGAGTGAAAGGAATTAAAATAAAGTTGACTAGATTAGTATTAATGGGAAATAGAGCCTTAGCTAGAAAAGACGCAGTCAGCACGACCCTTCTGCAAAATTGAGCCATAATTTAGACCATGTTATCCCAGAAGAAATACATAAGAGATTTTAAAGGATTAATTTCTTCATCATTTTATTAAAAAGCCAGTGAATTAACTGAATGCAAATTCTAAAGCAGGTATATCACCACTATAGTTAGCTAAACACAATAAAAATGCATATTGTAAGATGTATATTAAGCAGTGACTAATACCATTGCAGACTGGTAATAAATGCCTGACAAATTAGTGAATAAAGCTGATATGATATATATTTAATATTCAGGTGCACTTGATATACCTGAGTAGGTAGATGGGTGATTATGAGCTGTGAAAAGAAACTCATTTACTATACCTGGTCTAAGAGTAACTTGGCATTAAAACAATCAATGGTATGTAGAGATCATACTTCTTGCTAGTAATTTTATCTGTCTTTTGTACTCATGTAAACACGACTACCTCCTTCTCCTTTGATCCCCTGCATTAATTTCTATCTCAGTCATTTAACATTTCATGGTAATATAAATCTTCATTTATTATTGTACAATCTCTGACCTAAAGTAGAGTTTCAGCTTTTTTAGTTTTAGAGCATTCTCATTCAGATACTCTTTGTTTCTGTCTCTCTCTCTCTTTCTTTCATGTAGGTATCCATGTTCCCTCTTATTCTATCCAAAATAAAAGTTTCTCAATTGCAAAAGGGATGAGTTCTTGCTACAAAAAGATATGCATACCTCTTGTAAGAAGGAATCTATTTCCTTCTTTCACTCTTGCCCTCCTCTCCCCTGATTAATCTTGTTTGGCTGTGTTCTCTCTGTGATAGTCATAGCATTTATAGATACTTGGTCAATGATGTTAGTCCATCATTAATCTTATTTTCAATCTTCAATATGTTCTTTCTGGCCTCTATCATCTGCTTTTTGCTTCATTTTGCCTACTTCTTCACAGTAACAATTCAAAAGGAAACTGTACTGCTGAATAGAGCAACACAGATTTATGGGCCTGTCATACTTTTAAGTATCAGGAAGTATACTTTTAAGTATCATTTAGCTTATGAGACATTTATTTTGTTTACATAACATGTATCCACATACACACACATATAGGCTAAAAGTACAACAGGAGAAAATACCATTTATACAATTCTTGGAACTACATTTATAATGCTGGGAAATTTTTCTTAGGACAGAAATCATAGCTGATTAATATGCACTTATAACAGATCAAAAGAAAGTTTCTAGGTTCACTAATGAAAATAATAAGACATCCAGAAACAAAATGAAAAGAAAATAATCCCAAGTAGATCTATCCAACTTGAGATATTTATAAAAACAGTTTAAACAGACATTTAATGACAGAATAAAGTAGTACAGTGACTACACTTTTAAACACAGGTACCTAGCTCTGTATTTTATCTTCCCTGTTCAAGTGATCTAAATTTATTAAATATCTCAGAATCTGAAATTTCTTCCAGTGCCATTGAGAAATCTATGTGCCTGAAAATTATCCTGTATATTTATAGATTAGTAATACATTTTCTACATCTAAATCGGTTGCACATGCCTATTACAGTTTGAGTGTGAAATGTCCCATCATATATGAAGGCTTGGTCTCCAGCTGGAGCCACTATTTTTGGAGAGGTTTCAAACTTGAGGAGGTATTGCCCAGTGGGATGAATTATGTCACTAGAGGAAGCATACCATGAAATAATATTCTGTTTTTATGGTTTCTCCTTTTCCTCATTTTTTCCTCTTATTTCTATTCTTCTTCCTTTGCCACTTCTTCCTCCTCCTTTCTTCCCCCTTCTTTCTTCCTCTTCCTCATTTGCCTCCTCCTTCCCTTTTCCTTCCTCCTTTGCTTCTTATTTCCTCTCCTCCTTCTCTTTGAATGAGCCACTTTGCTTCATCATGTGCTCCCTGTCACATAGTGCTCAGCTTCCCTTAGACCCATAGCCAGGACCTATTAAGTGAAGGCACTGAAATGGTGCATCCAAATAAATAGTTCCTTCCCCCAGGTATTACCCTAGAGTGGTTGTCACAGGAATAGTCTGACCAGCCTTTATATTTAGGCCTATCACTGAGGTTCCAAGAAAGGTATAAAGTGATGCTGTGGTTTCATATTCTTGAGTTGGTGACATTCTGTGATCAGCTCTCAACATCTCACACAGTAGCACTTTCTCTCATCTTTCTTTATTTAGATTAAAAGTTCTGCTCAGGCCTGACTACTGTTAATGGAATATGCATTTTTTTTTTTTACAAAGTACTCTTACTAGGGAATTTTTGTCCCTTTATTCCCACTTCTGCTTCCATCTTCAGCCTTTCACATTGTCTTTCTTTTCCATCGTCTGTCTTCACCCACTGAGTCATCTGACCAATCCTCTCAAGATTTTAAAGCTAAACAAAATGATCTAATTAAAAAAATATCTGCCATATGAAAACTTTGTATTGAATTACATCAAGAATGGAAGAATGTTGAAGCTTTAGAACAATCACATTTACATCCTTTGGAGGGCAATTAGAGGGAAGACATGAAGCCACTGGACTCAGACCTAAATGGTGAGTCAGTACATTAGCCTAGGCACATGAGTCTGTTGTTGACTTAGCAGTAAAATGGCACAGAGCACTTGCCTTAGCTGTTTCAACCAGATGCTGGGAATGAAAGTGCCTGGAAAGGCAAAATATGCTGCAGACATGAGTGATGATCAATGTCATCTGGTTTACATTGCTGGGGTGGGATGGCGAGGGAGCTCAGTGGCAGTAATGTATTGAAGGCTGACATCTGAGATCAGGGAGCTGAAATAAATAAAGTCCTAAGTTTCTTTAGGGTGGCAGTTTCTAGAAAATGATGTATGTTGTCAAGACAATCGTATTTGGAAGAGGACCAGAGCAATAAGTGGAAAATGTGGTTCTGAGTTGCTGAGACATTGAAATAGAAGGACCTCCAAAGTATCTAATGTAATATACAGCCTTGTGATTTAGACAGATGATGGGTGAGTCCATTAAGGTTCCAACTTGGAATATTCAGCAAAAGCTTCCTTAACAACTTCTTTTAATGTGTATTCCTGTGGAAAGTCTCCCTGCCATCTGTTGTTCAGTGATTGGAGTTACAGATAACAACAACAACAAAAAAAGCAAAAACATAAAACAAAACCAAAACTAGATGAGTAAAACATTCACTTAGTTGGAGCATTGAAGAAAATGGAAGCAGGAGGAGGACAGAGGGCCTGTCTGATATGAGGAAGTTTAACCACAGAGCCCAAACACAGGGCTAGATGGATTCAGCTGGGGCACTTATCAGCTGATTTGTTAGGCATGAATAAAAATAGCTTCATTTATTTTATTTCATTATCTCTTCTAATATTTTCTGAACATTGCAGACAAAAAGCTTCCTTTACATTCTATCCAGCCTAAGCAGGATCAACTTTTATATATACCTTTAAAAGTATAATGAAAGTAGAACTTTATTTGTTGTCATAGAGATTTAAGAAGCATAGCATAAACTTATTTTGATGTGAATATTAGTTTTGATCACCACATCACACTTTATTTTGACACAGTGACTGCCATTCTAAAACCTTAAGATGATCTTTCAGCTTACATATATTTAGAAGAATGCTGGATTAATGTATTCCTCCAACAAAACTGTCATGCTCTTAAATCACGCTATAAGCCACGCTACTATGGAGTCCGAGTTGGAAGCATAGTTTAGTGATCATTGCTTTGCCTCACTTCTCTCTTCAGATTGGACGTACTCATGTTATTACTATAAAATGATGCAAACAGAAGTATATAATTCTATGACAGCACAGTTGTGCAATACAGCATAGTTATCCAACCATTGTGTAAATGACTACTACCCACCATTTACAGCCATCTGCATAAATTTATATCAAAGATTTAGCTATAAAGAGTAAAGTTTAATTGTACTCAAAGATCCCTGTGTTCTTTATTTTGTCCAGTATTTGCATTCTTTACATCTTTACCTTTCATTTGGGAGACATTCCTGGGACAGGTGACAGGAGGAGATAGGGAGGGAAGAATAAAACGTTGACACTGAATGAACTCATATGAGAACTAGGTAAGAATTCATTGTATTTTTGTTGCGATTTTCCCATAGGTATTGTATTCAAAATGAAAAGGTCTTAAATTTATTTTCTGAGAATTTCATGTATGAGTACTGTGTATCTCCCTCCTTCTCTCCTCCTTTGAATCCTTCCTGTAACTGCCTGACTCTCACTCCCTTTCAAATTCATGATTTCTATTTTTTATTACACATACACACACACACACACACACACACACACACCACATGGTGTCATTTGTATGTAAATGTTTTAGAACTTATCTTTTGGTGTTGGATAACTAATTTTCAGCCTTACCTCTGAGGGAGACTGACTCTCAGAAGTTATTAATTTTCTGCAGGTTTTCTTTTAGGGCTAGGGCCTTGTGAGATTCTATCCTCACATTGGCCACTGATCAGCTCTTGTTTGAGCAAGTATACAAAATGAAATATTTATATGATGACTTTGTGAGAAGTTAATCACTTTCTATCATTTTTACTACATTATCTTCTAACACTACCCATATACATATATATATACATACATATTAATCTCAAAATGCATCTCATTATTTATTTATTAGGGAATTATTTGGATCCTTGTTAAGTATTTTGTCAACATTTGTCATTCATTATGGGCATTTAAGATTCGTCCATAAGCAAAGCAAATGAAGGCTACTGCCATGTTTTTAGTTCACATTCCAGCAGCAAAGGGTGATTGTAGGGTAACATACAATAAAAAAGGTCAATGAGTAAAACTTTTAGAGTCTGTCAGAAGATCACTGATGTGGAAATACATGGGGACCTAAGAGTGACAGACTGAAGTGACAGAAGACAGCTGTTTTAGGTATGGTAGTTCTAGTAGACAGTCTAAAGAATGTGAAAATGAAACAGGCTTAAAATAGGTAGGGATTACTTCCTGGCAATGGGCAAAGGGATGCTTTGTTGGTGGTGCTATTCTTGTATCAATCATGGACAGAGCACATGTCAGTACTTTGTTCATCATAGCTTGATGCCTGGCTTGATGGCCAAACTGACTTATGCTTAGGACTCCTAAAAATCAAATCAAATCCAGGTGGCATAGGAAAAGGAAGACAGACAGAGACCTGTGGACCTCCATGCCACCTACAGACCTGCCCTCCAGGGCCATAGACAGCCCCTTGCTGTCACGCCATGCAGCACAGATGGAAGATATTACCCAGGAGCCCGCCAGCCAGGTGGTCAGCCTAGAGCCAGAGCCACCACAATGTGAGAACATGTAGTGGCTAGATGGGAGAGAAAGAGAAACAGAGCAGCTTGAGCTTTATGAAAATATGGAACTGGAAACTTGAGGGTAGAGAGGAGTAGTCTGTTGTGAGTGTCTAGCTCTGCCACCTAGGACTATGGTGAACTCCTAGTTAGAGCTGCCAGTGAGGGCTGTGTCTGAGTGTCAATGTCCCTGGCTCATATTACCACTAGAGAACATGGGGATGCCCCTGGTAGAGAACAGCTGCTGGTGACCACATGGATATTCAGGAGCTGTGCATAACTGGCCCGACCTCTCATTAGAGGCAGCACTCTGGAGAGCAGGCCAGCCCTACCCATCCTGGCTGCAGGACTTGAAAGCAGGGCCTGGTACCTTACAGAGGAGCTGACCCTGGTGATGAGGTAAAGATATGGGGTTGGGCTGTGTGGGTGAGCCTTCCTGAAGGGTGTGAGTTTGGGAGAGCTGACCCTAACACTACTCATATGCTGTTGGGTGGTACTCGTGCAGAGGTGTTGTACCACCCCTGCCCCTGCTTCCCACCTCACGCAGTCGAGAAAGCTGCCCACAGAGTCAGGACCTCAGGAGAACTAGCTCTCTCCCTCACTAGCTGCAGAACCCAGGAGAAAGGGCCCTGCCTCTTGCCTGGATAGTACAGCAGAGCAGACCTTGGTGGCAGGAGACATAAGTGAGCCATCCTCAAGGGTAAACATGGGAGAGCTGGCTGTCCCATGGGAGAGCATGGGCCAATACCATAAGGTGGCATGGGCATAGGAGTGATGCTTCATACCCCTATTCCTCATCACCTACAGCAGTTGGCAGAACTGGCCTATGGGTCACAAGAACAGGTGAGCTTGCCCTGTCCATTACCGGCTGCAGCATTCCTAAGAGTGTGCCTTGCACCTCGTCTGGACAGCTCACTTGTGCTAGCTCTGGTATAATGGGTGCAGGTGAGCCAGCCCTGAGGTTGTGAGAGCAGGAGAGCTGGCCCTGCTTCCTGCCAATGGCAGCCTGGGGTGGCCTAACTAGACCTGTGCTGGAGAGCTTGCCCTGGTGGGTGGATAAGGGAGAGCCAGTATGCTGACATCCTCAGCTACCACCAGGCCCAGATCCAGGGCTTTGAATTAGCTCATCCTAAAATCTATATTATCTGCAAATGGATCAGGCAAATGAAAGGGCCAGTCCTGCTGATCCGAGGCTTCAGGATTTCCATGATACAGAGCAACTATTGTTGTCACTGTTGTGTGTATGTATGTATGTGTGCATGCATCTTTATATTATTTTGAGCAAGAAGCTGCAAGGGTGAATGGTGGACAAATATGACTGGACAGGGAGATGAGCAGGATTGTTGTGCTTAATATGCACACACTCACGAAGAATCAATAAAATGTTAAAAAATAGGTAGGGATTATTTATATGGATATTGAGAGAATGGTCAGTCTAAATGCCCCATGTGTATGTGGCTTATGTGTTTTGTAAATGTTTAGACGTAGTGAGACTGAAGAAGAATAGATGAGCAGGGTTGTACTGCATGTAGAAAGTGACATTAGGGAAAGAACAGAGGGTCAGGACTTCTGAGAGTTTGTTGGTGACTTAAATAAACTGGGCTTTCATTCAGCGTAGAAGGTATGTTTACCACAGGGTGTTGCACAGAACATTGTTGTGACCTTCTGAGAGAAGAGCTCTTAAAGGCAAATTGTTAAACCAAATAGAATAGCATCCATTGCAGAATCCAAGCCATATGGTAGTGCTTCAGACCAAGACAGTGGTGATGGTTGTGGGAAGAAATACTGGGATTCTCAATGGTTTTGAAGATTGAAGCAAAAAAACCTGTGTAAGCTTAGCTTTGAAAAGTGGGAAGGCACAGATGTCCTTGGGCTTTTCTTCTTGGACAGGAAAGGAAAAGTGGATATCAGTTAATGAAAGACACTCCAACCGAACAAGTTTAGAAATGGGATAGTTCTGGCATTCAAGTTTTTACAAGATGGACTGTAACAGCAATGTCCATTGTTCATGTATGGGAGATATTAAAAACATAGATTTATATCTCTAGCCAAATTACTGTTCAATAATAATATGGGACATTGGAAATCAGTTAATATTCTTCTACATGCTCTATTTTCATCTCTGAAATATTGCATCTTATTCTTAATGTACAGTTCTGTTATTTTACAAATATGAATGAATACAGAATTTATCAATTTACTCTTTTTTTTTTGGATTTTCGAGACAGGGTTTCTCTGTATAGCCCTGGCTGTCCTAGAACTCACTCACTCTGCAAACCAGGCTGGGCTGGAACTCAGAAATCCGCCTGCCTCTGCCTCCCAAGTGCCACCACGCCCGGCTTCAATTTACTCTTGAAATGAATTACTACTCTTTGAGGCACAGCTCCATATACCTTTGAACATCTGAGGCTATCTATGATGATACAATGCCCACGTTTTAAGGTAACTGAGGTTCCTTTGGGATACCTTTTTACTAAAGGTTCATTGTGATGAGTTTATCATTATTATGAGAAACATTTGAACCATTAGGGAAAGTTCATTACTCTCATTCTAAAGCAATACAACTGTCATGAATAAGTATTTAATTTCACAGAAACTATAGGGCCATATATCCTATTAGAAAGCTTTTTTACATAAATTGTGCGGCAGAGACCTCTTGACATGTAAGTGGCTCATTCTCATCGTTGGAATATAGAAAGGTTAGTTGAAGCTATGTATTTGACATGGCACTAGACACATTCCATTGTATTAATTAATAAACATTTACTTGAGTTGCATTAAACAAGGCCATATATAGTATTCTGATTGTGATTAGTATTTCTCTTCTGGTTTTCGTGACAAATGTTTAGACCATATCATTGTGGTATACCCCTTGATTTTATAGCCTATCCAATTTTAGGATAAAATTCCCATGTTGTTCCCATCGACTGATTCCCATGTTGTTTCTCAATGCATAAGAACTTCCTTAGTATCTCATTGTGGATGACTATATCACTGAAGCAGTTGCAAATGCTTAAATATAAATCACCTACATATATCACTGTGTTTTTCTTCTTGTACGTACTTCCATCACTAGCCAATGATGAATAAGTATTTAACACCCAGAAACACAGAAGTATATTTACTTAACTTCTGAATAATTATGACTAAAAGTTAACATGTAAAAGGAAATATTTAGCTCATAGAAGAAATAATCAGTGTGGAAACTTTGCTAGAGCCATTTTAGAAGACAGAGTAGATCCATGTTGGATTAGCTTTCAATAAACTATCTGGATTCATAACTACAGAAAGCTGGAAGAAGGAAAAGACATTGGCATTTTGGGACACTTGGGATGTAGCTGATGTGGTGCACTTTATGAGTATTAGTTTACAGATTTTCAGAGTACCCCAATGAATGTAATAAAGGCATTAGTGCCAAGACAAGGATGCAGAAGCGATGAAAGCATTTAGACATGTCCTAAGTATAATAGTGAGAAAGTGAGAGATCTGAGATTACACCTAAGTTTCACTTACATCTTATTTGGTCTCAGTTCTCTTATTTTATAATTGAGGAAAATAGAGATATTTAATGAATTTACTGTCCATCAGGGAGGTGATCGATAGCAGAATGTTAGTTACAACTCCTGTTTTTTATATATTCCTGTCTCCCACACTAGCCTTTCATGTTGAAAATGCAGCAAGTTTACAGTACCTGGTGGTTTGCAACATTTTAGAATTATAGGGAGTGTCACAACTTAAATTTCATTGAAAAAAAAGATGACCCTGGGTTTTAAAAATAAGAAAAGGGTTCTTTTTTTTCTTTTTGAAAACTTAGCTCTGTGATTACTTCTTCGCCTGTTTTGGGTGTGTGGCTCCTTCTTTTTTGGCCTTTAAGCAAGGCTAGTATGTTGGCAATACCTTTTCCTTTAGAAGGAAAAGACTGTAGCAACTTGTGATGATGGTAAATAAACTTTAGTGAAATATTTCAAACTTTACATAGGGGACTTATACAGTCAGCACAGAATTATACACTGCCTGTCAGCCACACATCAGCTCTTATAAAGGTCTAGGAATCTAAACTTAAGTGAAATAGAACATCTACATTTTAGATGTTCTGTAGCTACTCAGAGTGGAAAACTCATGCAAGTAAATTCTAATCCTTCCGAAATCAAAGGGAACACAGCAACTCCCTCTCTCAGGGATAGGGTTAGTAAAAATATAAAAGAAAATAAAGAAATTTAAAAAATCCATGGGTAGACAGAGGTTGTTTAGATTGTTGGCAGCCTGAGCTCTGCACCAGCAGGGAGGCTGCGAGAGACCAATACAGGGAAAGAAAGTAGTTTGACATTTGCTCTTAAATTCTTATCTGCCTTTGCAGATAACACCTGCAATGATACCTAAGGCCTGACTGGTTACCATGGGAACTGGCATCCACACCATGCAGAGACTTCTAGTACCCACATCTTGATGAGTCTTGGATGGTTTCTAGATATCCTCACTAGCAGCAGCAGCAGCAGCAGCAGCAGCAGCAGCAGCATCAAGAGTATAAACTTACAGACCAAGATAATGACATATGAGGTTTCATAGAATAACCAGTTCTCAAAGAACAAAGGAGAGAAAAAAAAACTCAAATAGAGATTATAGAAACTATGTAAGTCATGAGTGTTAAAGGGAAGAAAATTTCAGATAAACCATAAAACATGATAAAAACTCAAGGTAAAATATTAGCATTACAAGAAATATTATTTGGTATTATAAGTAAATATTTAAAGTGAACCCAAAAAGTTGGGTTAGTAATAGAATGAATACATCTTAGAAAAACAAACTAGGTCACTGAAGTTATCAGAATTCTTCTAGGAGGAAACAGGGATATCAAAAAAATTTTGCATATATATATATATATATATATATATATATATACATACATATATATCTCAATGAGATGAAAGAGAACTGAAGGCCAATGTCTAGAAAACAAGAGTTTCAGAAACCAGGTTGGCTAGATGGCTCAGCAAGTACAGCCTCCTGCCTGGTAACCTGAGTTTCTTCCCAGGGATTTAAATGGTAGAAGGAGAGGACCCAAGTTGTACTATGACTTACACATGCACGCATACAAAATAAATCTAAAATTAGGGCTTCAAAAATTTAAAGAACACTACATACAGAGGAAATAAAATTTGAAAAACTGTTTTCAGAACTTAAAAACCTATAGAAGTGATTAAATTGTTTCATTATTTCATTGAGAGCTTTGCATAACATTTTGATCATATTCACCCCTCCTCCACTCTTTCCAGATCAGTCCCCTTCACTACCCACCCAACTCTCTCTCCATTTTTCCCCCATAAAACTTTCAGCCTGTGTATGTTCTTTGGTTGGTGGTTCAGTTTCTGAGATGCCCAAAAATCCTGATTAGTTGATTCAGTTGGTCTTCCTGTGGAGTTCCTTCTGCAATCCTTCTTCCTACTCTTCCCTAAGAGTTCCCAAGCTCTATCCACTGTTTGGCTGTGAGTGTATGCCTCTTTTTGAGTCAGTTGGTAGGTGGGGGCTCTCTAGACAATTATTTTGTAAACAGAGATGACTTAAAATATTGTGCAAGATACATTACTAACCTTAGGTAGCCCATTTACCATTTGACAGACAGTGTGTTCTACATAAAAAGAATGAATCTGTAAAGCCAAGTGGGATATTGCAGATCTTTTATGGACTTGTGCCTCTTGATTGTTTCCAACCTTGAAATTAATAACAAAGCCTAACCTGGGAGATGTCTTAGAGTCAGTACCTAAGAAGTGACAAGCTGACGTTGGTGTTAGCGCTGAATTTAAGATTTTTATTCCTAACCAATTTATGCAAAAATCCCCAAAAGAATGTGAATATGGGTCTGATGGGTTCCAATTTATACAAACACCACTGAGTACAAATGGTAGAATTCAATTCAAAATTAGAATTCAGAAATATATACTGTATGTCCCAGCAAGATTAGATAGAGTTCTTTTTCTTCATCAAGTCAGTGGAGCAAGAGATGCCAACATGCAGATACTCATAAAGACCCTGACTGCAACACCATCATTCTTGAGGTCGAGCCCAGTGACACGATCTTAGAATAAGATCCAAGACAAAGAAGGCATCCCACCTAACCAGCAGCAGCTGATCACTGCGCACTGTCCAACTACAGCATCCAGAAAGGGTCCACCTTGCACCTGGTGCTGCACAAAAAAAAAAATCAAGTCTAAGAGGAGAAATAGGAATATCAGTTACTGGTTAAGTGCTTGCCTACCATGAGTGGCACCTTATGCCTAATTATCAGCACTGAGGGAAAGGGATGCTGGGGTTCATTACTAGTGCAAAATCATTTATTTGGATAAAAAGTTAAAAGACTAATAATAACAAGTGGACAGCTGGTGAAGCAACATGTTTCCTTATAATGTTACTAGAAGTGTGAAGTGATATTAGGATTTGTTTGTTATTGTCTTGTAAGAGGAACATTCACATATCCTTAGAGCCTTCTATTTCTAATCCCAGGCTTATTCTTAGAGATACTTCTTATATACTTTGTATAGGAAAATAGGCAAACAGTCATAGAACGTTCAACATAGTAAGAAATCTGGAAATAATTTAGATGTCCATTTACAGAATGGATTTCATTATGCTCCTGCAATGGAATATTTGGTAGTATTCAAAGTGATAAGGCTACAGCTCCAAGCAAGAATGTTGATCAACTTTAGTGATATAATATTGGATGAAAAGGATATTCTAAAGGATTATATAAATGTAATAGAGCTTTATAAGTTGCTATACTAAATATAAATTATTTACTTTCCTTCATACTATGTGTGGATTTAACAAAGTTTTGTAAAAGTGTGTTTATATTTGTTATTTGTGTTTATATGCAAACCCACATATGGATATAATTATATATATGTATATATATGTGTGTGTGTATATGTATATATATGTATATATGCATGTGTATATTATATATCTATGTAAATATATATATTTGTATATGTATATATTTATATATATGTGTGTATATTATATATCTATGTAAATATATATATTTGTATATGTATATATTTATATATGTGTGTGTATATTATATATATGTGCCCATAGACACTAATATATACATATAAGTACACATTTATAAATGCATAAAGCCAAGGTAACCTTTCATACAATTCAGAATGACATCCAATGATAGTGGTGCTCAGGAGGCAGAACTATAAATAGGCTCCAAAGTAACTGCAAATTGTCCCAATTCTAGTTCCTATTTAAAATAGTGTTTTGATCATGGGTATGGTAGTGTATACCTGCAGTACTAGAACAAAGAAGGGTAATGAAGGTCAATTGTACATTCTAGGCCAATCTGTGTAGATCTGATATTTTGTCTCAAAGCTGAACAAATCTAATACTGGTTTTGAAATAATATATTACTAAAAGGAATATAAACAACAATAGGAAAATTTAAAAGACCATAGAAAAACTAGTACAGATGTCATACCATTATGCTTCTCTGCTTTGGAACCTTTCATTTTGATTTGACACTTAGCTATGCGATGGATATGAGATTACTAGCTTACCCAGTTAATAAGAAATTGCTTAGTATCATTCTCATGCTTTATCAATGACAAAAGATTTTCCCTGACTAAAAATGGAGTAATTCAGTCATTTCCTATAAGAGTTTTCATAGTGAGTTATAATCTTGTTAATTTTTGGAGATAAATATTTAGTACAGTGGTATGTTGCTTACAAGTTGGACCAGTATTCCTTCTGAGAAAAGACTATCAAGTTTTAAGATGGTAATTATATTCATGCCTTGATTCGTAGACTCTCTGAGCACTGAGTGAATACACAGTTGGTTACAGACCATGTTTGATTTGTGAATCAAAATGTGAGTAGGTCTTGGGTTACACTATCAAGGACCTCAGCCTTTGATGGTGCAAACAGCAATTGGTAAGTATAGTAGAAGTGCTGTTATCATAGAAGAACATGGCTGACAGGGAACCCGCATCATTAAGGAAGGTCCAGGCAATGGACAAAGCAAGTAGGAAAAACTGTCTCACTATTTTTCATGGTATCCGTACACAGGTACTTAATAACATTTAAAATGCAGTAAGTTGAATTTTAGTTCATTAAGTCAGCTTTATTTCATTTGTTCAACTAAGATTTTTGGGTCTCATAGTCATAGCACTTGGAATAATAGTATCAATAAATCTGTGCCTCTGTTTTATAGTGAGTAGATAGAATCTCCTTTCATGAGGATTTAATGACTTTATTCATGTAACAATATTAGAATAGAGATAGAAGCATTTTTAAACTAGTTATTCCCACTGACAACTTATCACAACCCCAAGTCACCTGGGGAATGGGAAACCTTAGTTGAAAAATATCTTCAATCTGATTTGTTTGTAGCTATGTGTGTGAGGAATTGTCTTTTTTTTTTTTTTTTTTTTTTTTGGTTTTGTTGAGACAGGGTTTCTCTGTGTAGCCTTGGCTGTCCTGGAACTCACTCTGTAGACCAGGCTGGCCCAGAACTCAGAAATCTGCCTGCCTTTGCCTCGCCACCACCCCCCAGCTGAGCAGTAAATACTTTTAACCACTGAGCCATCTCTCCAGTCTCCCTGAGGAATTGTCTTGATTGATGATTGATGTGGGGAGGGCCCAGCCCATTGTCCTTAACTAGGTGGCTTTGACTCTGTGAAAAAGCTAGCTGGGAAAGAGCTAGTGAGAGAGCCAGGAAGCATCATTAAGTGGCTTCTACTTTAGTTTCTTGCTAGAAACTAAACTTCTTCCTGTCTGCCATGACTTCCCTTGCTGATGAACTATTGCCTGCAGTTTAAGTGTAAATAAAACTTTCCTTTATTTAAGTGTCTTCTGTTCGTGATGTTTATCTTAGCAACAGAAAACAAACTAGACCACTGCTTGATTCTGCCATCACCCTGTCTATACAAATAACTACAAATCTTTCTATCAACTGAGATGTCTTCCTTGTATGTATTTTTAATCAGTTTTTCATAAGAATATAATTTTACATTTTCCTAGAGGGGATTTTCAGTCATATCTCTGAGTTTTTTTACTGTCCAACTTTTTTGGGTTGTCACTGACAGCAAAATAATTTCTGTGTTATCTATTCTGCATTCTAAGGGTTCAAAAGTCTACGTTATCCAGCTATCCAGCCTTATGTCTTGCTTCTCTGCTCCCTGCTCCAAATCTTGGTTGTATCTTGCATAAATATTTAAAGCAGTCACATGTGACTAGGTTCATTTATATTCATGCATTTACCCTTTCCAAAGCACATTCTTCCCTACTGCTATTCTATGGCCCACACTTCCCCCACTATATATAATTCAGTATGTATTTTCTGTGCTAAAATCCTATGCACTGATTAGAAATCAGTTACCATATGAAACTTTCCTTTACATAAAATGAATTTTGCTTTTACTTTCAAACTTTTATTATTATAATTATTGTTTCTAATGAGTTATATAGAAAAATGCATGGTTGGATGGATGATTGAAAATATGGAAAACTGAAAGGATGGATAAAGGACACAAAATATAATATAAGCACACTTGGATAGCTTATAAGAATATTTTAATATTTTTAGGTACATTTCAGAAGCACCAAAATACTTATTGTTTGGTTAATACATTTGAAACTACATAGGTTCGAAATGAATAAGTCGACCTGTTTTCAGAATAATTTTTCTGGATTGAACGCATGTCTCAGTGGTTAAAAAGACATGCTGTTTGGCGAGATGGCTCAGTGGGTAAGAGCGTTGACTGCTCTTCCTGAGTTCGGATCCCAGCAACCACAGTTCGGCTCACAACCACCCATAATGAGATCTGACTCCCTCTTCTGATGCGTCTGAAGACAGCTATGGTGTATTACACAGGAGCGAGCAGAGCCGTCCTGAGTTCAATTCCCAGCAGCCACATGATGGCTCACGGCCATCTGTACAGCTACAGTGTACTCATACACATAAAATAAGTAAATAAATCTTTAAAAAAAATAGAGAAAGGACCCAAGGAGCTGAAGGGTTTGCAGCCCCGTAGCACGAACAACAATATGAACTAACTAGTACCCTCAGAGCTCACAGGACTAAACCATCAACCGAAGAGTATACATGGGGGGACTCATGGCTCCAGCAGCATGTGTACAGCAGAGGATGGCCAAGTTGGTCATCAATGGGAGGAGAGGCCTTTGGTCCTGTGAAGGTTCTATGCCCCAGTGTAGGGGAATGCCAGGGCCAGTAAGCAGGAGAGGGTGGGTTGGTGAGCAGGGGGAGGAGGGAGGGAATAGGGGATTGTTTTAGAGTTTTTTTTTCCTTCTTTTCATTTCTTTTTCTTTTTTTCTTTTTTTTTTTTTTGGAGGGGAACCTGGGAAAGGAGATATTGTAAATAAAGAAAACATCTAATAAAAAAATACAAAAAATAAAACAAGACATGCTGTTCTTGTTGAGGACAAGAGTTCAGTTACTAACACCCACATCAGGCAGGTTACAATAACTTGTAACTCCAGCTCCAGAGGACTTGGCATTCTCTTCTGCCATCTATGTGCACTGACATACCTACAAGGATACACATATGTAAAATTTTTTAAAAATACATCTTAACAAAAAAGGGGATTTGAGAGATGGCTCAGTGGCTAGGTGTGCTCTGTTCTTGTAGAGGACACAAATTCTGTTCTCAGTACCCATGTATGGCAGTTCCTACCCATAGCTTCAGCTCCAGAGAGATCTGACACTTCTGGCCTCTCTGGGTCCTACACTCTTGCACAAATCCACACTCACCCATTTACATATATATATATATA
>NW_022196904.1:79659292-79664593 GCF_008632895.1 Mastomys coucha
TATATATATATATATAGTCTTTAAAGAATACACTTTTTATTTATTTTCCAAATATTATGGTCAATATTGATTTCGAAATTAATTTAACTGAATTACCAAAAGAAGTATATCTGAGTTGAAATTGAGAATTCTTTTAAATGATGACCTTATTTTATGACTTAAATAGTGGTTAGTCTTCCCTAATATTTGTGAAATTGAATGAGTATAAAGAGTGACATATATAGATGCACATAAAGCAACAGTATGTTTCTTGTTTAGTGAGAGTATTGGAAAGGTTAACCAGTATCTGTGATAAGGGTGTGGTGGTGCATGACCTAAATCCCAGCACTGAGGCAGAGACAAGCAGATCTCTGTGAGTTTGAGGACAGCCTGGTTATTCTAAGGTAGCCAGGGCTGCATAGAGAGTCTCTGTCTCAGAACAAAACAACAATGATGACAACAATGACAAAATAGTGCCTGTGATTTTTTTACGTGTGATGAAAACTATTGTGCAAATACAGAATGTAGAATAAAGTATTACTTCAAAATAAAAGTGGTTTTCAGTTCCTGTTGATCGTAAAATAAATGTTTCATAAAGGATGGTCTTGGATTTTATTCCTGAGGTACTATACTCAGTTCAAATGTTTTACCCCAAGGTATTGTGATGAATGTATTTTCATTTGGTTGGATAAGATCATGTATCATAAAAGAAGTTTAGGTTTTCTGATTCTAATGGTGAGACAAAATATAAAAAAAATGTATTTGTTTCTGTTCTCTTTTTCTTATTTTGAGTGTACTTGTGAAATCATTTTTAATTTATTTATTTATTTGCACTCCATATTTTATTCCCCACCTCCAACCATCCATCCCCCAACTGTTCCATATCCCATACCTCCTCCCCATGCCTCTGTCTCCACGTGGATGTCCCCAACCCCCATCCCACCTGAACTCTAAACTCCCTGGGGCCTCCAGTCTCTTGAGGGTTAGGTGCACAATCTCTGAATGAACACAGACCCTGAAGTGCTCTGCTGTATGTGTGTTGGGGGCCTCATATCAGCTGGTGTATGCTGCCTGTTTGGTAGTCCAGTTTTTGTTCTCCTTTAATACTCTGAATATCTCATTTAAGTTGACTCAGAATTGATCACTAGTCAGTTCTTACTGAGATACTAATTCTTTGATGTAGGATATTCTATACTAAGCAAGTCGTTCTTGTCTTTAGCTGGCATGACTTGCATCAGGATGTACTTGGAGATGACAAGCATTATTACATTTGTATACTGCCTAATATTGTGTCTAAAAATATGAGAACTGGGTGATATGGACTTCTATTATGCTAGTTATTTACAGATGTAGGAAGGAAAAAGAATTAGAATTATTTTTACTATCTCTACATTTTAGCATTATCTTACGAATATGTAGTAGTAGGAGAGCTTTCTTCTACATAGACTTCGTATAGTGTAGCCAGTGGTTCATGTGTGTATTTATCTCTATTGGTAAGGAAACTGTGAGGTCAGATGCCACATTACTCTGTTCATGACATTGTTTCCATTACCCAAGCTCAATGCTTAGAATATGGAAGTTCAGTTAAAATTGTTTAAAAGGCATATGTTCTATTATATTTAATCTTCTCATTACTGTACCTTAAAATGGCAAAACTAATAATTCTGATAATTGTTGCAAAACTTAAAGGTACGTTCAAATAAAAAATAGCTGTCAAAAATACAAGTTACACCTAGTTTTTCCTAATAGCTATGCAAAGAAAAAAATAGTTAAAAATAATCCCTTACTTCCCGTAGTCAGACACACACACTCACAATAATATGTACTACCACCAGATAAGGAAAGGGGTGTAATCTAATGGAAAGAAATGGACAACTAATGATCAAGGAATAAAATAAACTACCTAGAGAAGTATGGTATGGAAGAGAGGGGTGTATTACATTTTGTTATCCTGCCAACACTATCCATCTTACCTCTGGTAAGAACTTTTTTTTTTAATTAGATATTTTCTTTATTTACATGTCATATGATTTCTCCTTTCCCAGTTTCCCCTCAAAAAAAAACCCCAAGAACAAACCCCTGTTGCCTCCCCCTTTCCCCTGCTTGCTACCCCACCGTCTCCCACTTATTGGCCCTGGCAGTCCCCTACACTGGGGCACAGAACCTTCACAGGGCCAAGGGCCTCTCCTCCCATTGATGATTGACTTTGCAATCCTCTACTATACACATGCTGCCAGAACAATCAGTCCCACCATGTATAGTCCTTGGTTGGTGGTTGAGTCCCTGGAAGCTCTGAGGGTATTAGTTAGTTCATATTGTTGTTTGTCCTAAGGGGCTGCAAACCATTCAGCTCCTCTGGTCCTTTCTCTAACTCCTTCATTGGGAACCCTGTACTCAGTTCAATGGATGTCTGTGAGCCTCTGCATCTGTATTAGTCAGGTACTGTCAGAGCCTCTCAGGAGATAGCTATATCAGGCTGACTTGTCCTTCCTAAAGTCTCTGCTCCATAGTTAGTCTCTGCAATTACTTCCCTGGGTATTTTGTTCCCCCTTTTAAGAAGGAATGCAATGTCCACACAGGAGGAACAAGCTCCATCTCTGGTAAGAACTTAATTGTTATATAATCCATCCTAACTTTTAGAATTCTTACTGATATGACTTGCCAGGGAGAACCACAAAGGAATGGCTAGCTTTATGTCTCTTTTTGTAAAAGACTACTGGGAAGTGATGCTGGAGAAGTAGCTGGAATGTTAAGAATGAAGCTCTCTCCTTTTGAAACTGAGGGATCCTAAGAAAATACCATGTACTACAATAGTACAATCATCTATAGCCAATCCTAGAAGGAGATGCTTACAGAATCTAAGAAGAGAATGATCAGTTTTTATTAGGGACACGGTGCCTGTTCAGTCTATTTCACTTTCTGTGCCTTTTATCCCCCAAGAATAAGAAATGCCCACACCTTAAATCATAACTGAGAATGGGAATAGGGAAAACATAGTCCAAGAAGACACATTTGTCCTTTCAAAGAGAGCCACTTCTTAGGTATTATATCTTTTATCTTTCATGGAAAAGAAAAACATTATGGTGGTTTACCAAACTACTATGACAAAAAGTAAACAAATTCATGTACTGGAAGGCATTTATTGTGCATAGAATCAAATATTTCCAATTACAAATGTGTTTTACCTTTCTCCCATCCAAGGATTTACTGTGATATGGTGCTTAGGTGCCAAATCCACTTGGGTTACAAAATAACAGGGGTTTTGAAAAGACTGAGGGCTGAAAAGTGCCACTAATTAGGCCTAATAGATGTGTGGTGGCTTTCTTGTCTTTCCATGTCTTAAAAAATTATTTTTATTTTCCAAAAACTGCAGGGGATTATCAAGGGTATTTTGTCTCACTGTATTTTGGGACCAGTGATACTGATGATGTATTCTTTAATTACCTCTCTACTTTTGTCCTTTGAGAATTTGAAAAAGCAAGTAAGTTGCTATTGTTAGAGAAAAGAGAGAGTACCCATAGGAAACATTAGGTGCATGTACTTATTATACATAAAGTACTCTCATGGGAAGATTGCTATTTATATCTCTCTGGTATATATACATGTATATCCATCCATTTACTTATTATCAATTTATCTTCCTCTTTGAATTAAGAACAAGAACTTGGTCATATCAATATTTTTATATAAATTTTAAAATAAAGTAAAATTTGAAAAATAAATATGATTTCTTCACAATTTGAGACTAGTTTTATTTGTCATTTAGGCTATTTTATGAAAAAATACAGTTAGATTTATTCTACTGCAAAATTTTTATGTAAATAATAATATATGAATATATCTTATTCATATCTAGTAGAGTGATAGGTGTCAGATTTTTATATGTACTGAAAACAACCACAACTGGACAAAAGTTATAAAGAAACTATATCAGGGGCATTAGACAACAGACTACACAAGACTATGTTTTCCAAGGTAAATTAAACATGCAAGGTAAGGTTTGTTGGAGCCCTAGGTTTTTGTGTGGTAGATGGGAAGCATCTTAATGTGTGGAAGAAGAAATGTTGGGTCTCATTGTTCCTGTGGTATCAAAATGGTAGAAATGGGTGAACATTGTAGAGAAAGAACCTCAGCAATCTGAATAAAAAATATTCTAAGTCTTGGTAAATTGTAAGTTAGATCAGTATGGAATAATCTGATGAAGTCTGGCATGAGGAACAGCTGTCTGTAAGCTACCTGGGGGATTGTGGCATTAAGTAGCACTGATGTCTCCATCAACTAGAGGAGGAATGTAGCTGAAAACCTCAGTCATTTGACTGACACCCCAAAAGGCTATCCTTGAAGATCAGAGCTACCCTCGTCTAGTTTTACACTAAGACTATATTAGAAATGTCTAAGTTAATAGCAGTGTTTATAACATAAAGTTGATCTGTAAATAAATTAACTATTAACTGCCTGAAAGAACAAAAATCCATCTCTCTTAAAGAGAGGCATAATTTTAAAAAGGCAGAATTCTACTGTCTGTAACATAAAATGATGTCCGGCCATGTTACACCATTGTCAATTTAGCAGAAGAAATTATTTTGGCTCATGGTTTCACATGTCTCAGCCTATAGCTCCGTGTCTCTGAGTGTACAATGATGTAGAACGTCAAAGTGGAACAGGAAGCCAGAGGACACTGGTTGCTTCTTGGCAGCCAGAAAGCTGGAGTGCGTAGCGTGTCTATACATCCTTTAAGGCCATGACTACTGTGACTGACCTTCCAGCCAGGTTCCACTCATATACTTTCCACCACTTCTCAAAACTGCCAGCAGCTGGATGACAACCCTTCAATACTTGGCACTTGGCAGGTAAAGGGGGCACTATTTATACAAAACACAAGAATTACTAAGTCTTCCAAAATCTAGCAGGAGGAGATAATTTAAAAGGCTATATTATAGGGATACTAGGATGAGCGAACAAGATTGGTCAAATGCTCTTTTTTTTTTTTTGTATTTATTTTGTTGTTTTTTTTTTTATTAGATGTTTTCTTTATTTACATGTAAATTACTCTTTTCCCAATTTCCTATCTAACAAACAAACAAACAAACAAAAACAAGAACAAATCCTTGTTGCCTCCCTCCTCCCCATGCCTGCCACTCCACCCTCTCCCACTTCTTGGCCAGAACAATGTGCAGTCCTTGGTTGGTGGTTTAGTCCCTGGGAGCTCTGTGGTGCTAGTTAGTTCATATTGTTGTTCATCCTAAGGGACTGGAAACCCCTCAGCTCCATAGGTCCTTTCTCCAACTCCTTCACTGGGGACCCTGTACTCAGTTCGATGGA
>NW_022196904.1:79665536-79706445 GCF_008632895.1 Mastomys coucha
GTCTTTTGCCTTACAGAAGCTTTGCAACTTTATGAGGTCCCATTTGTCAATTCTTGATCTTAGAGCTGGTCAATGCTCTTATAAATATATTTGATACTATGAAATAAAATATGAATTTGATGATTGTACAAGTGTAGGTAGAAAATCCCTATTCCAGGAATAAGAAATTATATAAAATAATAAAATCAGATACACAGTCTAGATCTTCAAAGCACAGTATTTTATGTGAAGAAGATGACTAAATGGATTTTAAGAGTAGATTACATGCTATTGAAGTAAGCTTAATGAACTGGGGTCATTACAAGAGAAACCATTTGAATTATTTTTTAAAGCACTGGCAACTTTGTGTTAGTTTAACATCAAATAATCTAATATGTGGAAAATAAATGAGGCAAGTGAAAAGGTAAATACATGGTGAGTAACCATAAAAATATGAGAAAATTCATAAAAATATCCATGAATGACAACAGCAAAAGAGACAAGCTGACTGGCTGTATTAATATTAGAAATACTGGATTCAAATACAAGAAGCACATTGCTAAGAATGCTGAGGTGCATTTTACAATGGTAAAGAGAAGAGATTCGGTAGCAGATTCTGCTGATTGCCAAACTTCACCTGATAAAGGAAAGGATCATACTCCAGAAATCCCAAAGTATTAGTGAAGATGCCACTAATAATGATTAAGGTGATTTCGACCTGAATTTAATGAAAGGCAACCTATAAACTCCTGCCTTCTCAATATTGAATTGTAAAATGTATTTATGCTTTTCCTCTGATTTGCCTCCTGTAAGTCTCACATATGGGGTGCTTTGTTATTCTTTTCTTCTTAAAATTCCATTGGCCATCTTCTTCATCCTGCAAAGTAGAGTTAGATAAAATGCAGACCTCATTAGCATATTTTGGTGACCTTATCCTATTTAACTTTTATTAGCTAGTCATTTGGTAAACATTTACTGAGACCCTAATATATTCTGAGTATTTTCTTTTCTTTTCTAGGTAGAGGTGTAAGGTAGGGAACCATATAGCTCATGCTACCTTAAAATTCTATAGTGAAGAATGACCTTGATGCTCGCTTGATCTTGCTGGGTAGGAACCACCATGCTTTGTACTAAGTACTTTTCTGTATGAAAATGTACAACAGGGCATTAAACTCCAGGCATTAGGAAATGAGGTGAGAAAAAAAAATAGAGTATGCCAGATAGTGATAAATGCAATGGAAAAAATACGGAAGAATTAGGGAATGAATTTAAGAAGTACAAAAGACTTCACAGAAAAGATGTCACTTCTGACAGAAGAAAGAAAGGTATCACTTTTAAACAGATGAGAAAATTGTCTTGGGTAAGGAACTTTTAAAATAAGGTGAATATCTGCTAAGCATGTGAAGGAGGTAGGGTATCAGGAGTTGAAGGAAAATAATAGTTGCAGATGAAGGAGGAGGTAGTGGGGAATAACATCCTGTAGTATTCTGGATGTCTCTACATGCACTTGGGATTCCCCTTGTATGAGATAGGGAGTTAGGGAGGGGGGCAAGCGAGCACAGAAGAAAAAACCTGATACATTGTATGGCATCACTATGGCTGAAATGTGGAGATTAACTTTCTTATCACTTGAGATAACTAACAAAGAATTATTCAAGTCAGACAGAAAAACATTTGCAGATTTATTGGCCTGCCCTGAATGCTGGATTTATGTGTTAATGGCTTTTATATGCTCTGTTAGTGTTCCTTTGAGATATTCAGCAAGATCATTGACATTCAACCATTGAAAAAGACTGTTTTTAAAGTGTCATATATCTACTGAGTTACTATATAAAATAACTATTGTGTATTTTTGGTTAATGAAATAACAGACCAAACCAAGTATCCACTGAGCTGGGCAAAATAATATTTTCTTATTTTTCATTTTTCCAGATAACTTTAAAGACAGATGATCAATATAAATAAAAACTTTGTCTACAGTTTATTTATTTATGTTATAATTTTTCTGTCTTCAGGGGTTCTAGTAATTTTCCCAAGTGATTGATTTTCACCAGGGAAACCCAGAAGCCTGTCTTTTATCCAGTAACTTTCTTTACTTTTCATTAGTTTGAGAATTTTGTACAATGTATTCTGATCATAGTCACCCCTCTTCTTTAGCTCCTCTCAGACCTACCCATTCCCCTAGCTATGCAATGTTGTGTATTCTTCTTTTCCTCCAATCAAATCCAGTTGCTGCTGTCCATATACTTGTGAAAGTATGTTTTCACCTAGATCATGGTCAACCTACCAGAGTCAATGCCTTTAATGAAAATGGATTTTTGCTTTCTTAGAAGGTATCAATCACAATAGCTCTTTAGCTAGTGTGGGGACTTCACAGTCACCTCCCCACTCCAGAGTGGGATGCTTTTCTGGCTTGAGCTTGCCTTAATCTTAGGCATGTGCTATCACAACTGCTGTGTGAGCTTATAGCTGTAACTGTACTACTGGGTCTGGAAAATACATCATCCACCACCTCGGGATCTCACACTTTTCTGTTTCCTCTTCAATAATAATCTCTGAGCCTTGGAAGGAGGGGGTGTTAATGGAGTAACTTTTATTACAGCTATTAGCTTTTCTGTTTGTTCTTCTATAACAGGGCATGTCTTGTAATGGTTTTAACTTCTAGACATTCCTGCACTGACTGATTTCTTCTTAGCACTCTTTTGTCCTTTGCACCAGTCTGAAGCAGAAGCTAAAGTACCTAAATGAATCAGCTGATATGAAGATTTAATAAAGCAAGGACTTTTAATCAAAAGCATATGATTTATCTTTAACCTATTACAGGTAATCTGCTTTATGAATCATGTCAGTCCTGATTCTTTTTTTTTAACTAATTGAAAGCTAAAATAACATTATTATTATTATTATTATTATTATTATTATTATTATTATTATCATTTTTATAGTTAACTTTTTATTGGTTCCTTGTAAATTTCACATCATGCATCCCAATCCTACTCATCCTCCCCTTTCTCATAACTGCCCCCCACCCTTGCATATTTCCCCCAACAGAGAAAAATAATCTCATTGTGGACGCTATAGTTGTATCACAGTGTGTCCCACAGTATACCCTTTACCCACACTGCTTTGCTTGTGAATGTTCATTGCAATGACTTGTTAGTCTGGTACGAGGCCTCTGGCTTCTGCTACTCTATAAATACTGGAATCTCACTGGGACTCGCTCAGGTATCCTGTTGTTGCCCTGTGTCATAGAGATCCTGTACTTTTGAATCTGTAGGATGGGACCCTTTATTTACTCTTTTTATTCACTTTATTCACTGAATGTTCATTGATGGATTGGATGTTGGGGTGGGCCAATTCAAAGCCTGGATTGGTAGACTGATCTGGTCAGTCTACTGGCTCTGCTGCTCTTACATCCTGGAGGCCATCTCATTTACAACTCCTGCAATCAGGGCCAGCTCTACTCTGCTGCCCAGGTGAGGTGCAGGGCCTGCTCTCGCAAGTGTTGCATGCAGTGAAGCACATGGCCTGTTCTCCCACTCTCATGAACCCAGTGTTAGCTCTATTGCCTGCCAGAGATGACAAGGGAGGGGAAGAGGGCATTTCTCCCTCATTCTTTGCCATAGCCCAGCTGCCAAGAGTAGAGCTTGCTCTCTTGCACTTAGACTCAACTGCAGTTCCCATGTCCAGGGCCAGCTCCACCCTGCTCTCCAGGCAAGGTGCAGGGTCAGATCTCCTACTCTGATGACCTTGGGGCCAGCTCTCCTGCCTGCCATAGGTGATGGTGATAAGTGGTAATAGGAGTGGTACATCTCTTTCTTATCCATGTCAAGTGATGAGGCTAGCTTTCCCAGACTCATGTTCTCAGGGCTGGCTTGCTTGAGCCGCTATCAGAAGTCAGCTCAACTGTGGTGCTCAGATGAGCCGTAAGGCATGCTGTGCAGAGTATTGTAGATGGTGAAGGGCAGGGCCATTTCTCTTGCTCTCATGTCCCCAGGGCCAGGTCTCCCACCTGCTGTAGGTAGTGCAGAGTGAGAAGGGCAGAGGATTTCTTTCCTTCATCCATGCCACCACACAGGAGAGGAGTAGTAGGGCTCTCCCATGCTCCTTCTGTTTCCCTGTCCTGCTTTTAAGTAGCCTCTATTTCTTGTGCTCTTCTTGTGAGAGTTGAGCATATCCTCTCCCTGACGTATTTTATCAAATCTTTCTCTGATTTGTCACTTTTAAACACGGGTGCTTCCTTCAACACACTAACCTTACCTTCAGTGTTTGCATTCCAGCTGGATCATATAGACCTAGAAAGTCTCCAGATGTGATTCCTTGCCAAAGCAGCCTTGTTGCTGGATTAAAATTCCTCTATAATGTGATGATCCTGTTTTTGCTTTTGTTTTGTTAAATCTCCATACTAGTTTCCACAGTGGTTGAATCAGTGGTTCATACTTTTTTTTTGCATTTTTATCAATAATAAATAAGGTTCCAACATTCTTGATAACATTTTTAAAATTATCTTTAATCTTATTTTTACAGTCCAGTCATTATCACCCTCCTGGTCTGCCCTCCTACAGTTCCTTATCCCATTCCTCCTCCCCCACCTCCAAAAAGATGCCCCCCCCCACTGGACCAGGCCTCCCCACTCTCTGGGGCCTCAAGTCTCTCAAGGGTTAGGAGCATCTTCTCTCAGTGAGGCCATACCAGGCATGCTCTGACCCTCGGGGCATTCAGCAGGGACCTAGGTCAGGGAAGAGAAACTGAGGTAGGACAAGGGACACGAAGAATGAAAGCAAGACAGGTGTCTGATCACTTGAAACCTGATCTCTGAAAACTTTACTTCAGGGATGGCAATATAAGCATAAACAAGAGGAGGCTTCAAGGAGGGGGGTAAGAGCCCCAGTGGCTTTCCAAAGGCCAGGAGGCAATCTTCAGTCTCTGGAACCAGAGTCACAGTGCCCTCCACACCCACAAATATTCTTACTGTTAGACAACACATGTTCTCTCAGGGATGTATGTATAAGCTAGTAATTTTCCACAAGGCCATGGTTAAGGTTGTGACTCCCGGCACAGGCAGTCCTCTGGTGTGTATGTGTCAGGAGCCTGATACCAGCTAGTGTGTGCTACCTGGTTTGTGGTTCAGTGTTTGAGAGATCTTGGGGGTCAGGTTAGTTGAGACTACTGGTCTTCTTATGGGGTGGCCCTCCTCCACAACTTCTTTCAGCTTTTCCCTAATTCAACGACAGGGGGCCCCCACGTCAGACCATTGGTTGCGTATAAGTATCTGCTTCTGTCTCAGTCAGCTGCTTGTTGGGCTTCTCAGAGGGCAGCCATGCTAGGCTCCGGTCTGTAAGTACCTAATAGCATCAATAGTGTCAAGCCTCAGAGTCTCCCCTTGAGATGGATCCCAAGTTGGGCCTGCTACTGGACCTCATTTCCCTCAGGCTTTTCTCCATTTTTGCCTCTGGAGTTCTCTTAGACAGGAGCAATTCAAGGTCAGATTTTTTTTGACTGGGATGGCAAGCCCATCTCTCCACTTGAAGCCCTATCTTTCTACTAGAGATGGACACTACAAGTTCCCTCTCCCTACTGTTGGGCATTTCATCTCAAAGGGCCCTCCTTTGAGTCCTGAGAGTCTCCCATTATGACTCCTGACAAAGGAGATCATGAAAACTGCATTAAGCAACATAAGCCAGACTCAAAGACAAATGTTGTGTGTGTGTGTGTGTGTGTGTATGTATGTATATATATATATATATACATATATATATATATATATATATGGTGTGTGTGTCTTTATATGTCAAAAGCCAAACACGAACAAAAAAATCTTAAGTGTGAGGAGTGAGGGGGGGAAAAAGGAGAAACAAATGAACTACAAGTGACATGAAAGCAGAAGAGAGACCATGATAGAGGAAAGATACCAAGAGGGACATTAGAGGGAAGTCAAGAAAGAGAATGAATGAAAAGCAAAGGATGTATGAAAATTCTATAACAAATCCCATTATTTTACATGCTTTAAATACTAGTAAAAAAACAAATAGAAAAACTTGTAAGATATGGTGAGCTTGGAGATAAGTCTTGGAGAAAGAAAAAATTTTAAAGTGTACGACATCTGATTTTGGTGAAGGAGGTAGCAAAGTGAAGGACAGGATCTTGATGAACATAGTGAGTGCTTATAATAGCCACACATAGTGTTGGACAAGGAGCTGTTGAGAGACAACTAGAAGGGTTGCTGGGCAGTTCTAAAATCCTAGAAGAGGTTGGAATCCTGTGGCCTTCTCATCCGGTGATAGCCCTGTGGCCTTCTCATCCGGTGATAGCCCTGTGGCCTTCTCATCCGGTGATAGCCCTGTGGCCTTCTCATCTGGTGATAGCCCTGTGGCCTTCTCATCCGGTGATAGCCTTTCCTGTTACTCCTGCTTGCTTTCTCTTCATTTACAGTCTGATCAGGAAGTGATTTTCCAGTAAATTTAAAGTCTTATTTTAGGCAACAAGAAAAATAAAGCCTTGTTTTTCTAGCAGCTAAGGTAAATTTGCTTGCAGTTTTAGGCTCAAATAAAATTAATTGGTATTCTCATGGAAGTACCACATGTTCCTTACTATAAAGGTGGAGAATAACAAAGAAGGCAGAGCAATATTTCGCACTGAGGAGTGGTTGCCGATGTGGTATTGTTTATTTGGATACTTTCCCTAGACATGGTTACCTGTGTGTGCTTTCCTTACTTTAGAGTGGGGTTAATTGTATGTAAAGTGTTTACATGTTGCTCTTTTGAACCTCTTAAGCTATATAATTGTTTCTTTTTTTGTCATAAACACAATTTAGTCATTGAAATAATTTTTCAATGCAAAAAAGCACCAAGATGGAAACAAATCTTTTGTAATGCTATCACACTGAGATAATGATCCAGCTGCTAAGAATTCTGACAAGGGCTTTCATGTTACACTTCAGAAAACATTCCCAGGCACATTTCCACTAATATGTGATCCCAGCTCTTTCTCCACACTGAATTTGAACACCCTCTGCCATAGCTAAACTTTGCCCAGAGAATTGCATATCAGTACAACCAGTACAAACCAGCTAACGGCCCCCATTGACAGAGATAATCACTCAGTAAAATACTTGCAAACAGAATCCAAGAAGCCATCAAAAAAGATCATCCATCATGATTAAATAAGCTTAATCTCAGAGATTCAGGCACTGTTCAAAATACATAAATTGACAAGTCTAATCTATCATATAAATAAACTGAAAGACAAAACCATATGATAATCTCATTGGAAGCAGAAAACCTTTGACAAAATCCAACACCCCTTCAAAATTAAAGTCCTAGGGTGTTGATGCGTACAGGGGATACACCTCAACATAATAAGGGCAGTTTTCAGCAATTCCATAGCCAACATCAACTTAAATGGAACAAAACACAAAACAATTCCACTAAGATCAGGAACAAGAAGAAGTTGCCCACTCCGTTTACATCCATTCAATATAGTACTTGAAGTCTTATCTAGAGGAATTAGACAACTGAAGAAGATCAAGACAATACAAGTTGGGAAGAAAGGAGCCAAATTATCTTTTGACTATATGATCAAGTAAATAAATGACCCTAGGAGATGCAAAATTAACTCTCTCTCTCTCTCTCCCTCCCTCTCTCTCTCTCTCTCTCTCTCTCTCTCACACACACACACACACACACACATAATCAACATCCTTTTTATATATAAAGTTTATCCCTGTATACAGACTGAAAAATAAATCAAGGAGATACACTTTTCACAATAGCCTCATATAATATAAAACATCTTACAGTGAAATTAAGCAAGTGAAAAATCTGTGTGATAAAAATTTAAGACATTGAATAAAAAAATTGAAGTAGATATCAGAAGATAGAATGATCTCCCATGCTCATGGATCAGTATGGTTAATATAGTAAAAATGGCCATGTTAAAAGCAATCCACTGATTCAATGCAATCTCCAACAAAATTCATTACAGATCTTGAAAGAACAAATTTCAGATTTATATGGAAACACATACACACACACACACACACACACACACACACACACACACAAACACAAACACACACATATCAGGGTAGTTAAAACTATCCTGAGTACTAAAAGAACTGTTGGAGGTATTACTTTCCTTCAATTCAAATTGTATTATAAAGCTACAGTAATAAAACCAGTATGGTATTGGCACAAAAACAGACATGTCAATGAAATCGAATTGAAGACCCACACATTGTGACTACCTGATTTTGGATAAGAAAGCCAGAAGTACTAAAGAAAGCAGCTTCAACAATGGCATTCCAACTAGACAGATGCATGTAGAAGAATTCAAATAGATCCATTTTTATCTTTGGATAAGAAAGTCAGAAATGCACATTAGATTAAAAAGAGCATCTTCAACAAATGGTGGTGTTCCAAATGGATAGATGCATGTAAGAAGAGCTTATCAAACTGCAGAAAACCCAACTTCAAATGGATAAAAGAATTCAACATAAAACCAAAAACACTGAAACTGGTAGCCAAGAAAGTGGAGAATAGCCTTGAACTCATTGGCACAGAAAAGAACTTTCTGAACAGAACACTGTTAGCACAGGCACTAAGATCAACGAATAATAAATGTGACCTCTGAAACTGAAGAGTTTACACAGCAAAGAACACAATCATTTGGCTAAAGTTGCAGTTTACAGAATAGGAAAAGTTCAACTATACATCCAATAGAGGGCTAATATTAAAAATATATAAAGAAATACAAATCTAGATATTAAGAAAAAATCCAGTTAAAAATGGGGTCAGATCTAAATAGAGTTTAGTGTTTTGATGGGATTCCTGCGTGTGTGAATTGTGGAGGGGAGGATGCTCTCTGTATCTGTATCTATTTCTTGTCTCTTTTTTGGGGCTTTTTTCCTTGTTTTGTCCTGTTCTGATTGTTAGTTTTTGGGTTTTTAAATATTATATTTTTTTATTATCCCTTAGAAGCTTGTTTGTTTTCTAATGAGAGACAGGAATATATCTGATATATCTGACATAAATACATCCATACACACATACACACACACACATATATACACACATGTACATGTACATATACACATACATACATACACACATATACACACACATATATATACACACATGTACATGTACATATACACATACATACATACACACACACACATATACACACATGTACATGTACATATACACATACATACATACACACATATACACACACACATATACACACATGTACATGTACATATACACGTACATACATACACACATATACACACACACATATACACACATGTACATGTACATATACACGTACATACATACACACATATACACACACACACATATATACACACATGTACATGTACATATACACATACATCCATACACACATATACATACACACACATATACAAACATGTACATGTACATATACACATACATACATACACACGTGTGTATGTATATGTGGATCTGGAAGGGAGGGTATGTTGGGAAGAACAGGGAGGAGATGGAGGAAATCTATAGTATATGAGAAAAAAAGCTATCTTCAATAAAAAGGCTAGAAATGGAGTGTAGAGAGAAGTTTGAAGCCTGTTAGCTTGTATCATACAATGCTTATGTATGTTCATTTGAAATACACTGTCATCACGAACATAGAAACTATTCTTTCTTCATTGCTCTTGCTTCATACCTCACAGCTGGCTTCAGTCAATTATCACATCCCCACCCCCCATCAGGTGTGGACCTAGGAGCGAATGGGGAATAAGTTTTGGAGCAGTGTAATAATCTCAAACACCAGGAGTATTTTCTGTATGTATCAAACAGTATTCTAAGTGGTTCACATAAATTAATTTTATATAATTACTCCTTAATATTAATTTATTAATATTAAGAAATATTAATTTATTATATAAAATTAATTTATAATCAATTACATGCAAATAGCTATTCTCTTTGAACTCTTTAACATTTGTAACTGATTTTTTTCTCATTAAAGCAAGTTATATTGCTGTAATATCTAGTTGCAAAGATAGCTAAGATGTTTATCTTTAGCTGGTTTTTACTTTTTACTTTTTACTTTTTTTTTAAAAGCCCTGGGAACTGACCCAGGGATTTGAACCTATGATAAAGCCAAGTGCTCTATCACTGAGATACATCCCTATCTCTTATATCATTGGCCATGATCCCTATGGGTCATGATCTCTTTGGTGGTCTCATATCAGATATTCTGCATATCAGATATTTACATTATCATTCATAACAGCAGCAAATTTAGACTTATGAGATAACAATGTAAGAACTTCATTATTGGAGTCACTACAACATGAGGAATTGTGTTAAAGGGTCACAGCATTAGAAGGGTTGAGAACTCTTACCTTAGATTATTTTCTTGACATTGCTTATGATTTGATTAGGACCATTTAATTCTCATTCATACCTTAAATCCAACATTGAACCTTGGTTACACATTCCTTGCGAATTCTGTTTAGCCTCTAATTCTTTGGTCAGAGCTTCTGCTCTTCACTGGACTGTGGGTTCATCACATGTTCTGCCTTCTGTCTTTAGGTTTTCTAACATTATTATCTCATCTTCTCAATTTTTATGATATGGCCATCTGTTGCAGGTCTTCCTTGTTCTTGCAAACTTCCAGATTCTTTTAACACAACTTTACTCCTGCATCTTTAAGATTGTAAATAGTTCTTTTAAATCTTTAAACATTTTTAGTTCACATAGAAAGCAATGAGTTTAATTGTGATGCAGTTTTTTTACTCTCATATATATGTATCATTATATTTTATCCCTAATTACCCCTACTTCCCTCCTCTGCCCCTTATCTTTTGTTCCCTTTCTTTCTTTCTTTCTTTCTTTCTTTCTTTCTTTCTTTCTTTCTTTCTTTCTTCCTTTCTTTCTTTCCTTCTTTCTTTCCTTCCTCCTCTCCTTCCCTCCCCCAACTCCTCTTCCCTTCTTCATTCATTAATTTTTAATTTTTTCCTGGTGGGTCTTATGTGGTGCACATAGGACTCCAACTCACCCCAGAGATGAGGCTGGCCTTGAACTCCTAAGCTCTTCTGTCTTCTTTCATCTTCTTGGTGCTGAAATTTCTGGGTTCTACTACTACACTCAACTTTCCTCTTATCTCTTGCTGACCCATCCCCACAAATAGTCCTTCTTTCTGTTTTCACATCACATATCCTCATTGCTATGTCTGCTCTCCATCCCTTCTTCCTGTAGGCTTTTTCTGTCTCTCTCATATTCCCTGTTCTACTTTTGTGTCATGTGTATATTTAAAAGTAAATTCCAAAACAATCATTTTTGCCCTTCTATCTTACTTTGTTTAAAATGATCTCCATTTTCATCATTTCTCTTTCAAATATTATAATTTTATTCTTCTTTATGGCCCAGTAAAGCCTTGGCTGGCTATCATCTTTGCTATTGTGTAGTGCTGTACATAGGGACTTTTAAGTATCTCTATGGTATGCTGGCTTACCATCCTTTGAGTCTTTAACCAAGAGAGATACAGCTGTATAATATGGCAGTGTTTTATTTTTTATGTAGTTTGAGGAATATCTATACTGTTTCCATAGTGACTACAGCAGTTATGTTATCACTGTATGAGGGGGCTCTTTCTCCATATCCTTGCCATCTTTGTTATTTGCATCAATATCAGCCCTTATGACTCTGTTGAAATAGAATCTCTATATAGTTTCAATTTGTGTTTTCCTGGTGGTTAAGGGTATTGACTTTTATCCTTTGGTTACCAACTTATGAGTCTCTTTTTCAGTGATCTGGGTTTCATGGAGACAGCAGATGTTTGCATATTGTAGTTTAATCCAATGAGCTAGATTGTAACTTTTAGTTGAATAGTTAAGAAAGTTTATGTTTAGGGCTATAATTAAAAGTAATTTGCTAATTTTTATAGTTTGGTAGAAACTTTTCTGGTTGTCTAGATTATCATTTTTTGTTTTCTTTCTCTTGATTAAATAAAAATGAAAGGCCATGAAATAGGGTGGGGGGGATAGAAGGTGGGTTCAGGATGATTGACAGAGGGGCAAATATGGTCAAAACATATTGTATGAAATTCTCATAGAATTAATAAGATACAAAAATAAAAAAGCATATTAAAAACTAAATAAATAAATTGAGAAAAATGATCAAATGACCCCACCATTAACAAGAAAACAATTAAACAAACAAACAAATAGGAAAACAGAATGGTCAAGAATATTATGGGAAGGAAAGGGAGTTTAGAAAGGCAAATATCAAAAACTTTTTACTGTGTAGGCAGGTTTTTAATTAAATTTAACTAAATTTAATTAAATTCTCTGACATGCATGATGACAAAAAATAGGAATCTAAGTATTGCCTAAAATACATAACTAAAGAAAACTAGGAAATTAACTTTTTGTTTTAAGAAAATAATTTGGATAGTCATTTTGCTAGGCAAATTCTAACCACTTGTCTTAAAGCTAGACTGATATTGTTTCAATAGGTAACAATATAAACTTTTAAGAACTATGTTTTAAAAATAGAAAATATTATACTCATAAAAGTAAAGATTTGCTTATAGAATGTATTGCTTGTATGTACATATATATGTATATATAGGCATGTATGTATGTGTATACATGTATATAAATGTATATGTATACATGTATATATGTATAGGAATATATGTATATATTTCTATATAATGTGTATCAAATATACATACAACATACTTATATATTAATTCTGAAGAGGGACATGGATATGATTTATATTTTAATGTTTAATGAGTAAAACATTTTCATTCTTGCTATTTTTGATTTCTATCTAACATGGAGGTGTCATATTTTGTGTAGTTCAAAATACTCTTCTACAGACACTAAGGGCTGCGTCTTTTCTGTGACCACAAAGCTGCTTGTGGGAAATGGAAAACGCTTCTGCTTTTTGTGTTGTTTTCCTGACCCTATCATGCAGGCCTCGGTTTTCCTGATCTCTCTTCATTTCTGTACTTCTCACCTAAATTCCTTGCTGTACCTGCACACTCAAGTGTGTTCCCAGGCCAGGGCCATGACATTTTCCCTGCCCTCTCCCTTCCCACCTTGTTCAGGTACTTCAATATCTTCCTTCTGAGGAAGACTCCACTAGTCATGTTATTTCATAGTGCTCCTTAAAAATCCTTTCAAGTCATTTTATATTATTTCTAGAAGAAGGTTTTATTTTGGTTCAGAGATTTTTCTTCCAAGATATTGCTTTTCGCCTAAGGTGAGGGTAGAAGCATCATGGCAGGGTCCTGTGTAGTGGAAGAAGCTGTTTGCCTCACAGCAGGTGGGAAACAGAGGTGAGGGAACAGGGAAAAAGTCTACTCTTCCAAGGAGTGTACCAATGGATACTTCCTCTACCTATGACCCACACTCTGGTCAGCTCTTCCTTGCCAGTGGATTCTTGAGGACAGGCACTTTGTTTACTCCTTATGTTTTGAATCCTTATGATAAAGGAAATAAACTTGTCTACTGCCTTAGGTTTACATTTTATAAATTGTTTTGACAAAAGATAATAACAGGAGAAAAAGCAAACAAATCCGTGAACATAGATATTTCCAATCTACACAGGAGAATACACACACACACACACACACACACACACACACACACACACACATATATCCTCATATATAAACCATAACATAAAACATCTTAGCCAAGAAAAACAGACCTGCTCAAAACTGAGATGGCCAAACAAAGAGGTCTGTGGTCTTTGAGGATATGTAATCTGGGATGGGAAATCCATGAGAAAATAGCAGCAGAAAGGAACAGATTAAGTAAGGTTTGTCACATAGATTCTTCTGTTGCATCTATGGGCTAAGAGTCTAGAGTTGGCATCTACAAGTAAAAATCATCCTGATTTTTTTCCCTATTGATAGGATGAGGGCAGAATACTTCTTCTTTTTATCAGTTGCCTTTAGCTCAAAATAATCCTCATGTCAACAAGACAGATTTTACGATGCACACTCTGAGCCTCAGCACACAAAATATTTTCTTCCTTTGTAGTGGTTCTATAAAAGAAATGAAAGTACTGAAGAAGAATATATTTTTCATTGGATTTGGTAAACATTTATGTACTAAATTTCTTTTTGGTCAGTAACCATCAGTAAAGAAATGATTGCCATGCAGTGGTGGTGTACACCTTTAATCCCAGCACTTAAGAGGCGAGGCCAGCCTGGTCTACAGAGTGAGTTCCAGGACAGCCACGGCTATACAGAGAAACCCCGTCACAAAAAAAAAAAAAAAGAAGGAAATGATTAAGCACATAAAAGTTACTATAAAAGACTGAGCTGGTTGGTGGTTTGAAGTTACAGCATCAAACAAGGCCAACCAGCTTCTAAAAATGGACACATCTTTCATTAGGCTCATATTATGAGTCTGTTTACAAAGAATTCATATTTGATTTATTCATTGCTCCTAATACCATTCTTGAAATTTTCATTTCAGTTCCTTGCAAAAACAATCACATCCTTAACTCAGTCTCTAGTATGAAAATAGGTCACTGTGATAGGTCTGTCAGAATACAAATGTGTGGGGAATTGATATCTGAAGCTAGATCTGACTTGGCTGAGCTCTCATTGTGAAAATATTATAGAGCAATCTGTCTTACCATTAAATCTCTCTCTCTCTCCCTCTCCCTCTCTCTCTCTTTCATAATAGACTGCTATTCAGAACTGCCAGGCAAGGGGGTTGGGAAATCTTAGACATAGATCTATTAGGGTATGAATATATATTGTTAGAATATTTCTTGACTTTTTTATAAGAAAGAAAACAAAGCAAGTTTTCTAATTAAAAAAAAATGTTATTCTATGAAAGATTGAAGTACTCTCAGATGGATCTCCAAAGCTTTAGGCTAAGGCCTGTCATCTGTAGCTAAGACATAGGAAGTTCTAAGATTGAGGTAGGACTTCAGAAAGGGAAGAGGTTGTCACAAGAAAAGAAGTGGGTCATTTTGAGTGACATTCTAGACTTAGCAAACTGTGAGGAAGTCGAAGCCAGGCCTGACATTTGGCAATGATGTGTAGGGAGGTCGGAGGAAGTGCTGCATTATCCAGTTGAAAGATGTCAACTAACTCCTAAGGCAGTTGCAGAATTTGGAAAGAATAATGTAATTTGTGGTAGTTATCTATGATAAAGGAATACAGTTTGTAATACTCTTAAAGGATTTTAGGATTGAGAATGGAGTAATTAACAATGGTAAGGAGGCTGCCCACAAAGGATAGGGCCCAAAAGGATTTGTGTCAGAGAGACAGTGGTGGGAGTAAGAGGAAGGAGCAAGTTCTAGAGGAAGAATTCTCCATGGAACCTTCCAGAGGAGACCTAGGGAGTAAATGGCACAACATGATTTGGGACACTGTCTTTTCTGTTCTGATGTCTAACAGTCATGTAACTAAGTTATGATGAGGAGATTAAAGGCAAGAGACAGGTTGCAGAATTATATTCTCTTTATTTAGAAGGTTGAGGTATACTTTGATATGTAAGGGCAAACATGAATGGAGCTGTGAAACCTACCTACTCATCTTGTAGCCAATGAGGGCTTTTGATCTTACTTGCTAATTTCATGCCTATAAACTATAGAGGGGTGGTTGAGGTAGACTGGCTTGAAGAATTTTTGATTTGATCTATTGTTGAACTTCTCTCTCATATTTAATAAAGAGAGCATTATAAAAGGTTATTGGTTATCTTTGGTGGCTTAAGAAGATCATATAACTTCTCCATATCTTACCTGTTCCCAAAGGTAAGATAATGTGAATGCTTTGAAGATTCATCTCCTTTTAGATTCTGAGAATTGAATCCAAGGCTTTGCACATACTAAACATGGGCTCTATTACTGATTTAGTGTAGAGTCCCTGCTTTGAGAGTTTTTTTTTTATATAAGAACAAATTGAGCAGTGCTGAACATTGTTTTTGTTACCCTGGTATAACTGATTACAGAAAAATTCCACAATAGATGGGATTTTTCAAAAATAGATTTGTTTCTCTCTCTCTCTCTCTCTACACTTTTCTGAACATTAGTGATGATCTTCCTGTAAGCTAGTACAGTCAGGCTTCAAAGATCCATAAGTCAGCTGTGTAGGAAAAGATAGAATCAAGACATGGACTAAAGCAAGGGATTTTCTTCAAACTCATTGTCTTGTCTATGATGCTTCAGCCTTCATGACTTTTTTTGGAAATGGTGCCAGGTGCAATATTTGTGTGTGTGAGAATCCAAATATCCAGAGGCTTTATAAACTGTACTGTACAGCTCTAGAATACCAATTGCTAGCTCCCTATCTTTTATCTTAGCTTTAGCCATTTCATCCTTTATCCTTCTATTCAGACAGCCTTTTACTGGTATTGGGTTATTATATTTTTTTCTTTCTGTAAATTGGTGCAGGTGTGTTGGTTATTGATAAGTATAAAGGATGATTTGATAGAAATTGTTAGGATTAATTTTTCTATTCTTCTTATTTCAGAGAATCCTATTATTTAAAACACTTGTTTGTTCTTCTCTGGAAAATTCAAACCTTCCCTTGTGTTTTTAAACCATCTGCATGGTGACAGGTCATTTCTGCAGCATCTAGGATCTCAGGAGCAACTCAATTGAAAGATCTGTATGCTTTTCCATGAAAAGAGACATGGAAATATTCTAATGATTTTTTTTTTACTTGAAAACACTTACTAGATTATGAAGGAGTAGGTAAGTGGTAGAATAGAAATGAAAGATAAAATCCAAAGAGAATATAATGAACAAGAAAATTGTTTTTGTTGAGTAGATTGGGTAAAGATTTTATTGTTTTAGTTTTCTTTGTTTGCCTTTTTTGTTTGATTTATGAGACAGGGTTTCTCTATAGAGCCCCAGCTCTCCCAAAATGTTTTATTTAGTCCAAATTGGCCTTGAACTCACAGAGAACTGCCTTTGCTTCCTTAGTTCTGGGATTAAAGGCATCACTATCACACCTGGCTTCAGGATGAACTTTCAATGTCATTTATTCATTTACTCATTAATTTCAAAGTGGTTAACTTATTCCTCCACATGCCCATGCAAATTAGATCCTCTCTAGGTGCTGGGTTTATAGCAGGCAACATCATGCATACAATTCTCTCTCAGAGTTTATTTACTACCAGTGAGACAGCTCACAAGTGACAAATTACACTTCTTGTAATTATTAAGACATAAAAGTTTTGGTGTTTTGAAAGACAATTGAAAGAATAAACTTCCCTGTTCTCAAAGAAAGAGCAGAAGTATTCATAAAATAGTGATAGTTGAGATGGATCATTGTCATCATTCTTGGAAGTCTGAATTAAAAAGACTCAATAGTTTTTGATTGGTCGATTGTTTCCCTGTGGCATAAGACTACAGTGTTCCTGAAAGCATTTGATTTCCCCTTACAACCCAGTCAGTATTATACTGAACTTTCATACAATAGGGAGCAGTCTTCACTTTACACACTTCAAAAATGTCGCCACAGAGAACTCTTGCTTTTGCAACTATTGTCTGGGCTAAGGTACAGTGGTCTGCATTAAAGCTTAAGCTTTCCCTTGTGCAATTCGGGATACATTCCCAATTCCCGGCTTGTACAATATATTGCTATTCTCTGTGCTGTGTCATGTTTGCAGGAGTGCCCAGAACTTATTTTTCTCATCTCACTGCAGCTTAGTATCTGTTAACCAGCTTTTTTCCATCACTCCCTCTTCCCATCCCCCCATCCTCTAGACTAATATTTTTTTCTCTAAGAATTCACCTTTTTGTCGATTACATATGAATGAAACCATGTGGTTTATATATGCGTGCCTTCTTTTTTTCAGTTAATATGACCTTTACTTGCTTTCATGTCATAAATTACATGATTTTATCCTCTTAATGGTTGTATATAGGTGCCACATTTTCTTACCTATAATGTGATGGATATGAGCTGTTTATATATTTTTTAAACCATTTAGATGAAAACATGCAGAAAATTTCTCAGGATATAATAGGAAAGATTTGGGAAGGATATGTTTCCTGCAGCTTAGGAGAAAAAAAAGCAAAATTATGTAAAATAGGTTACATTAAAAGGCCATTGAGGTGAAATAAAATATCCAGCAGAATGAAAGGATAATCTTTAAAGTAGAAGATTCATAAACCATATATATGGCATGGAATTTTTTATATTTAAAACATGTAAGGAACTCAAACAACTCAATTAAAGTAAGCTGACTTAGAGATGTGCAGAAGCTCTATGCAGCCATTTCTCTAGGGATATGTATAAATGGCTGAAAACATACTCAACATCACTGATCAGCAGGGACATGCAAATAAAAGCCACCATGAGATATCACTTCACTTTAGAGAAAAATGCTGGCAAGGCTGTGGAGAGGAGGAATGTTAGTGGGAATGTAAGTCAGTGCAGTTACTGTGAAAAACTGTGTAGAGATTCCTCAAAAAGTTAAAAATAGACACCATAAGATCAGCAATCCCATATGTCCAAAGGAAATGAAGTCAGTATGTTTAGAGACATCTGCACTGTCACATTTGATCACAAAGCTATTCAGGCTACCCATGAAACGGAAAGACTCTTTGCCAGGGGCTTCCAGGCAGAGGGAGGTCTTAGGAGAAAGACTGATGTCAAGCATGCTTGGTGGCCATGATAATGTAGGTAGATAAGTTGTGTCAGGGAAATGTTAGAGATTCCCAAATCCAGACAGAAGCCGATCTTATGCAACTCACAGCAGGGTCTTTATTCTATTTGAGCTAGGTAGCCGCCCTGCCCCCAACACACCACTGTCATGCAGGACGGTTTTGGTGGTGGGGGGGGAGCCCCAAATGTCTACCAGGGCAAGACTTTATTGTAAGCAGCAAACAGGGAATATGTGTGCAAGCATCAAACGTTAACATAGAACGTTAGTGTGAACTTTAACATAATTGGCTGGTACTGGGAATCATATCATAAACCTAACTTCTGTTTCCCTTTACATTGGTGGTCATTAGACAAGGCGTGGGATTGTAACCTCGGCAGGTTTGTTGGGGGAATAATATGGAGACACTGGTCTTGTTGAGCTTTAGCCTAGAGACTGGAGCTAGGCTCATTTTGTTGGGGGGGGGCAACTTGGAAATTAATGCTAGGTACCACCCTGTTAGTTTACCTGAGTTTAAACGTAGGTCAGGTTCTCTAAAATGGAGTCTGAATTTTTGGCATCTCAGATACAGTGTGTCTGGGGCTGGAAGAGAGTTATGGTATTTGGGGGACTCTTCATTCATTCAACAAATACTTATTGGGTACCTACTGTGCAACACTGCTCTGGTACTTAGAACATGGAAAGTATCAGAACAATACAGCTCCCTTGTCTTTGATGCTTCTTTTTAAAAAGTCTGTCTATCATCTATCTATCTATCTATCTATCTATCTATCCAGTGTAGAAGGTATGTGTGCTTTTGTTAAGGTTGCTGTGTGGAGGTCAAAGGGAAACTTGTGGGAGTTGGTTCTTTCTTTGTACCATTAGAATCCTGGGGATTGAACTCAGGTTTTCAGGTTCGTTTTTTAGTTTGATAAGTGTTCTTGCTTCTTACATCAAAGAATTTATGTGTATGAAGGATGTACATCTAAGTAGTTTGTTAAAAATCTTAGAAGATAAACATTAATGTCAGTTTGAAAACAGAATGTACAGAAATTGAATTTAGTTGAGTACTAGTAACTCAGTGTAAAAGCACTTACCCTTTAGAATTGCAAGGATCTTTGATTCCAGAAGTTTGTTTATACTGGAGAGAAACACCTTGTTCTGAGAGAATGGAGCCTGAGGTCACAGTAGTAGTTGTTGGCAGACCCAAACTATAAGCCACATGCTCTAAATCCAAGTGATTTCTTAGGGCTCCAGCAGCCCATGAGTATCTGTTGATTAACCCCATAGGCTAGTAGAGGGTTTGAGTACATATAGTGGGAGGCTAGGAGAGGGAGTGCAGTTGAGCTTGTTTTTCACATAAGCCCTTTCATTAAAGACAAGAACAACTGAAGGACTCCCTCTTCTCACTCTCCCAGGAGAGCTCTTCTACCCTTCTCTTGTTTGCTATTGCCTATTTAGGTTACAAAGCCATTCAGCTGGGAATGTGCTGATTTCGTGGTTCACCCTGTACTAAGACCTTCTTGTCCTCTGGTAACTGCTCCTATTTGACTGATAATTGCAAATCATCATATCATGTTAATGATATTAGTCCCTTAACTGATATTAATTTTACCTGGCTCAGCAGACATTCTACACATGTTATAGCTCCCAGATGGGCACCCCGGGGCTGATAACCCACGAAAATGTGATCAGAATGGGCTTAAATGGAAAGAACACACAATGAGGCTCACTTAACATTGAAGTTTTAAATTGAGAAACTGCATTCAAAAGTACTTACTTACAATCAAAAGTCTTTGTCATGATTCTGCAGGGTCACAGTCAAAGTGTTGTATATCCTTTGCCATAAGTTTTAGCTATCTGCACAATGAATGCTTTCTTAGCACATAGTTGGATAGCTAATACAGAATGCTGAAGGTGGTATTTGGAGTATATTCCCCTTAGCCATGTGTGCTTATGAGGTTATGATGTCATTTGTTCAGAGCACCATTTCTTTAATCATTTACTCATAATTTATAAACAATACCATATAGAGAAAAAATTATAGGTTTTGAGGTTGGTAAATCTAGCTTGATATCTATTTTATTTGTTAAGGTAGCCTGCCACTCTGTTTTGAGAATAAATTCTAAGGCTTTTAGTTAGTGTATGTTCATCATCTTTGGACAAGACATTCCAAGAATTCCAATGGTTTCTGAAAACTGAGGCTAGCACCAGGCCTTCACTCTGATGCCTTTTCACATACACAGCCATACAACAGGCTACTGCTTTCTCTGTCACCCACTGTGGCCATAACTTTTACACAGAGATTTGAGAGGAAAACCAGCACATATTCACTTAGTTTTCTTCACAACTTCAAGCATAGAAATTTATGTACATTGTAAGTCTTTTTTTGTTTTGTTTTGTTTTTTCGAGACACAGTTTCTCTGTGTAGCCCTGGCTGTCCTGGAACTCTGTAGACCAGGCTGGTCTTGAACTCAGAAATCCACCTGCCTCTGTCTCCCAAGTGCTGGGATTAAAGGAGTGTGCCACCACTGCCCGGCTACATTATCAGTCTTAACCATAGCAATATATGATTGTTACTCCTTATTGAGAACCCTCGTCCTTTTACTATCCAGGGCACATTTTAGTTTCTCGTTAACATACTGGCATTATCCCTTTAAATGCTGATACACATTGGGGTGACTTTGAAATAAAATGAAGATAAACACAAATGGCAAGATACCAACAGACTTGAATTATAACCGAGAAGGCTAAGTGACTAACAGGCAGGGAGCATGCCCAGTGTAGACTTGCTAGACAGAGTTTTAGGTCACATATTAGGGAGGACAGGGCAAATTAATAAAGGATTTTACCATGCTACTAATATTGACTGAAAATCACAAGGTTTTTATACATAGAATTTTTCATTGAAATCTTTTGGCTATTTGTAATTGAGACCAAGGAAAGGAAACCTATAGATGACTGAGGGAATTTCTGCACTCACCATGAGCCTTCTGTGGGATACTCAATTCCTTTGCATCAGCATCCAGGAGAAAATGAATGCATCTGCAGTGTGGCTTCTATACAGACAGGAATCAGATATGCTCTATAAAATCACTCCTGTAATCCCTGGACACAATAGGCACTCCTTTCCTAGGTGCTAGTCATCATTGTCAGTGCTGTGTACTGAGTGCTCTGGAAATCCAGAATTAAGAAATGCCTGACTCATCAGGAAACGTTTCTTGAAGGAGGTTACTTTTAAGATTGACTTGAAAAGATAAGAAGCAGTATATTAGACATAGAGGGAAAGAAGGGCAATCCAAACATGAAGTTTTGTTACGGTCTGGGGATGATGATGCATCTAGAGAGAGAGACTGGTGCACACAGATGAGGATAGTCCATTTCAAGTTCTCCGTTCTTTGTGAGGGTAATAGTATAGTTTTACTTTCTACTCTGTTTACATCTAGGTTCTCTCATTGATTGCCAAGATACGCATTTATGAGGATCAAGCTGCATTCTTTGCACATTTTAGCATGCAAACATTGTTCTAGAATATGAAAGATCAATCTAAGTTAAATTTAATATGCCTCTGTGCCCAACATTGCGCTAAGCATTTAGCTTAGCTGTGCTAATAAAGGCTTGAATTTGACCTTTGGAATAAACACCAAATGGTAGGAAGGTCATGGCAGACAACATGCCACAGCGGAGGAGTAGACAATGCGCAGATGAAGGAGTACCATTTAAGCTAGTGCTTAAATGATAAAGGGGGCTTCTAATTATTTTTGATAATCATCTGTACTTTAAGGTGAACTCGTTGAATGTCATGTAGGTGCCTCTGGGAGGCAGACTGGGGAAATGAGACCTCTGTGTCATAATTGTGCTTTTGGCCAGTCTTGCCCTCAGAAAAAGAACACAATAATTTACGTAGCCTGAGAAAAACATCTGAGAGAGTCAAGTCTATTTTCCATCCTCATTAGACAATGTATTTGTGGTTGATGTTTGATATATGAGATCTGAATTATGCATGAGGGGTAGAGACAAGATGTTGTCATGATAAAATTTTAATTACTATACATTGTATTGCTGATGAGACAGCAAATTGAACACCACTGACAAGTTGTCTCAACAGTGCAAATGTGTTTGATGAAATGTCCAGCCAATGATGAGATAATGAATTATCCCACTGTAACTATGATAACTGTAAGTTTGGGAAAACAGCCTGGAGAAAATTGAAGTTACATAAGTGAACTTGTAAAGTTGTGTTTGTTGCTTGTGCTGAAGAACAAACACAGGGCTTCACATGTGCTAGGTAAATGCTCTGTTACTCACAGGGCTAGATTTTAGTTTGACAAGAAATACATATGATGTCATTGAACTTAAACATGTAAAACTGGATAAAATGTTTTTTATGAAAGGAATGCATTTCCTCTTGCCAATTTAGATTTCCCTTTTTAATGGCATTTGTTCAGCATTTATAGGGTAGAAATGCTTTGCTTATGTACCATCTTCTTAGTGCTTTTACATGCCTCATACTGAGGTGGTATCAGTAGCTCTATTTTTATTAGAATCTCAGAACCAAAGTATACAAATGACTCTTTTTGTGATGAAAGTTAATGCTTCTCAAAGAGGACAATGAAACACTGATATAAGAATCACTTTGGGTTGTTAACAGGGGATTTCCTTCAATAAGGAAACATTCTAAAAATTACCACCAAGAATACTAAACAAGAAATTTATACATAATTTACACATGATAAAATGCACAGATCTTAAAGGTTTGCTTCAATGAACTTTGATAAATGCATATAACTTATTTAACCTTCCACTAAAATTCCATTACAACATAGAGTTAACTGAAGAATTCTTACATTCACTTTACAATACTCCTCAGAACACATTTTCTATCACTAAAAGTTATTTGTGCTTATTATAAAATTTTTTGGTGAACAGAATCATGCAGTATACACAGACATGTCAAGCATCTCTTTTACACTATATTATTGACAATCATTCATGTTACTGTTTGTATTACCTGTTTTTTCCTGATTATTGTTGAGCAGAATTACATGATATGTATTTGTATCAACCATAATCCAAAATTATAAAATCCTAAAGACTGTAATCATGAATATTGAAATTTTCCCATATAAATTGCTCTACAATGTTTTTTTTTTCTGCCACCTAAAATATCACCACTGTAGTGTTGCTGTCCTGAGGACTTCTACCAGTGGACGGACCTTTCAATTTGTTTCTATCATTAATATCTTGAGTTCCAAGGTTTTCAGACTTGAGGCAAGCCATGGTAAACACCATCCCAAGGTCTGATCTGATGCACAGACCTGTGTTTGAGGATAGACTAGTGAAGAATTTCCTAGTCACTATAATTGCATGAGTCAGTTTCCTAAATACATCCTTTTTCATACATCTGTTTACAGATCTTATTGCTTTTATGTCTCTGAAAAACCCAAACTAATACAGACTTCACTTTGAATAAGTGTAGTGTTATTGCCTTCACTGCCTTCCTTAAAGCACAGTGGGAGGCATTTGAGGAACTACTTCTTGAAGAAACTTATGAAAAATCAAATGTATAGTTTTAGGAAGGGAAGAAAATGTAAGTCTTAAACTCTTACTATTTTTCATATTTTAGTCTGTGTGCTTGTGTTTGTGAGAGAGAGAGAGAGAGAAAAAGAAGTAGAGGAGGTGGGAGAGGGCAAGCATATTTTTATATGTTATAGCAAATGTATGGAAGTTAAAGAACAACTTGCAGTAGTCAGTTTTTTCCTATGACCATACATGTTCTGAAGATTGAATTCATCTTGTTAGGCTTAAACAGCAAGGACTTTTACTCATTAAGCCATCTCTCTAGTCCCATAAAAGCTATTTAGTTTTGGTGTCCAAACAAACAAACAAGCAAACAAACTAATTAACTAACTTAATTTCAATGACCTCATAATAACTAGATTTTGGGATGGACAGTACAAACTTGAATATTTGTTGACCAAAACTATGCCATGGGTACAAGTCCATCAAGAGATTTGAAGATCATAAACACAGAAAAATGGGTGAGAAATCATTCATCCTAGATCAGTCAGTTGTCTACTGCTGCCTTTCACACATACTACCATGTGCTTTCAACAAACACTTTCACTAAAGAATTAAATGAGTGAGAAAGGCTCAGCTGCTTTCTAAAAGCAACTTCCAATGCAGCCAAGGCTCTGGTGTTACAAAAGAGATTAAGTGGTTCACTGCTCTGGGATGAGGATTCGATCATTGAGAAACTATCGTCTTATAATTGCCACTTTAGATAATGGATGCTGCTTTCAAAATGTCTCCATAGTTGTTATCAGATATATAAAATACATGCTTCTGTTGGAGCTACCCAAAATAAAACAAAAAAGAAACTTCCTCAATAAATACAGTGGAGATGCCTTTTTATACATCCGTATTTTGGAAGATGGAACTTCTGAAAGCCTAGGCTTTTTGGTCAAATGTATACACTTGAATTTGGTCAAGCTGGATCTATAAATGAACTTTTTATGGACTCCCAAAGATACCTAAGATCAAAGAGAAATAAAAATAGGATCATGAGCCAAAAGTAAAAGTAAGACTTGACTTTTACAATGTGACATATAACACATTATTTTAGCAGTATGCCATTGTATGCTTTAAAGTTTAAGTTGGCTTGTGAAAGGTCCACAGGATGATTTGGCTTTTGTATTACATATATGTTGAGCAATTTAGTGCCTGGGCTTATTTGGCATACAACTTTTCACAAGTCACTTGAAATTTGTTCTTGGCATTCTTTGATCTTTATAAGATAGAGAGACAAAGAATGCAGACTTGCAAAGATGGAGTTATTCTGATGTCTTTTATATGGAATAAAAACTAACAAAATAAAACATGTATAGTTGATTCTCTTTAATGGAGTTGTATAAAAGGGTGTTTATTCTTGTTTTCTGGTCTTTTAAATATTACTTCTATTATCATTATGGCAGGAAGTATGCCATCATAAAGGCAGACATGTTACTAGAGGATCTGAGAGTTACACATTTTGATCCAAATGTAGCCAGGAGGAGACTATCTTCCACAGGCATCCAGGAGGAGGCTCTGATTCCACACTGGGTGGAACTTGAATATAGGAGATCTCAACACCCACCTACACAGTGGCACACTTCCTCCAACAAGGCCACACCTCCTTCAACAAGATCACACCTCCTAAAAGTGCCACTTCCTATGGCCAAGCATTCAGACACATGAATCTATAGGGACCAAACCTATTCAAAAGTCAACTGCTAAATCTGACCTGCCAATATTTACTTTTATGTAACACACATATACAAACATACATATGTACATACATACAAACAAGCAATATGTACACATATAAACATACATACAAACATATACCCATACATATACACATACATATATACATACACACATTAAAATAAAATAAAAAAACAAAAACAAAAACAAAAACAAAAACAAACCCCTGTTCCCTCTCCCCTCCCCTTGCTTACCAACCTACCCTTTCCTGCTTACTGGCCCTGGCATTCCCCTACACTGGGGCATAGGACCTTCACAGAGCCAAGGGCCTCTCCTCCCATTGATGACCAACTTGGCCATCCTCTGCTATATATATACTGCTGGAGCCATTAGTCCCACCATGTGTACTCCTTGGTTGGTGTTTTAGTCCCTGGGAGCTCTGAGGGTACTAGTTAGTTCATATTGTTGTTTGTCCTAAGGGGCTGCAATCCCTTCAGCCCCTTGGGTCCTTTCTCTAGCTCCTTCATTGGGGACCCTGTACTCAGTCCAATGGATGGCTGTGAGCCTCTACTTCTGTATTAGTCGGGTACTGTCAGAGCCTCTCAAGAGACAGGTATATCAGGCTCCTGTCATCCAGCACTTGCTGGCATCCACAATAGTGTCTGGATTTGATGACTGAATATGGGAAGGATTCCCAGGTGGAGCAGTCTCTGGATTGTCCTTTCTTCAGTCTCTGCTCCTACAACTTCTTCCATGGGTATTTTGCTCCCCCTTTTAAGAAGGAACGAAGTATCCATACTTTGGTCTTCTTTTTTCATGAGTTTCTTTTGGTTTGTGGATTGTACTTTGTGTATTTCGATCTTCTGGGCTAATATCCACTTATCACACACTATGTGTGTTCTTTTGTGATTGGGTTACCTCACTCAGGATGGTATTATTTTCTCTTTTTATTAGCTCTTTGAGGATTTTGTTTACTGTGTTTCAATCACAATAGCACTCTGCCAACTTATATTCATCCTATCTTCATTTTGTACCCAAGTTTATTCTCTCTGTCTCTCTCTCTGTCTCTCTCTTTCTGTATACACACACACACGCACACACACACATACACACACACACACACACACACAAAACACATGCACAGATTCTGATTTTTCATGGTCTATATTTTTAGACATATGGCCTTCCACTGTACCATGGTCAAATGAACTTAAGAATGAACAAAAAGTTTACACACCATGATCAATTCAGCTTCATCCCAGAGATGCAGATACAGTTTGATATACATAAATTGACAAATGTAATCTACAATGTAAATAGGCTTAAGGAAAGAAACACTGTGATCCTTACATTAGATGCAGAAAAAGCCTTTGACAAAATACAGTACTTCTTCATGATAAAAGTCCTGGTGAATCTAGAATTACAGGGAGTATATATCAATATATTAAAGACAATATACAGCAAGCCCACAATCAACAGAATTTTAAATAGAAAGAAACTCAAGCATTTCCTCTAAAATCAACAAGACAAAGATGCCCACAATCTCCACTCCATTTAATATAGTAATTGAAGTCTTAGTTAAAATGAGGCAAGTGAAGGAAATCAAAGAAGTACAAATAGGAAAGGAAGAAGTCAAAGCATCTTTATTTGCAGATGATATGATTCTTAGCATAAAAGACCAGAAAACTCCCGCAGCTGCTAAACATACTCAACAAAGGAGGAGGCTCCAAAATTAGCATACAGCTTGTGTGTGTGTGTGTGTGTGTGTGTGTGTGTGTGTGTGTGTGTGTGCATGCATGTGTTGGGTGTGCACATGACACAGTGCCTGTCTGGAAGTCAGAAGACACATTTGAATATGTTCTTTACTAATTATGTGAATTCTGGGAATGGAACTCAGATGCAGGGGCATTTACCCACTGAGCTTGCTAGCATCCATTATATATATATATGGTATGTGTATCTTAATATTCATTTTCCAATGGAGCTGTATACCCAATATAAGAATGGATGCCTTTATTTGAAAAGAATAGTAGAAAAGAAGTAGAACTTACTTTTCTAAGATTATGAAGCTAAAGGGAAAATATCAACTCACGTCTTGTTTTCTTTCTCACTTTCTTATTTCTTTTAATGGCTCTGAATCTATCATCTAAGTATTTTCAAAATACTTTCAATTACCATGTTTGCCTTGTATCTTATCATGAGATAATGAACTTATTAACTATGATGGACCCTTTAATTTTCATGAAGTTGTGTGGGAGCTTTTCTATTTTTATGTGAGAGAAAGTGAGCAAGCATTGGAAATAAGTGGATACATGCTTTGAATCGATGAGTATATATATATTTTTTCTCACATTTAAATGTTTTCTTAGACTATAGAAAATCTCAGTCTTCCTCTCAAACAATTGTTTTGTTATAAACCTAGGGGCTCACACATCACTAGTTTTAAAATTCTTAAAAAAAGGTTTTGAGTACCACAGCCATTCTGTCCCACTTATTTTTAATTCAAACAAATTCTAACATGAAACAAAAATTGAATATTAAATAATAGTGTCTATTGTTAGAAGTACAATGAAAATTATTTAGTATTAAATCAAGTTAACACACAAAATCAGATTACTCTGAAGAGCATCAGGTTTTAAAATTTGCGATTAAGAATGACAGTATCAGTCATTCACATCAGTCCCTGCATTTATGGGATTCTATTGAAATATTAGTGTAATCTGTTAGACCACCTCTATGAAACACAGATTTGAAATCCTTATCTAGTGGATAAAAATGCAGTCCAAAGGTTAAGAGTGTTTGATAGCCTTACAGAAGGCACAGCTTTGGTTCTTAATAACCACATGGCAGCTCATAACTACTTGTAAGTCCATTTCCAAAGGATCTGCAGCTCTATCCTGGCTTCCATGGACACCAGCTATGTACAAGGTGCACCAACTGCAAAATGCAAACACATAATATCACAAAATAAATAAAAATTTAAAAAGTAAAATCTTGTCCAACTTGTTTACAATAAAGAAAAGTAGATCTTTTTGTCAAGTGAGAAATACATACATATATATATATATATGTATATATATATATATATATGGACCAAATGATTTCTATCTCATGTATAAACTAGTTAATTTTACTCAAACTAGTTCATTATCATCAATTTTCATATAAAAACTGTCAGAAAAATATTGAATTTGTAAAGGATATTCAAATGAGGCAGTTACAAACTCTATTCCACAGCCAAGAATGGCTTGGATGAGTTGCATGTCTTGGGTTATTATAGAGCTTTTGGATAACTGGGCATTAGGAAAGTATACATAAGGATAATTTTTGTTTTTATCTGTCCTCTAAGCTTGGAGTGAATCTCAGTTAACAAGCTACTTTCCTATCCCTATTTCTCCTGTTTACTATGTTCCAACCCCAAAGGACTCAAAAAGCAGGGTAGAGTGGGTAACTTTGTTATATCTGATTTTTTCCCACTTTTACTTACTCAGCTAAGATTAATGTTGGCACTTAAAGTGACTGTCTAAGAGTGAGCATAAAGGTCATGAGACTGATTGAATTTCTATTTATTGGCAGGGAAAGAACTTTGTCCAATGTGTAAGGTTAAAGGGAAAATAGGAAACAAAATAAAAATGCTCTATGACTTTCATCTCATGATTCCAGCTTATCTCATCAACTAACTTAGAGGGTGAAGTATTTAACCAACGATACATGGACAGCAAATATCTGACCTCATGTTGTGTGGGCTTTGACCACATTGTGAATAAGGACAGTTCAGTCATAATGGTAGAGAATGCACTAAAGGGAAATCAAGAAAAAAAATAAAGAAACAGAGTTGAGAGGAATGTTACAAAATCAAATAAAAATACATAGTTAAAATGTTAGGATCCATAGGAAAGAGAGAACATCCCTTTTTGAGTCTGGATCACCCTCCTTAACACTATATTTTCCAGATAAATCTATTTTCTTGCTTATGTCATAGTGGTAGTTTTATAACTGGATAAAATTTCATTTTTTTATATATTCACCACATTTTCATTAGCTATTGATCTGCTTAGGAATAGTTACACTGGCTCCATTTTCTATCTTTTGTGAATAACATAACCATAACCATGTATGTGCCAGTACCTTATGGTAGATTACAGAGTTTCTTGTATAAATGGCCAGCAGTGGTATAATTGATATAATGCAAGACTATGAAAGACAAATAGTGGTTGAAAACTGAGAGATAAAGCTTCAAGTAACGTGAACTCCACTCTGGACTTCTATGTCTGAGAAGCAAGTTTCCAGGACTGGTCAGAATATGATAGCCTCTCTCAAATTATAAAGATGTGACTGTATTGCTCTGAATGATCTGTGTAGAAACAGTTGCTTTGAACTCCTCCATATGCAGTCTTTCAGGGCTTCTATAATGGTAAGTTTGCCCATTTTACAAATGCAAACCCCCATTTTGCATTTTGCATGCAAAAGAATCATTTTGCATGTTTCTTTTATTTCCCACTGATCGTTCTCTGAGTATGTAATTAAATCACATATAGCTTATGCATGCTCTGTTCATTATGTTACCTAGTGGTTACAGGACTGGGTTCTCACACACATATTAGATGAATATCTCAATACCTTTAATCCTAATTGCATGTAGAACTATTACTTAGCATCATTTTGAACTACATCCTTTATTAAGTTAATTTTACTTGCTCCTTTTTTTACATTTTGTGTGATTACTAAACACCCAAAGTTTAGCATGCTATTGGCAATGATGATATGCTATGTTATGGTATATGATATGGTATGTTTCTATTTGCCATTGTGAAGAGCAAGAGAAACCAGATGCATGGTCCAGTAATTTTCCAAGTAGGCATAGATATTCCCAAAACAATCACTGTCTAGTGAGGGAACAAATCAAAGATTTTTTTTCAGTTATTAACTAAATAAAATAGGTCATGGACCTGCATATTTTACTGACGTACCTGCAAGTCTTTTTTCGGAAACTTGTACTGTATGTGCTCTAAATCAAGAGGCTTAAACATAGGGAGTCTGATTTCCTTTACAAAATAGGGGAGTGGTGACACTGATACTTACATGTTTTTTGTGTGTGAATATGCGATGAAATACTATGAAGAGTATCATGCATGTATAACTCTTAGTGAGCAATAGCTGCTATCATGGTGTTAACTATGTTGATGTTGGTAAAGCAATTGGTAAGGCCATAAGCTGTTATGAAGAGGGGCAGTTGGCATAAATGAGAATAACTGTGGAAACTACATCTAAGACACCTCCTAAAGAATAAGTACCAACTAGACAAATAGAGCAGTATGTAGTGTGAGTGTGAGTGGCAGTGGAAAATATACACAAAGTCATGAAGGATTCTAATCTTTCTCTCACAGTGAGATGCTCTATAGCAGCATGGGGCAAAAATGGTGTACAAAATTACAGATAACAGTAGAAAATGTAGTCTAGAATAATCCGTGTCACTAAAGCTGCATGTCAAGAAGGTATCAATGTCCTTAAATATCAAAACTTATGACAGAACTCAGTAGCCCACACTCTGCTTCAGATGAAAACCGTGATGTCAAGAAAAGAGATCACAATGAGTTAGAGTCATTAAGTAAAGAAGAAAAAGAGCAGATAAAATAGGCATTTTTTCCCCCATAGGCAATTAAAGGAGTAAAAGAAACCGAAACATGATTGAAGATGCTATTCTGAAATTGGCTTTCGCAACATTTTCTGCAAACCAAATTGCATCATGGAGTATCTGTTGCCAAAAAATGAGCCGGACTGAAAATACAAATGCTCTCAATTTAAAACCACCCATTGGAAATAAAAGAAAATGCAGACAAAATAATGAAAACACTTTAATGCTTATAGATAAGTACTATTTGGGGACGGTTTTAATAAGCAAATGTTTATTTAGTTGCTTAGAATATTCTCTTGGATTCTAGATACATAAATTTCAACCCACGTTTCCTGGTTGCCATAACAACTTGATGCATTTGTTCTCTTGTGTCATTTTTTTATCACATCATTTTTTTCAACTTTGGTTGCTATGATAACACGGTATAGTTGTTAAAATTATTCTATTCACATTTTGTTCTACTGGGAAGTGGCAATTTGCTTTTATTTTTCTCCAAAGAAACTTATATTATGGAAGTAAAATAATGAAAATAGTGACTTAAATTAGAATTCAAGCTTATCTTAAAAATTTAATTGTTTGCATTGACTTATGGTTGAATAATGTAACATCTGTGTGACATGTGATGATCTAATTCCATTGAGAAGATAGGAATCAGCCTTTACTGCACCAAATAAGGGAAATGGGTGGTGTACACTGTAGATGCTTCTCCAAGCATGACATCAATCAGGAAACAGCTTAAGGATGTTAGAAAATACGTTAAAAAACTGTTGTTACTGGATCCTTTATTAACCAGCCTGGTTCTCTTGTATGCTTATTTATTACAATAAAGGTTAGTCTTGGTTAAAAGTCCCCACTCTATGCTTACTTGATATAGGAAAGGGGCTCAAGGAATATCTTACCAGGCTCCTCTTGAATGCAATAATTAGATAATGGGGTAATATAAGGTTAAAGATAAATTTGTTTTTGTTTATTCAGTCAATTCTGTTTCCTCTGTTTCAGTTGTTCTTGGTGATTTCTCCATATCAATAAACTGTATCACGTGAAATTAGTGTTGCAAGCATTGTTGTGGAACATGCCAAGGTGTAAGGGAAAAAGCTACAAGATTATGGATATGACACTTGTTGAAACTTTAATATTGAGTAATTGTGTACATAGAAATTATTTACCAACTCAATTTTGGATGAGCAGATCTGGAAAATAGGAATGAAAATGATTATCCCACATATGTATATATACATATATATGAATTATGTTTCAATATATATACATATGCATAATGTATACATACATATGCAGTATTGAGATAGTTCATCTCAATTATCAACTTGACATGGTTTAGAATTATCATAGAAATGAATTTCTGGGTATTTTATGAAGCATTTTCTAGATTAGATTACTGAGGTGAGAAGGTCTACCCTAAATATTAGAAGTATCATTCCACCACTGAATTCTTGTCTACATATAAAGCAGAAAGTGAGCTGAGCACCAGCATCTGTCATTCTGCCTCCTGACTAAGGATGCAATGAGACCAGCTATGCCCAGCTCTTGCTACCCATGGCTTCCCCACTATAAGGGACTCTACCTTTGAGCTCTCCAGTATTTTATCGTAGTAACAAGGAAAGTAAGTAATGCAGTCATATGTGAACGTTCAAAAGGCTACTATTACCATGCTCAGAGTGTAAGATGCGGAGTGCATCTTCTTTACTTCTCTTCCTCCATTTCTTCCCACTAATGGTCAATGAGAAAAGGCAAGGAGTGGGAATGTCCTAGCTGAGATATTGAGGCTAGCTCTAAGGCAACATCATCAGTCTCTCATCAGTCCATTTGTCCACTTCTTAATAAAGCAGTAGAAAACCATTATATTGGGGCTACCTCGACTCTCTCAGAGTATTTGTGTTAAAGCATTGATGACATCATAGACAAAATTTCATAGACTAAAATAATCCTCCCAGTAAAATATTTGTTGTCAAAACTGCAGTCAAATTTGGCTTTTTAAATAAAAGGTATAATTGGTAGAAAAAATATTTTAACTTGTCTAACCCTCAGTTTTTCATACATGTGTAATATGGTCATCAAAGTACAGTTGACAACTACAGATATGACCAGTTTTGCTATTTATTATTACAAGAATTAATAAACGGAGTGTTCCCAACAGATTTTGCCATTAATACTGGACTTTTATGGCTGATGATGACATTGAATGGCTATTCAGAATTTTAGGACCATAACTAAGTTTTCTGGTAACTAGGGCAGACTTTTATTCCAGCAGGAAAACAGGGATTCAGAACATAAGAGTGCTCAGAACTGACACTGGGCACACTGAATCCGGACAGAGGACAGTGAGACAAATGCTTGCTGTCCTCAGCCACCTGTACATGTGAGTGTGCTGATATTCTGATAGGCTGCATCATGACTAGCTCCAGAAATGAGTGCTGTGCTCCATATTGAAGTGACAAGTGTTTTCACTTGAGAGGCTAGGGAGACTGGAAGTGACAGTGTGACTGTGATCCTGTTCCTTCTTAATGCCTAAAGCACTCTTCAGTAACAAGCCAGAGTGCTGGGGGAAGATGCATAGCTCTGGGAGGCCACTAGGGTGTCATTTAGAACCTCTCTGCTGGAACAATGGAGTCATATAAATTTCAACCCACATCCTCCCGTTGCCATGGTAACTTGATGCACTTGCTTTGAAGTGTCTTTTGTGTCTTCCGACCCCTTGCTTGCTTTCTTTTTATTTTTAATCATGAAGATTTTTTACTTTGCCAGTAATTTCCTTAATGTGGCTGTGGCATCTTACCCTCCTGTTTCCCTATCCCTCCAATTTCCGAATATGTTGCCAATGAGAGATTTAAAGCTAAAGATAATAGTTGCATGTATGTGTTCACACCTGCCTGCTGTGCCTGTAAGTCAGCACATCCCTCTCCCTTCTGCTTGCTAGCCTTCTTATAGTCACCTTTCCTTCTCTCCCTCTCTTACACATGCATGTTCAACACACACACACACACACGCACACACACACACACCAATTGTCAGAAAACTGATACACTGTTAAAACTTTAAAATCAGCTTGTGTGTCTTAAATAAAAATGATACAGTAAGTTTTTCACATTGTAGAACAATTACTGATTTACTAATTCCTTAGTATTTGGTATGTGGCGGGCTGACCAAAGAGTATGATTGTCATTGCATTCAATTCCTTCACTTGGTCACTTGAAAATCTGTAGATTATGAGGGCAGTGTTTCAAGGTGAAGAGCATGATATGCTTTGGGTTTACCTCCAGACACTGTCAGTTCTTAGTTCTACAAGATATGTGTGGGGAATGAATTGAGATAATACAACATCCCTAGAATAAGTCTCTTTGATTCTTTCACCTAGGAAACTGACTGTATGCATCCAGGAATAGGCTAAGTTATTGGATGCACATGGACCTTCTTACTATACCCTTCTCCACACCAAAGAGTTCAGGCAAGCGTGCAAACACAGAATCCTGTGCCATCACCTTACTTGAATGCTGGAGACATGAAACACAGATACGGAACAACAGAGGCATCTCCTGGAAGCTGCCTCAGAAATATGACCTCTTGTGATGTTCAAGTATAGTTCTTTACTTCTAGGAGAAAATCTAGTTCAACATATCAAGCTAGTAGGACATTTAGAAACTGCTCTTATTTTCATTAGGACAACACTGCCCACCCCACCACAAAATTTGCCTTTCATGGAAGAAGGGTGTGTACTTAACCAGGAGAGTTAAGGATACTGGAAGTCACTTGAATGCAGGCATAGGGTTCTTGCTAATAAGTGAGTTGTGTGGCCGCTCTGCATTTGCATTCAGTGCCGACAGTGAACGGAATAACAAGACAGAAATGAAATTAAATTAAAAAAAAAACTACAGTTATGTGACACAGCAGCACCTACTCTGTGGAGGTATCGAGACTTACAGAGAGGAAGTCACAGAAGATTAAGCAAAACAGAAGGAGATCACAGAGAACATTCTTGAAGGAATAATCTCTATGTTACAGTAATTTAGAAACATAATTTCAAGTAATGAGAAAAACAAGCATGAAAGAAGAGATAAATTCCTTTCCATTATTGTAGCTAATGGGGGAGTTCTAGATAAAAGTTCTTGGATCATATTCAGTAACTATATCATGGAATAACAGCTCCCATCATATTTCATAGATTCACTATCAAATAATGTTTCCTTGAATAATTGAAGAATTATCTGTTTGATTACACTTCAGAAAGAGGATTGATTTTAGAATTGAATTAAACCAAATTAGAACTGCTCTTGCCTTTTGGGGTGAGCAATTTGACCTCAATAAGCTTTAGTTTCTTCAGCAGAGAAACTGAATTGTGCTCTAGGTTCTTCAGGGAAACTCTAGGAAGCTCTGACAAGACCTCTTGCTCTTGATTTTTCTCTGATCTAACAGGACGGAGAGGTCTGTGGGTGGTAGTCTCCAGGGTGTGGCTGTACCATGGCTCCTGGCCCTGTGCCCTTCTTTTGCTGATGGGTCCCCCACATTTCTATTGCTAGGATCTTTATTTCTAGACTTCTTTCAAAGCTACAATTTAGATTGGATTTTTAAAAATCAGATCCTGAAAGTAACACAAGAGGGCAGCTTGTAAGGATTTGGGCTTTTTGCTGAATTTTTAGAAAGTAGGCAGTTAATCTGTCCTCAGGAGTCTGTTTCTGTTAGGAAGCTAATGAAATACACTCAGTTCTATACCCCATGCAAATACAGTAAAGGAAAGTTTGCGGGTTCGGTTATCTTCCCTAACATTAAATACTTGTATGCTTTGTAATAGGCCTTGTACAAGGGCTACTAAAAATGTTTACTAATCACCCCTCAGGGCAGACCCCACCTTGGAGTGACAAACTAGACTTGGAGGATAGATAGGAAGGCAGCAGCCACTCTAGGAGTAGTTGGGGGAGGGGGATAATTTTGTTTAAAGTACATTGTATGAAATTCTCAATAAATAAAAATTCTATAACCCTATAAGCTGATTAATAAAAATAATAACCAGTGTTGTTCCCCATAGAAAATAAGGAAACATTTGGCCTAAAGAAGAAATCATCAGTATCAAAATACTAAGAATTAATTACAATCTTATCTTGGTAAACTGTTTGCTTAATACAGTCCATCCTCTGTATCTATGCACCCTACACCCGTGAACCAAACAAACCAGCCGTAGATTGAAAATGCTTTCTGAAAATTATATATTTAGGAGCTATAGAGATAACCCAGTCAGTAAGGATGCTCACAGTACTAGTATGTGGCTTTGAATTTGGATTCCCAAAACTCATGTAAAATGCTGGACATAGATGACATGCCTGTAACTCCAACTTCAAGAGATAAACAGGAACATCCCTGAAGTTCATTGGCCAGCTAGTCTATGAACCAGTGAACTACAAGTTTTGTGATAGGCTCTCTATCAAATAGTACATAAACTTTGGATCACCACATGCAAGTCCATACATATGCACAGGCACCTTTTGCACACACACACATACACACACACACACACACACACACTTACAAAGACACTAAAAAGTACATGTACCACATACATAGGCAATACCACAAATGCATATATAGAAATCACCTATTTACTGAACACATGAAAACTTTGTTTCATGTCATTATTCCATAGACAATATTGTGTAACATATTTTAAACATTTGCATTTTATAAAGCATACTAAATAATATATAGATGGTTTATATTTTATATATATAGGTGGTATATTACATTTACTTTAGTAAATGTAAAGAAGTTTTAGGTTGCTTCAAAATGCTGTGTGTTTTATGTATAAGACACATTTTTGTACATTCATGGAGTTTGGTATTCATGGAGATGTCCTAGAAGTAATGCTGTGAACAGCCAGAGATGATTATATTTGTGTGTGCATTCTTTTTATCAGATATTTTACATGATCAGTGTATAACTTATATAATATACTTTTCACCTCTAATAGACTTTCTAGTGTTTTATGTCCACAACTCATTTTCTATAACATAACTAGTTTAATAGACACTTAATGCTTTATCACATGACTATACTGTGTCATAGGTGAGTGCAATGGTTACTAAAATATAGACTCTGGAGTGAGCTACCTGGGTACAATGACAACCCCAGCTCCTCTCCAGTGTCCTTGGGCAGACGATTTACTAATACATTATAATTCAACTTTCCAATAATCAATGAGTCAATCAATCACTCAGTCAGCCAGTCAATCAGGCTTATGGACCTATGGGATATTTACTTTTAAAACATTTTTTTTCTACTTTCAATCTTCTACATCTACTTCATACCTCACATGAACTCATCTTTTGGTTCATGATGTCCTATTTTCTGGGGTATCTAAATTGTAACGTCCAAGACCCTCTTTTTCTGACTTCAGCTTTCATTTTCTATTTAATTAAAAATATTTGTGCATTTAGTGCATATGTGTGTGCATGTGTACCATAGCATGTGTATAGAGGTCAGAGGATCACTGGTGGATTCTCTTTTCTCTTTCTACAATGTAGGTCTGAGATTAAACCAGAAATTGTCAGGCTTGGTGTCAAGTACCTGTACATGCCGAGCCATTTCCCTGATCATTCTATTTCATATCTTAAAAGAATTCCTGACTCTTCTTTCATCAATACTGAATGAATGTAATGTCCTTGTCTAACTACCCTAACAATGTTTGAATACTTAAAAGATAACTTGGTGTGATCTGTTTATGGAGTTGGTTCATTTCACTTAAGGAACTCTAAGTTCCTTAAGGTCTGGCATAAATCCGTATTTAATGCGTGGTTACACAACACACCCCTTGACCTTTCGGGTGGTCATGGCTGTCTTAACTTGCTTTTACACAAATGACTTTTGTATGTATTTATTACCTTTCTTACTCAATTTTTTGAGTTTTTCCTACAGATACTGTTAGATAGCTTGCGTGCGATACAATTTAACCAACATTTATTTAATCTATGAATAAGCTGAGAGCCTTTTTGATAACTGCTACTCTATTTCCTTGAACTTAGATTGCACCTAGTTTTGATAATACCCAACATCTTCAAAGGGAGACTGAGGGTTACCATGAGGGTAAAAGAATGACACCACTATTTTTGTTGTTGTTGTTGTTCTTTTTGCTTTGTTTCATTCCTTTGTTTGTTTGTTTGTTTTTCGAGACAGCATTTCTCTGTATTGTCCCTGGCACTCCTGGAACTCACTCTGTAGACCAGGCTGGTTTCAAACTCAGAAATCTGCCTGCCTCTGCCTCCCAAGTGCTGGGATTAAAGGCGTGTGCCACCACTGCCTGGCTTTTTGTTTCATTATTTTTGGTGAAATAAAAGTAGTCAGTTTCAACCTGTATGTTTTTATAAACTGAGTGGAATCTGTTAAGCAGGGCCATCTTGTTGAAACAAAATGTAGGGAAAAAAGAGTCAAGTACATTCCTCGTTCACCACTAGTTTGAGACTGAAGATCCCTATAATAAAAGGCATATGTGGAGGGTGTGTTGGGTGCTTTTATGACAACTTGATAATAAGAAGATGACAGGCTAACGTTATCTGAGTGTAGGGAACCTCAATTGTGAAAATGCCATCATAAGATCAGGCTGTAGTGTCAGGCTTTGGGACTTCTCATTGAGCTGGATCCCACTTTAGGCCTGTCCTTGGACCTTCTTTTCCTCAGGCTCCTCTCCATCTCCATCCCTGTAATGCTTTCACACAGGGATTATGGGTCTGAGTTGTGACTGTGGGATGGCCTCCCTCTTCCTCATTTGATGCCCTGTCTTCCTGTTGGAGGTGGGCTCTATAAGTTCCCTCTCCCTGTTGTCAGGCATTTAATCTAAATCCTGAGAATCTCTCACCTTCCAGATCTCTGGTGCATTCTAGAAGGTCCCCACAACCTCCTATTTCCTGAGGTTGCTTGTTTCCATTCTTTCTGCTGGCCCCCCTGGGGTTTTTCCCTCAGTCAATACCAGATCAAGTTGCCCTCTCCCCTCTACTCCCCACCCCCCTGTGCACTTTCCTTCCCAGGTTCCTCCCTCCCTCCCTACTTGTGATTGCTTTCTTCTCCCTTTCAAGTGGGACTGAGGGGTCCTCACTTGGGCCCTTCGGCTATGGAGTTCTCACAAAAAGGGACCTAGCATGATCACACTGTGGAAGACCCGACAAGCAGCTGAAAGAGTCAGATGCAGATATTTGCACCCAACCAATGGACAGAAACAGCTGACCCCTTTTGTTGAATTAGGGAAGGCTGAAAGAAGCTGAGGAGAAGGGTGATCCTGTAGGAGGACCAATAGTTTCACTTAATATGGACCTCCGAGATCTCTCAAACACTGGACCACCAAACAGACAGCATACACCAGCAGGTATGAGGCCCCCAACACACATACCATAGAGGACTGCCGAGTCTGTATTCATTCAGAGATGATGCACCTAACCCTGAAGAGACTAGAGGCCCCAGGGTAGTTTAGAGGTCAGGTGGTGTGTGTGTGTTGGGGGGGGGGGGCAGTAGGGATATCCATATGTAGACAGTGGGATGGGTAGGAGGTATGGGATGTGGAACATTTGGAGGGTAGATGGGTGGGTGGGGAGAATAAAATATGGAGTATAAATAACTAAATTAAAAAGAAAATATCAGATCAGGCTGTAGGCAAGCTTGTAGGCCATTTTCTGAATTAGTGGTTGATGGGGGAGGGCCAACCCATTGTGGTTAGTGGTATCCTTGACCTGGTGGTCCTGGCAAGCTATGAGGAGCAAGTCAGTAACAGCACTTCTTCATGGCATCTGTTAAGAAGGAACAGCAACATGCAAGTGTATTCAAAAATCCTTTCACCCCCAGCTTGCTGTGGTTGTCACGTTTTTCTACAGCAAATAGGAACTCTAACTTAGGCAGTTGGGAATGGCATTGGTAGAATTCTTGCCTGAAATGCATGATAGCCTGGATTCAATTCCTAGAACCACATAAAACATGGACTGTAACCCCAGCCTTAGGAAGGTGGAGTCAAGATGATTAGAAATTCAAATCTATCTCAGGGTTGTTTTGATTTGCATTTCTCTGATGACTAAGGATGTTGAACATTTCTTTAGGTGCTTCTCAGCCATTCAGTGTTCCTCAACTGAGAATTCTTTGTTTAGCTCTGTACCCCATTTTTAATAGGGTTATTTGGTTCTCTGGAGTCTAACTTCTTGAGTTCTTTGTATACCTTGGATATTAGCCCTCTATCAGATATAGGGTTGGTAAAGATCTTTTCCCAATTTGTTGGTTGCCGTTTTGTCCTATTGACAGTGTCTTTTGCCTTACAGAAGCTTTGCAACTTTATGAGGTACCTACCATTTGTCAATTCTTGTTCTTAGAGCAGAAGCTATTGGTGTTCTCTTCAGGAAATTTCCCCCTGTGCCTATTTGCTCAAGGTTCTTTCCCACTTTCTCTTCTAT
>NW_022196904.1:79706455-79712543 GCF_008632895.1 Mastomys coucha
ATAGAGGCTCACAGCCATCCATCAAACTGAATACAGGTTCCTCAGTGAAGGAGTTAGAGAAAGGACCAATGGAGCTGAGGGGTTTGTAGCCCCTTAGGACGAACAACAATATGAACTAACTAGTACCCTCAGAGCTCCCAGGGTCTCAACCACCAACCAAGGACTGCACATGGAGGGGTCTGATTGTTCAGGCAGCCTGTATATAGTAGAGGATTGCAAATTCGATCATCAATAGAAAGAGAGGACCTAGGCCCTGGGAAGGTTTTATGCCCCAGTGTAGGGGAATGCCAGGGCCAGAAAGTGGGAGAGGGCGGGGTGGCAGGCATGGGGAAGGGGGAGGCAACAGGGGTTTGTTTTTGTTGTTTTTGTTTGTTTCTTTGTTTTTTGGAGGGGAAACTGGGAATGGAGAAATTTACATGTAAATAAAGAAAATATCAAAAACAAAAGAAAAAAAAAGAAATTCACATCTATTCTTGACTACATATTGAGTCTATGACACCTGTCTCAAACAGAAAAAAAAAATGTTTATTGGTAAGTGTGACAATATACCAAGTTATTTATGTGTTTTGTGGTATAAGAAAATGGAGATACAGAGAGACAGGGAAACGTGGATATCATGTGACCTTTAACGAAGACTGAGTGGGTAGTCAGGTTTGAGCAGAGGCCTGTTATGATGGCCAGAGATGCTTGGGAATATAGCAGGCCTGCTTGGTGGCTCTCCTTGGCATCTCTTAGAAAATGAAAAACATTTTCTGCAAGGGAGACGTACTTCTGGAATGAGTGTAATCCAGAGAAGAAGTATGAGGTGAAAAGGACCCAATTTCTTGTTCTTTTTTCCAATGTCAAGGTGCCATTTTTCAGGGGTAACATTCTAAACCTCATCAAAAGGCTTCAGCCTTACACCTTTGCAGTAATAGTGTTTCTTATGTCTAAAGATGGAGGTAGAAAGAGATGTTAAGCTAATATTCCATAAACTTCAAGCCTAAGGAGTATTAACAGATCGGACTGTTCTGTATCACAGAGTAATAGTCTGGGATCTCAGCACTTCGTGCAACTTATTTTTGAAGCTTAAATGGCTTTAGCTTCTTTCAAGGACACAATTTTGTGCCTGATGTTAAATGTTGCTAACATTCATTTCTTAAGAAAAGTACTCTAGGTGGAATAAAATAACAAATCAATCAATCAATCAATCAATCAATCTACAAAATAGTTAAATCAGGGGAGTAATTATTTTCATAACATCTCAAGGTTTAAGGGGAGGGGGAAGGGAGGTTTCTGGCTAAAGAGATGGCTCAGTGGTTAAGTGCATGTACTGCTCTTGCCTGGGAGCCAAGTTCTGTTTTCATTATCCACTTCAGGAAGCTCATAACCATCTGTTACTCTAGCTTCTGGGAATCTTATGCCTCTTCTGACTTCTGTGGGTACTGCAGTCATTTGCACAAATCCCTACAAACACCCCCATTGCCATACACATATAATTAAAAGTAAAAATAAAGTTTTAAGAAATATTTCCTTTTAAACAGAAATTTTTTATATGACAAACCAGTATAAAGTTGGCAAATACATATCCAGAATATTTTATAATGTAAAGGACATCTGCATTAATATTGTATAATCAAATAACTAAGTTAATAATTACATAAGAGGACAGCCTGAAGTAGTGGGTTGAAAGTAGCAGAGAGATGTTTCTGAATAAAGGGACTTACAGAGGTAGATGATGACATAACAAAGGCAGTGGAAAAGAATGAAGTCTATGGAAGTTAGGGTGCTTGCAAACTGTGAAGATGCAGAGGTCTTGATAGATTTCCTTAGTCTAGTACTCAGTAAAGAGAGGGTAGTGCTCAGTGGTTAGGGCACATTTCATAGACCAGCTGACCTATTCAAGCTGTAGCCCAGCACTGTATTTTTTTCAGCTTCTTTTCATGTTACTTCACGTGCTGTTTTAAAATGTAAACTTATTGTTCAGTAACAAAATTGTAACAAAATCTCTTTAATAGTCCAGTTGGCTTTGGTTAGCTGCACATCTAGTGCTCAGCCTTCCTCCTGTAACATAGGAAAGTGCTCTGAAGGGCTAAACAGAAGTTCTGGTCTAATGGGCAGAAAAGACCCAAGGAAGCAGGATCAGGATCAAATAGCAGGCCAGTGATCTGAGAGTTACTTTCTGTGAATGGTGACAGCACAGAGAAGTTCTTTATTGTCCAGACTCAAGTGGATTGTGCCACCTTACCCTGCTGGCGAGTCTCCTGTTTTGTTAGAAGACTGGCACATGTTACAGTTCTGTTTGTATAGTTCTGCTTGATTATAGTCCATGTAGCATGAGCGGTGTTCTGTCAGGACTAGTGCAGGGGTTCAGCTGGGAACAAGGACCTCTTGAAACCTTCACTTCCTCTTGTGAGTACTTGAAAATTCAAGTATTTCACATAAAAGTAAGACCAATCAAATTCACTGAACAGTTCTGAACATCTGAACACTGGACTTGGGTTTGTACAGCATAGCAGATGTGTGAAAGTGAGGACGGCTATAACTGCTGACGAGCTGCTCTAGTCTCTTTTGCTAGAGAACTATCTCTTATTTAAAAAAAAATTGTCCAAACCCCCTCACTTGCAATAACTTACCATTTCAGTGTATAGAAGTAGACTCTATGGGTTAAACACACACACACACACACACACACACACGCACACACACACACACACACAGAGGAAAGGAGATTGGTTAAGGAGATGAGGAAGGAATTGGGAAGGAGTGGAATTGATCTAAAGATATTCTATCCATGTGTGAATTTTCAAATACTAAAATAACAAAAATTTTCTTTCTTCCTTCCTTCCTTCCTTCCTTTTCTTTATTTGCTGTGTATGTAAGTGTGCATGTGTGTATCCATGTTACATGTGCTTGAAACTCTAAGCAGGTGATAGTCAAAGGACAATGTAAGGAACCTTCTTCTCTTCTTCTCCCATGTAGAACACATGGATGGAACTCAAGATGTCAGCCTTGGCCATGAGTACTTTTAGCTTTTGAGCCACCTGGCCTGTTCCTTTAGTCTTGGTTTTAGTATTTGTCATTCTTCAATCTGATGTCAGTGAAAAATGAAAGAGAGAAAGAGAGGGAGAAGCAGAGAGAGAGAGGGAGAGACAGAGAGAGAGAAGATAAAGTGGGAGACAACTCTGTAACTATGAGCAAGGCACAGTTGCTTTCACTTTTGAGGGCCATGGTGGGTGCTTTTGGCTAAAAATGGTATCTTTATTGTTTGTGACTTGTCCACAGTTCCCTATAATTATAATTACCACCAAACTGCCCATCTACAGAGTAGTATCTAAAGATACACTCTTTAGGCTGTGAACTTTAAAATAAATTGGGACTGCCAATCTGACTATAGAACTCATATGAACATGCATAAGCTGAGGAAGGTACTCTATGATTGAGAAAGGGAAGAAAGGGTCTGGAATTTAAGAATTTAAGAGGGTTGAAGGTGTCTACAAAGGAAACCCTCAGTATCCTCATTTCATTGGCCTAATATTCCATTTATAATACATTTTTGCATAATTTAGACTTTCATACTTGAGTCCCAAATTTATATCATTTGCATCCCCCTCTCTTTCTCTTCTTTTTCATCCTTCCAAGGTCCCTTCTCAGATTCATGACCACTTTTTTCTTAGACTAAAGCCTCATGAAAACAGATGTAAGATAAAGTCAACTCTTCCATCTTCATCTGCTTAGTAACCATGCTTGGTTCTTACCAGGTCATCAGTCTACTTTGGAACAATTTAATTTCAACATTCCCTGGTGGGAATGCTTTAAAATGTAAAAACTTCAATGTGTCCCATTTTGTGTTTTCTGCTAAGGAGCTATATAAAAATGGGTTAAGTAGTACACCTAAGTTCTAAAATTGAAATAACATTAATTCAGGTTTTAGGTATTTTAAGGTATGAGATAAAAACTTGAAAAACATTTAATTTGAATTACGGAAAAAATAAGTATTGATTTTTAAACTTTCTCCTCCCATTTAGCTTACAGGTTGCAGTGGACCAAAGGAAAATGCTTCATATATTGAGCAAAATAAGGAAAACCAGTGTTTTGAGAATGAAACTGAAGAAAAGACCTGTGTAAGTGTTATAATCTTTGTTGCTGTACTTTGTGCATATAGTGTTCTCTAGAGATGCCATTTTCCAGTAGGATTCAAACAAAAGAAATGTAGACCATTTCTAGCTTTGGTCTAGTCTGAGCTGACACTAAATGTGTGCCAGTTTAAGTAGTTATGGGTTTCATTGGAAATCTGTGTTTTGGCACCGTGGATTTACGTCGCTGGTAATGACATGAACATTTTAAGAAAGTTTACTCCTTTTGTAAAAGAATCATTTCACATGTAGGTTGTCAGTTAGACTATTCAAGGCATTTATGTTATATAAAATGTATGTCCAGGAAAGGAAGTCATCTGACTTGGAGATGGCACTGATTTTATATTTTTGAAGACACAATGGAGTGTGGCTGTCCACATTGGACTCATGCATCTTCAGAAAGTAAACCTTGGTCTCTACTCAACAGCAGGTATTATGGTTTTCTGGATCTTACTGTACTTTGTCCCTCCTTCTCTGTGATGTATTGAATATGGACTGATTGGGGTTCGTTACCCCATGGTCATTTACCCTTTGAACTTTGGTTAGTCATGGATCTCTGTAATAGCTTCTATCTTCTTTTCAAGTTTTCTTCCATGAAAAATGAAGACTGCACTTATTTGTGTATTGATTGTACTTGTGTATATGATTAAGTATTTAAAATACTTAATTGTTTTAGGAAAATTGAATAGTAAGTTCTCCTCTACGAAGAAGAGAGATCTACGTGATGACTGTACTAATAGACTAATAGATTCAAGCAGGACTGGAACCTGTAGGCAAGAACTGATGTAGAGACCATGGAGAGTTCTGCTTACTGGTTGGCTTCTCATGGCTATACTACCCTTCTTTTGTTACAGAACCAGGACCATCAGCCCAGGAATGGCACCACCCGCCATGAGCTGGGCCCTCCCCCATTGATCACTAATTAAAAATGCCTTACTGCTGGATCTCTTGGAGGCATTTCCTCAATGTAGGCTTCTTTCTCTCTGTGTATATATATCCATATACACACAAACAAACATATGACATATATGTATATATGCATATATATATATATATATATATATATATATATATAAATTATAAAATAACTGGGAAGAAAAGGTCTGGAATTTAAGAATTTAAGAGGGTTGAAGACAACATGAGAGAACTGAAAATGATGTCAAATTCATATACATATTTGAAATTCTAAAACAAATATTTTAAAAATTAAAAAAAGAAAAAAGTACTTTTGGACTTCCTTTCTGTCCACAAATATATTTGTATGTTTTTTGTTCCTGAAGATGAAATCATCAAGCTGAAGTGGGAAAGAAATGTTCCAGTTTGCCAAGCAGATGAGTTAAATATATTCTGGACACATAATTGAGAAGCCTTTGTGCTGTCACCAGAGGGAAGCATCCAGCCCATCTATGCTACATAAACTCTAGTCCATCAGTTTTTCTTCTGTATAGGAGAATTACAAGATTTTAATAAGATCCTGAATATAAACATATTTACTACTGCTTAGCAAATAGTGTGCATTTATGACTCAGTTGGAATGAATTACATGTTTGGCAATTCTTGATGTGGTATTTTTATTAAAATTTGGATAATAAAAGTAATGGCATTGTGAACATTGTTGGGAAAACATTTTACATTTTAGTGTCTTTCTTTTCCTTATTTTGACTTTATTTCTCTGTGTTCCTTGATCAATTTAAAACAATTGGGAACATTTTTGAAGGAGTATGTTCTATGTTTAAATAACTCTGCTAAGTAAAAGATAAAGTTTAGAGAGTTAATGGTTCTACAGTCTACTATTTATTGTGTCCAACTTGGAGCCTGTGAATTGTATTTGTCCCAGCATGGACATGGATGTGACTTGCCATAAAATCATAAATTAATTTAAAAAATGAATTATTTTCATTTGGTAACTGTAGGAAGCCATTTCATAAGCACATCACCACTACAAGATGGCATTTGGCTTGCCGTTAGTATCA
>NW_022196904.1:79731341-79781899 GCF_008632895.1 Mastomys coucha
TCCGCTTCTGATGAGGAGCTCTCCAAGGTGCTGAAGATGTCAAATTCCCGGGGTTTCGTGCACCAGTAGATTTTGCTCAACTTAAGGATCGTTACACAACCTATCATGAGTCGCCACGTCTGAGGCGAGCATACGCCCCTATATAAGGGAAGGATTTTGATATAGTCGGGGCTCTCCTCCTCAACTGAAGCTTGTGAAGAATAAAGCTTATACTGCAGAAGAATCCGTTTGTGCTGCGTTTTTCCTGCCGGCGGGACATAGCGCGCAGCAGGTAACTTACTTGCATCTCTCTGAAGCATGAATATTGTAGATGAAAAAGTTGTATTGCACTATCAAAGGTTGGTTATACACATCTGTTAGAATCTGCATCTTGTCTTTGTTAGTAAGCAGTTATGTGACCTTGAGCAGATTAAATGTTCTGACTCTATATTTGTAAAATGAGAAATTACTTATTTTGTATACAGCAGTACTTTTAAAAATATCAAGTAGCTAACTGCTCTAGATATTTCATAATTTCCCAGACATAATGCTTCCTAAAATATTTTGTTTTAAATTTTTCATAACCAATTCTATTTTTTCCATGAGAAATTAGATTCTTGTTATCCTTGGGAATTAGAACTGGTAATAAAGGCACTAATAGATACTTTACAAATATCACAACGAATGGAACGGAAAGCTTGGTCTTTTTTAACAATAGCAGAGAGGTCACCAAGTAGAATGGCAGGACCACAAAGCTGATTGACTTTGAGAAATATTGGTGATTTTCCTTCTGTTTAGTCTCAGAATTAAACAGCAAATTTTTGAATCTCTGGGTTACTTTTTTGAGGAGGAATATTATTGTTATAATGTTATTTTTAATTATACACCAGTTTATGTAGTTGTCTTAGTTAGGGCTTCTATTGCTATGAAGAGACATCATGACCAAGGCAACTGTTATAAAGGACAACATTTAATTGGTGCTGGCTTACAGTTTCTGATATTCAGTCTATTATCATCATGGTAGGAATTATGGCATGGTCTAGAAAGGTATGGTGTTAGAGAAGCTGAAAGTTCTACATCTTTATCCAAAGGAAGACAAGAACAGACTGCAACTTTCCCCTTCCCCCTGCCAACATAGTTCAGGAGCCTCAAAGTACACACCCACAGTGACACAGTTACTTTAACAAGGCTATACTTTCTCCAATAAGGCTAGACTTTCTAATAATGCCACTTCCCATGGGCAAAGCATATTCAAACTACCACAGTGGTTTATATCCTTTTGGTTTAATTTTGATAGTTCAGATATTTATATATACTTATCCATTTGGCTAGTTTTATATTTTTCTAAGATCATGAGATACACTATTATTTATTTGACATTCAAAGAATTTTTATGTAGTCATTTATAGTTATAACCCTTCTCCATAGAAGAGATTCACTATACCTCAACGGTCATTTAATATTGCATTTTCATTATTTGACATAAGAAGATTTATTTGTCCTCCATAATTTATGCAGTTGACTCAGTGAGTATCTGTAGCTTTATTTTTTTCAAAGCCTACTTTTAATGATGGTTCTTAAATTCTTTTCTTTATGATTACAATCCAGCTAGTTATATTAAAGAAATTTTGTGACACAGTTTGCATTGGAATTTAGAAAACAGAATATACATGTACAAGTTTTCCTTACAATCAAATATGCAAAGGAAGTCTAATGGCTAAAAACTATAGTTCTTTGAATTTTTATTTATTTATTTATTTATTTATTTATTTATTTATTTATTTGATGTTTTCTTTATTTACAATATCTCCTTTTCCAGGTTCGCCTCCCACCCAAAAGAAAAGAAAAGAAAAAAACCAAAAACTAAAACAATCCCCTGTTCCCTCCCCCATCCTCCTGCTCATCATCCCACCCCCTCTTGCTTACTGGCCTTGGCATTCCCCTACACTGGGGCATAGAACCTTCACAGGGCTAAGGGCCTCTCCTCCCACTGATGACCGACTTGGCCATCCTCTGCTATACATATACTGCTGGAGCCATGAGTCCACCCATGTGTACTCTTTGGTTGGTGGTTTAGTCCTTGGGAGGTCTGAGGGTACTAGGTAGTTCATATTGTTGTTCGTCCTAAGGGGTACAAGCCCTTCAGCTCCTTGGGTCCTTTCTCTAGCTCCTTCACTGGGGACCCTGTACTCAGTCCAATGGATGGCTGTGAGTCTCTAGTTCTGTATTAGTCAGGTACTGTCAGAGTCTCTCAGGAGACAGCTATATCAGGCTCCTGTCATCCAGCACTTGTTGGCATCCACAATAGTGTCTAGTTTTGATGATTGAACATGGGAAAGATTCCCAGGTGGAACAGTCTCTGAATTGTCCTTCCTTTAGTCTCTGTTCCATAGTTAGTCTCTATAACTCCTTCCATGGGTATTTTCTTCCCCCTTTTAAGAAGTAACAAAGCATCCACACTTTGGTCTTCCTTCTTCAGTTTCTTGTGGTTTGTGGTTTGTACTTTGTGTATTCCGATCTTCCCTTCACAATAGTCACAAATAATATAAAATACCTTGGTGTGATTCTAACTAAGCAAGTAAAAGATCTGTTTGACAAAACTTCAAGTCTCTGAAGAAGGAAATTGAAGAAGATCTCAGAATATGGAAAGATTTCCCATGCTCGTGGATTGGCAGGATTAATATAGTAAAAAGGGCCATCTTGCCGAAAGCAATCTACAGATTCAATGCAATCCCCATCAAAATTCCAACTAAATTCTTCACAGACTTAGAAAGAGCAATTTGCAAATTCATCTGGAATAACAAAAAACCCAGGATAGCCAAAACCATTCTCAACAATAAAGGAACCACTGGTGAAATCACCATCCCAGACCTTAAGCTGTACTACAGAGCAATTATGATAAAAACTGCATGGTATTGGGACAGTGACAGGCAGGTAGATCAATGGAATAGGATTGAGGACCCACAAACCTATGGACACTTGATCATTGACAAAGGGGCTAAACCATCCAGTGGAAAAAAGACAGCATTTTCAACAAATGGTGCTGGCTTAACTGGCGGTTAGCATGTAGAAGAAGACAAATTTATTCACTCTTATCTCCTTGTACAAAGCTCAAATCCAAGTAGATCAAGGACCTCACATAAAACCAGATACACTCAAATTAATAGAAAAGAAAGTGGGGAAGAGCCTCAAGCACATAGGCAGAGTGGAAAAATTTCCTGAACAGAACACCAATAGCTTATGCACTAAGATCAAGAATCGACAAATGGGCAGTGGTGGTGCACGCCTTTAATCCCAGCACTTGGGAGGCAGAGGCAGGCAGATTTCTGAGTTTGAGGCCAGCCTGGTCTACAGAGTGAGTTCCAGGATAGCGAGGGCTATACAGAGAAACCCTGAAATACTTAAAAAGAAAAAAAATCGACAAATGGGACTTCATAAAATTGCAAAGCTTCTGTAAGGCAAAAGATACTATCAATAGGACAAAACAGCAATCAACAAATTGGAAAAAGATCTTCACCAATCCTATATCTGATAGAGGGCTAATATCCAATATATACAAAGAACTCAAAAAGTTAGACTCCATAGAAACAAATAACCCTATTAAAAATTGGGGTACAGAGCTAAACAAAGAATTCTCAACTGAGGAATACTGAATGGCTGAGAAGCACCAAAAGAAATGTTCAACATCCTTAGTCATCAGGGAAATGCAAATCAAAACAACCCTGAGATTCTACCTCACACCAGTCAGAATGGCTAGGATAAAAAAAAGTCAGGTGACAGCAGATACTGGCGAGGTTATGGAGAAAGAGGAACACTCCTTCATTGCTGGTGGAATTGCAAGCTGGTACAACCACTCTGGAAATCAGTTTGGCGGTTCCTCTGGAAATTGGACATAGTACTACCAGAGGACCCAGCTATACCACTCCTGGGCATATACCCAGAAGATGCTCCAACATGTATAAGGATACATGCTCCACTATGTTCATAGCAGCCTTATTTATAATAGCCAGAAACTGGAAACAACCCAGATGTCCCTCAACAGAGGAATGGATACAGAAAATGTTGTACATCTACACAATGAAGTACTACTTAGCTATTAAAAACAATGAATTTATGAAATTCTTGGGGAAATGAATGGACCTGGAGAATATCATCGTGAGTGAGATAACCCAATCACAAAAGAACACACATGGTATGCATTCTCTGATAAGTAGTTCTTAAATTTTTTATTCTCCCTTCTAGCCCACCATCCACCAGAGGTAGTGGAAAAGAAAGGATATTGTGGAAATATACCTGTTTAGAAATTGTTCTTTGGAGCAAATCACATCTGTGTTGTCAGGAAATCACCAATTTAGTTCAGTTCACAGGTCAGCAGCTGCAGCTCAGTCCACACGAAATCACTTCACAGATATACCAGCAATCCAGTTGGGTAGGGTTGAGATAGCAGGAGTGGTGACAAAATGTAGCAGGAACAGCCGACCTCTGATGAATTGGCAGGCGTCAGCAGAGAAACTTGGGCCAACAGGAAAAGTACTTAGCTGTGCCTCCCTCAGCAAAGCAAAGATCAATGGAGACATAAGACCAAGAAGTGTTTAGCTATGCAAGCAAGACAAGCTAAGCCAAGCTTCTGTCACTGTCCATTCAATCCTATTTATACTCCCTCCAAACATCATATGTCCTCCACAGGTCTTGCCTCACCACGTCTTGCCTCAGCACAGAAATCTTAGCAAAACTCCATGTGAGTCTGTCTCAGCTGACATCATTCTGTCAATTGGCCCCCATCTGCAGAAGTGGCAAGAAGCTGCCAGCATATCATCAGGAGATTTTTGGTGTATTTCTCCCTATGGAATCCTGAAAAATGAAGGTCAACTATTCAGTTGAAGGTGGATCAATACATGTGTGTTGTTAGTAAAGAATACTTTATCATGTGTCCTTTCACTTGCTTGCATTAGCAGAACATCCTTTCACCTGTATCTGCTTCAGCAAAACGTTCCTTCAGGAATCTTCCTTACCCTTTCATCTGTGTCCACTGAAGTAAAATGTTCCTTCACATTTCCCACAGCAAAAAAAACCATCCAAAAGAACTGACTTTCCAAAGAACTCTAAAGATTCTACTTCTAGCATCAATATTTGTGTATTGAACTTTGGAGAAATTCCACAGGCTACTAAGAAGAAAATATATTCTGTCACTATTAGATGGAATATATAATATATTTGAGATATCTGATATATCTATTTGCTCTAGAGGGCATATTTCCCTAAAGTTTCTTTGTGAATTTTGTTTGGTGTATCTATCAGTAATAATAGGGTATAGCAATGCTCTATTATTTTGTTTAATCTTATTTGCATATTTATATCCAGTAGTGTTTGTTTATGAAATTTGGTTCACCAACGCTCAATATGTTTTTAAACTGAGAGATGTTATGTATTTAAATGTGTTCTTTTTCTAAAATATCTATTGGGCTATTTCTATATTTTATAATCTTCACATCTAAAATAAGTACCATTGATAACACCTAATATATACATATAACATCAATGGGCTACTCCCTCTGCTTTCATTCACTTAAAAAGAAAAAAAAGAGATAAAAGTTTCCTCTAAAAATAATATTCATGACAATACACCCAGATGAGATACACTAACTGTCGTAAGAAAAAAGGACCTAGAAAACTAGATCAATATTCTTGGTAAATGTGGATGTAAAACTTTTCTGTAATACTCTCCTGAGCAAAATTCAACAGCAAGTTTAAAAGATAATATCCTCTTATCAAGTTGTTTTCATACCATGAATTTAAGAATGCTTCAATATCTAAAAACTCATAATTATATAAGAAAAATTAATACAGAGAATATAAATCATGATATTTCATTGGCTGCAAAATCCTTTTATAGAATTCAACACACTTTTATGATAAAAGCCCTGAAGAAACTAGGGATAAGAAGGTCATACCACAATATAACAGAGAATATATGTGACAAACAAATAGCTAATATGGAGAAAAATAATTTTTACTAAAATGAAAAATGAGGCAAGTATGTTCATTCTCACCAATCTTATTAAATACAGTGCTAGAAATATCACCAGAATAACAGAGCAAGAAGAAGGAATAAAAGAAACAAAAAAAAGTGAAAGGAAAAAGTAAGATTGTAGATGACATGATACTATATATAAAAGACTAGAAAATTCATCAGAACCCTCTTAAATCTGATAATCTCCTTCAATAACTTAGCAGGATACAAAATCCGCATACAGAATTCAGTTGACTTTGTATATAGCAATAATAACTAATTGAGGACTTCAGGAATAATTACATTGATAATGGTCTCTAAACAAATAATGGCATAAATTAACAATCTTTTTAAAACAATTATTTACCCAAGTTGAATAAGGCCATGCAGGTTAGTTTTTGTCGACTATTTATAAACTAGAGTCATCTGGAAAGGAAGAACCTCAATGAGGGATGGAGATTGCCTTTATCAGTTTGGTCTATAGGCAAGTCTGTGCTGTTATTTTCCTGACTAGTTATTGATATGGGAGGACTCAGCTCACTACTGCTGGTGATGGTGGTCCTAGGCTGGTGGTCCTGTGCTGGAAGCCTGTCTGGCACCAGTTTTCTCTGGAAAGCAGAAATAGGGGCTAGAGTTGGTGGATTTGGGGGCATAATTTAGTTGGCAAGGGCTAAAATGTTTACTTTCTGTCATATTTACCTTTTAAAACTCTTCACTATTTTGGGTCCAGAAACCACTGATTTCTGGCAATTAACACCAGCTGTTTTGCGGGTGGGGGGAATACATTTTTAAAAAGTGATTACTCTGACTCTTTGTTCAGAGTTCATTAACTCCTTGCTAGCCAGAAAAAGTCACACTCTCAGAAAAAAAATATGAACTCTGAACAGAGACTTGAATATTGCTGAGAGAAAGAAAAAGGGCACCCTGTCCTATTGTTGTTCTTAGTTCTTATACTTTCTCAAGATCAATGTTCACATGGTTTTCCAAGCATCTTTACATTCCAAAATTTCAATAAGGAGTCACAATAGAAATGTTTACAAGTTGCCATTAAGACTAGTACCTAACCAAACATTCATTATCTAGCTTCTATAGCTACAAGTTCATTATAAGCTTAGAGCAATAATTTTTATGTTACTAGTCAGCACAGTTTTGTCAAAAGGCAAATAATTTGCATTGTGTCTCATTAGTTTTGAAGTTTTGTATAGATAAATTAGTCAATATTTCATTTTGTGTCCCTGTACTTAACAATAAATCATCCATTTCCAGTTTATGACCTTTATTCATCAGATAATGCTTTCACAGCTAACCTAGAAGGAATGTTTCCCAGACTATCCAGACCATAAATTTGTTCCAAGCCTGTTTTCTTATACTAGTTCCGGTTTACAGAACTCTAATTACAGCATTTATACTATAGCAGGGTTAAAATTACTTGTGTAAATTTAGGAATTTTATAGAATCATTGTTAGGAATTGTGAAGTCATCAATTTGTCTACATAGCATTACTACAAGAGAGTACATGTTTGTTGATGTGTAGATAATAATCATTATACTACTTAATAATGACAGGACAGGCATATCAACAACAGGAAGCAAACCTGTGATGAGATATACAAAGGTCCTGAAATTCAGTGTTAATCCATTGCAGCCATGCAAACCAATGGGCCATCTACAGAAAGCCAGTTGTTAGGTTTTGACTTATAGATGGCTTCTGACAGTATTGGATTGTACAAAAAATCAGGATGAACAAACTAAGTCTATCAAGCCAGTAAGCTGCTTTAATCCATGGTTTCTATTTTATTTACTATCTCTAGGTTACTTATTTTGGCTTCTTCCCCAACTTCTTTTGATGATGGACATTGCATGGAAGAATGAGCCAAACAATGCTTTATTCCAAAAGTTGCTCTTGGTATGGTATTTATCATAGCAATAGAAAGAAAAATAGGACAGATCAGAAATATATAATAGGGTTAAAATGGATTTGTGACCAAAAGCATTCCACAGAATCAATAAAATACTCATCAAAATTAGAGTGATTTTATGGAAATAGAAAAAAAAACTTTTAAAAATTTACATAAAACACCAAAACATGGCCAAAGAAATCCAGAGTAGAAAGAATAACAAAAGCTTACTTCAAATAATTTCTCAGACCGATGGTAAAATTAAACCAGCAAGACAGAGTCATAAAATCAGGCATGTACACCAGTGAACAGAATTAAAAAAAAATTTAAGAATAAGTCAACAAAGCTGAAGTAATTTGAGTCTTGACAAAGGCATCAAAAATATGCACAAGGTGATAATCCCTCTTTAAGAAGTAGTGCCAGAAAACTAAATACCTACGTGCACAAAACTAAAGTATCGATCTTGATCACAAACTCTGCAATAATTAGTTCCAAACTGATCAAATAACTTAATGTAAGACTTAAAACTTTAAAACTAGTAGAGGAAAGGGAACACAACTCAATACAAGAGAAATTCCTTTCTAACCACAGTAGTTCAGGGAATTAAAGTAAGAATTCACAAGTAGGATTACATAAAATAAAAGAAATCATACAGCAAAACAATCCATTTTGCCTTTTGACAAAACCGTGCTGACTAGTAACATAAAAATTATTGCTCTAAACTTGTAATGAACTCTTGTCTCTAAGACAAGAGACAGCTTACATTTAACAGGGGATTAAAATGCAGAAAATGTAAAAAATTAAAAACATTAAATGACAAGTGAACAAATAATCTGGTCACTTAATGGACAAATGAACTTAACAGACTCTTCAATGAAGACATATAATTGGCCAATGCAGGAAGGTGGTCCAGCAGTGTTAGCTATAAAGAAATGAATGAAAGTCAAAACTCTGTCAATGGGACTGGATCGATAGCTCAGCAGCAAAGAACACTAGCTGTTCTTCTAGAGGACACAATTCAATTCCCAGCATCCACATGACACAAGCATCCATAACTCTAATTACCAGGAATCTTATGCCCTCTTTTTACCTCTTTGGGAACCAGACATACATGAGGTATGTTGTGCAGGGACATTTATACAGGAAAAACTCACATCCATACACATATAAACAAACAAACAAACAAACATGCATGCATACATACATACATATGTACATACATATATACATACATACATACATACATACATACATAAACTTATGTTGATATTTCATCTCAACCCAGTCAGAATGGCCAAGGTTAAGAAATAAACAGCAACACGGGTTGCTGCTCGCACAGGAGTGAACATATACTAGCTAGAGGCTATGGGAATCAGGATCCATATTCCTTACACAATTAAGTAAACACTCTAATATGATCTAGAAATACTACTTCTATGGACATTTTCAAAAGAATCAGTTCTTTCATTAGCACAATATCTGTATGTCTATGTGTATCTCAGTTCTATACACAGGCAAAGCTATAGAATCTGCCCAGGTGTTCACCAGTGAATAAATGTAGAAGGGAAATATGGAATATATATATATATATATATATATATATATATATATATATATATATATATATATATATCTGAGATTATTCAGCCCTAAAGGAGAAAAAATCATGTCTTTGTACAAATAAATGAAACTGTAGATCATCATTTAAAACATCATAATCAGACTTATGAACATAAAGAACACTTATTCTCTTATTTGAAATTAGTAAGTTTATATGGAAGGGGTGAGGATATGATGACAAAGTGGGACTCTTTGGAACATGGAAGTAGAAATACAGGATAGAGAGAGGGATGACAGAGGGAAACAGAGGGAGTTAATATAATCAAATCATGTTATAGGAGTGTATCAAAGTATTGGTGATGGCTTGTCTTATGTCAACTTGACACACAAACTGGAGTTATTTGAAAAGAAGGAACCTCAATTGAGAGAATTCCTTTATAAGATGTGGATGTAAGACATTTTCTTAATTAGTAATTAATGGAGGAAGAGCCAAGCCCATTGTGCATTCTTGGTCTGGTAGTTCTAGGTTCAACAAGAAAGCAGGCTGAGCAAGACATAGGGAGCATGCCAATAAGTAGTACCTTTCCATGGTTTCTTCTTCAGCTTCTGAGTCCAGGGTCTTGCCCTGTTTGAGTTTCTGTCCTGTCTTCCTTCAAAGAAATGTAAGCTGAATAAATCCTTTCCTCCCTGACCTATATTTTAGTTATGGTGTTTCATTACAGCAATAGAAATACCAAAAAAGTATCATAATTTTATATATATATATAATATATATATATAATATATATATATATTGCTGACACATAGTAATGCAAAAGGAAAAAGTTACTATCACATACAAAATTATCAATGAAGCTTGAGAACATTGTGCCAATCAAATAATCTGGCAACAAAAAAGATAATTCCTATATAATTTTACTTATACAAGGTATATAGTGTACTCGAACTCATGTAAAAAAAAAAACGCAAACTTTATTTATTACCTGGATCAGAGTTCTGTGCCACTGAAAGTAAAACGATCACTATTATACATGAGATGAAATGGGACTTCAGGTCAGATGATCATGAGAAATGGTATTTTTTCATCATTTGTCAAGAGAATGTCTACCATGCTGGCCAACAAACTCAGTAGTTATATAAATTTGCATGAGTCAATTCTTCTGGGTCTTAGATTCTTTTTAGCTGTAAACTTATAGCTAATTTGCTTCTCATGAATAATTAATGATGCCATATATATGAAAATTCCTAACCCTCGCTTACTCATTAAGAAGTTTATTTTTTTTTACAAACCATATGTCTGATAAGCAGCTAATAGCTCAGCATTTATAAAGGTTTGTCATGAAACTCAATAACAGGAACAAATAATATGATGGGAAAATAAAAATAAATCCACCTTCAATAGACTTTTCTCTCCAAGAGTTGTAACAGCAGTCAATAGGTAGGTTTATGAAAAGATTCTCACCACTAATTATTAAAGACAATGGAAATCAACATTATTTTGAGAAACCATATGCCACATGTTAGAATGGCTACCTGGTTAAGATATGAAAACCACTGTAAATGGTTTATTTTTTGAAAACTTCCTTCTTATCTCGTAGAGCCTCTCTGAGATGACTGAATTTTTAGAGTGCTCACCTCAAGAAGATGCTTAATTCACTGATGAGTTTATGGATGAACTAGCTATTGAGATCTAGTCAGAGAAAGTAGGTGCCTCTAGCCATGTTGCTCTACTCCCCTCGTTTTGTCTTTCTCTGCTTTTTGGCTAATTTGGGTGAGCAGCTCAGTGCTACTGTGAGCTTTGTGCCATGGTGTTCTGTCTCACTACAGGCAAGAGAGAAACAGCAGTGACAAGGCCCTGATACTTCTGAAACCCTCAGCCAAAGTAATTCTGCTTTCTTTTAGTTTGATTTTTCTTAGGTTATTTTGACACTGTGATATAAAACTAACATGGATAGTAAGGCTAGCTATTATCAAGATGTCAAAAGCTAACAAACATTAGTGTGGATTGAGAGAAAAGTAAACTGTCGCTTATTACTGTAGGAATGTAAATGGGTGTAAATGGTATAAAAGGTAATAGGAGACTTACCAAGGAGTAAATGAAATGGTCTCATGACCAGTCAGTTGCATTTTTGCATATCTCCCTAATGGAAAGAAGATCAGTGCTTCTCAGAGAGTTGTGTACCCTATGTTCAGTGTAGCACTGTTGACTATACAAGAGATGGAAACAATATAACTCCTTAAAAAGAAACTGTCACATACATACAGTGGGGTGATATTCTTTTCTAATGAAGAATAAGATCTTACAATTTTTCTGAGACCCATATGGTCTTAGGATACATTACAGCAGGTGAAATAAAACTACCACAAAAGTACTGCACTGCATTCATCTCAGTATATATAGAACTTAAGATAAAATTCAAATGTACAGAGATAAAGAAAGAAACAAGAATTGAGAAGCGGGTAGGGGGAGGAAATGAGGAAATGTGGGTCAGGGGTCACAAAGAAGTAGATATAAGAAACAAGTTGAGATAATAAATTTGTGCATGCTGTATATATGATTAATGTACATTTCAGACACAGAAAAACAGTAGGAGACCCGCCTTTCATGAAGTACTATTTATTGTGGTAGATTTAGGAGAGTGAAAATCATGGTCTTCAGTTGTGAACCTACTGGTGATGACACTCCACTGTCACACAGGTAGCCATGAGTAAGCTAAATGGGTATAAAATATGACCAAAGCCCATGGTTCTGAAAAAAGAGATTTATAAGGATGGTGGGGAGTTTATAGGAATAGGAGAGAGATAGGAGAAGGTGTGTGTGTGTGTGTGTGTGTGTGTATGTGAGTGTGTATGTGTGTGTGTGTGTGTGTGTGTGTGAAAGAGAGAGGGAGAGAAATCAATGTATCTTGTATGCATATATACAATTGTCAAATAAAATTAATATAAAAGGAAAAACTTAAGATGGTGCCTCTTAAGCACCCTCAGCATAGTAATCATATCACTAACTATATGTCTCTTGACATCATATCATCATAGCCCTAATTATATACAATAGAATTTGTTTTAAAAAATAAGAGGTTAATGTTGAATCTGAAAAGTATGTAATTTTATTTATTTGTGAATACTTTTAAGAATCTAACAACCTAGGGTGAGCTATATATACTCAGAGACATTCTGTTTCATAAGATCGAGATTTTAATCCCCTTAGAAATAAAAATAATATGAAAACCATGTGAATTTACTGATTTTGGCTTTACGTTAAAATAAAAAGCTTCTCTCTGATGCATTTTGTCCATCCATTCAAAAATTATCTAGATAGCATGTTGTGTTCAAGTACCAGTGATGCTTCATGTTTTTACAATGCACTTTGTAAGAGTGAGACACTAACAGGAATGTAGCAAATAATTTTAAGATGTGATCCTTGATATGAAGGAAACAAACTGACATCATGGAATGATGCAGGATAGGAGGGAATCCAATTTAATTAGAGAGGGCAGTTTGAGATGCTCTGACTGAGATGGTAACATATGCACAGAGACCTGTATGACAAGGAGCCAGGTGTGTGAGGATCTAGTAAGACAGTTCTTGGCAGAATAAACCACAGATTAAATGCTTTGAAATACTTTATATGCTGAACAGATAATAGAATAGTCTGATTAGCATGTGAGAAGGTGGGGTGTGGGAAGGGCATTTAGCAATGCTTTGGTGGTTATTTATATTAACTTAGAAGTAAAATTGCTTTGCAAATGATACAGCCTTGGAGATTTGTGGCTTGCATGCAATTATTTAGATATTTGGAATCCATCCAGTCAATGCATAGTATTGTATAACCATAAGGGAACTTGAGCCTCATAAGGAATGTGCTTAATGTTCAGCAAAGTTTACAAGAACTTGTAATTTGTTGGAGATATGTAATTTAGTTGAATGTTTCCACCCTGTGTTGTTAGACCATTTGTGATTATTGAAATTTTTGAATTTTCAGAAGTGGTTAAGATTTTGGTAACAAGAGATCTACAAACCATATGGTTATTGATTAACTTGGTTCCAAGTCACATATGTAAGCAAGTTGGTCTCATAATGTCGTCAATTCAAGTGGAAATGCTAAAATCTCCAATTTCTGTATTTTTGTTATAATTATTGGTTGTAATAAATTTGTTTTTTATATTTCTTTTTACATAGGTTCTCAGTTAACTTGAATAGAGTATGTAGTTGCATAGTGTTCTGTTTTATATTATTGTTTAATTATTTTTGGATCCAATATTGTACTGACATTTTTTTTTTTCATAATAGAAACTCATTGGAAAACTCAGTTCTTCTCCAGTTGATCCTAATTTTCTACCTGTCTCTGGAGAATTTGGAAATGAGGGCAGGCATTTTGCCATGACCTGCCTGCAGTCTATTTATTTTACAAAGCTAACAAGCTTTGCGGATGTCATTTGTGTGCCTGCTGTCCTGGGTACATGGGGAACAGACAGACAGGGATGGGAACCCAGGTGGGTAACTTGATTCTTCTATTTGCACTGGAGCTAATCTTTCAACTCTGGAGTTCATTCCTTCCTTCATTGCTCCAAGGTCCCTTAGAAAGTATAAAAGGCTTCAGTGTGGAAGCCAGAAACACACCTATTTTTATAGTGTGATCCTAGGTTATTAGTCTGCATTGAATCCAGGGTACGAGGGGCTGAAGAAGGCCATTGAGTATCTGTTCCACACTCCTAGGTTGTGCCTAGGGAGGCAGGAGCTGCCTCTGCATTTGAGATATGACAAAATTGCAAAGAGCACAACTCTGTGTTGGAGTCATCTGGATTCTCTGTCACCTAGGGTGAGTTATATATACTCAGACATTCTGTTTCATAAAATGGAGATTATAATCCCCTTTTAAAGATGTCTTATCATTACTTGATATTATATTTATAAAATACGTGCCATAGTACTTAAGATAAAATCCACTTTATTGATATCATTTGAAGTGTATCTATTAGAGTGGTTCTGTCACAAGAGCACACTGTCTTTCTCCATACTTCCCCGTTACAGTTGTCTTTATCACCCATGGCCATTCCAAGCCATGCTGGATCAGGTTAGACTGGACTTTCCAGTGGAAATGTTGCTTTCCCCAAATACATTGCCTACATTTACCAATCTACTTCTTTCTTACATTTATATGAGTACATGTGTGTGTGTATAAATATTATATATATTATATGTAATATATTCATACTTTATCTGTGTATGGCTCACAAATGGACAGGTTTGTATGCATAGATTCATATTGGTGTCTAAAAATTTATCAGAAAAAATGAACAGTATAACTGGAGCTGTTCACCTCTTCAACAGAATAACTATGCTTTCCCTCCACCCCCAGGGGAGGTGGTAGTGGTGGTGGTGGTGGTGGTGTTTCTTGTAAGTCAAGGACTATGCTAGGTACTATATTGGTTTTTCAAGACAGGGTTTCTCTGTGATGTTCTAGTTGTCCTGGTACTCACTCTGTAGACCAGGTGGCCTTGAACTCAGAAATCCACCTGCTTCTGCCTCCCAAGTGCTGGGATTAAAGGCCTGTGCTACCACAGCCCAGCAATATTTTTTAAATCTGCCCTTTAGGCTGCTTTGCTTCTAATACAATAGACTATTAATATATTTTGCTTTTATTGTTTCTTAAACACATTTGAAACAAGGAAAAAATGTGTTTTGGTGGTTAAAATATAGGTTTTTAGTGGAAGTAATTTCTGATAGTAATATCCTAATATCAAACTATGAATCAATATATCCCTGGCATGGTATCAACCTTAAGGAATGTCAAGAAAAGCAGTTTGCAGGATATGGCTTTATACCTTGCCAAACGCTTCTTGTGAAATCACAGGCTCAACAGAGTGCTATGTCTATAGAAGAAAAGTGCTTCTAGCCAATGACTTGTTACATTTAAAAATAGTGTTTCCCTTGAGGCAAATCAGTGAATTATCTATCATCTTTATATGTGAGAAAATCAATGGAAGGTTAGGAGTAAACAGAGCTGCATCCTAACTGGGACCAGGCTTTTGAATGTAATGGGGGCTGGAGAGATTATCAGTGTGTCAGACCATTGTCTGTTCTTCCAAATGACCAACTGGTTAGATTCCCAGCATCCACATGGTAATTCACAACCATCTGTAACTTCAGTTACAAGGGATCTGACTCCCTCTTCTGGCCTCCAGGGCACTTCGGGCCCATGGTACATGGATATGCATACAGGCAAAACACTCATACTCATATAGTAATAAAAATAAAATAAGAACATGATATATTTATTCAGACCATCATAATACAAAGTTTATAAAATTAATCATTTGTGCTGAATACAAACTAGTGAATATATCACATGCATACTTTGTAAAGCATGTGATATATTTGCACTAAATTAACATTATATGAACAATACTGTATTTTTTCCCAAGCAGAGACAGGATGTTCAGTTTGTAAAATGACTGCTCTAAACAACTCTAATAGAATCCCACTGGATGTGTTTCTGAAGCTGATTGTATAAAGCTGTACAAAGTTATTGATCCATACCTTTTTCAAATATAACAGAGGACATGGAATTCTTTTCTCTTCCAACTCCTAGTTAAGTTTCCTGGGCTCCTCTCCATAAAACCTTCCTGATTTCTGGGTTAAACACCTCTGCATTATGAGTCCAAGATTCTGCTCAAATCCTTACTATAACAGGACTGCAGGGTTTGACTTGCTTGCTTTTGTTCACTGTGAGTCTACACATTAGTAATTTCTTAAGTATATTTTTTGAATGGACATGCCTAGATCAGATGATAGCAAGATACAACAAAAACTAAGTATGAAAACTAAATATACGCAGCTCAATATAATGAATGACAGAGGCATTAACTTATCAGCCCTCTGTCTAACTGTATGTCCCCTATGAGTGACTTGGAAGTGCCTACAGAATGCCCAGACTGATGTAAGACTAGTTGTCTTTCATATTTTCAGACTCTTGCAATTCAGAAGGTATTTTCATTGTGATCCACCACAGTCAGAAGACAGAAGACTCATTGGGCTCCCTCACCAGATTTCCCCAACTACATTCCCTCTCCTCTTTTGGAAGACAGGATGTACTTCCAAGCTACCTTTCTTCCACATTCTCTTTCAAACTTCTGGCTATCTCTATTCTAATATGATGAAGAAAGCCCTGGACTTAAAAATTAAGAGACATGATCTTTATTGTCGGCATGGAAGTTAGCTACACAGTTCTTTGGAAATTAGTTAAAACATATCTTTTGTCAAACTTAAAGCACCAGGGCAAAACAAAGCTAATTATTTCCAACATGGATGATGATCAGAATTACATGCATATTAGGTGATCCACCTGCATTGGGGAAGTGCTTTGGTACCTAAGGATGCTCAAAGGCATGCTTTACTCCTCTGAGATGAGCTTAGGCTATATTAAGCTAAATTAACCACTGTAATGAGCTAACAAATGAGGAGATCAAGACGTAAAATGATGCTCCCATAACCTTTTCATATCATTGAACTGTAAGAGAGTTACCTAATTGAATAGAGCACAGAATAGGTTTTATTTGTATTGCTTAATGTGGAAATCATCTGAAGTTTATTATACCTGTAGGGTAAGAGTTCGGAGAAAATTATTTCTCAGCATTAAATATTTTTGAGCCACTTTAAAAGGTTATATTAGAACTGAAAGTCAGGTGTTTCTTTTTACCCCCATCCCCCAACACAACACATATTTGACTTGCTATGAACTAAGGAAGAAGAATCTTTAAAAGCAGCACTCCCATTTTGGGAGAATAATGACACGTCAGTTCCTGACACATTCATCTATTTAGCAATCCGGAGGTTATTGAGGTTTGAACTTGAATAATTCATGAAAGGTAGGAAGAAGTCTTAAAACTCTTACTGAAAATGCACCTTGTTAAAAAAAAAAAAGAGGGTTGGTAATAAGGGATAAAGAGGCAAAATATCTTGACCAGTAAATTGAAATGTATGGGTCTCTAGACATTTCTTTTCATTGTGGCTGGAGGTCCAGGTATACCATTCTTAACTGATCCACCAATACTTTCTTCCTCTTTTTGAGTCTGGCTTGCTCTTTGCTGTCTCCTTTCTGTCTGCCTCCCCCCGCGACGTCCCCCCCCCCCCATCCTGGTTTCTCTGAGCTCCAGTGTCATAGATGGTTTCTTCCTAGATATCTAAGATAAGGGAAGTGGGGTGAGGGGAGGCGGGGAGGGAGTGGAGTAAATTATCCAGAGAGTGATGCTTGTCAAGCATCCCAAGCAGCTTCACTAGGAGAAAGGGAGGGACTTGAGGGAAGGGGGGGGGTTAATCACTTGGCTGCTAAAATGCTGCAGAAGGGAGCACAAAGCTCCGCCCACGTAATAAGCGCCTGTAGACAACCAGGCAGGAGAGAAAAGTTTGGGAACAAGCTCTTTTTTTTTTTTTTCTTCTTCCTTTTTCTCGCAATGTAGAACTTTTGGTAAACACATAGAAGCTTCCTCCCACCCCGATTTTATAATATACTTTCTTGTTCAAACACTCGGTCGTTTGCTTACTCGTGTATGAGGTAGACCACACGTATGGCTGCGCTAGTAAAAGGGGAAACTGAACATTTTCCAAGTCAAGCGTCCAAATCTGCAGCCTCTTTATGTACCTGGCCAGCTTTTCCTTATCCAGCTGTTAGTCATTTGTAAGCAGCCGCCCTTGTAATCGCAAGTGAATTCAACTGTGATGTATGCAGCACCGCGTGCACCTTTGCTTTCCTTCACATCCTTCTAGTCATTGAGGCTCCCGGGAATCATGCTCATAATAAATAGCTTTTTATTACCCAAAGCCGCTGTTCTGGCAGCCGAACGACAGTCCTTTGATAGATGGGCCGGGTAGTTTTTTTGTGTTGTGCTTACTCAGAGTTGTTAGCAGCAAAGAGAAGGCAGCAAAAGGGGGGTACTTTGGAAAGGGAAATCTTATGAGTAGAGCGGAGCCGCAGATCAGAATTCAGAAACAAGAGCGAGAGCTGAAGTGTGATTCTCGGGCGCTTGGTCTAACACTCATCTCCAGGATAGAGCAGTGCTGGGCACTCACGTCAGCCCAGCTGCCCTTCTCGGAATCCGCTAAGAGATGATGCAGCCTCGGAGCCCAGCAAGACACCAGGAAGTTTTGCCGGATCTGATTCCTAGGGGATTTTCCCGTGCCTAGGAGAATCCTGCTTGCATTGAGCTGTATGAAGGAGGGCTCGAGTTTCCTATGAGGGGCCCCCCTTGGAAAAGCCTTCTGTGCAGAATCCAGGCTCTGCTTCTCTCAGTGTGCCATTTACCCAAAGGCTTTTCCTCACCTTTGCTGATTTGCTGGTGTGATTCCATGCACTGAGTCCTGTGTAGGGATCCAGGATGGATTGCCTGTGCATTGTCACCACAAAGGTAGGCTAGGAAACACAGCTGTTTCGTGCAGTATTTCTTTTTATCTATTATTATTCCGGTCCTGTAATTAAACAGCTCTGCTAGATGCTGCCAGTCCATAAGATAAAATGATTAGTGTAATTTACATTGCTGGGCATGTTGTTCCCTAAGAGGGTGTGAGGGTCTTGTCTTTCTGTCATTTCAACTTCTTAAAGTGACATTGTGTATTTGTGCAAATGACAAGAGAATGTGTCTGTTGGTGATTTTTTTTTTTTTTCTTTAGTGGCAGGTTTTGTCTTTTCATCTATTTATAGCTGGTAATTGAAACATCTCTCATAGTAGTGTAGCTCACACATCGTTTTACCATACCATATCTGGGTCTTTCTGAGTGGGCTAATTAGCTTTTCATTTAAAAACCATGTCTCCTATGCTTGAAGAAGCCAATCAGCTTTACTGTGGCTTGACATATTGTTTCTGATTGGAGAATTCTGATATTCTGCATTTTGGTGATTTCTTTTAAAGAAAAAAAAAAGTAGGCCTGAGATTAAAAACAAACAAGTACAATATTTAATCTTTGATGGAGTCTGTTTTGACTATAATCAAATAAATAATTTATATAATAAGATACAGAAGTGAAAGTGGAACAAAATAACCCTTTTGCGGAGTTATTTACAGAAAATTAAAACTTCCAAATTGATTTTATTCTGTCATCAATTCTAAATAGCATATTAAAAGCACTTAAATTCCATAATCACTAGTTATTTGGAAAAAGTTATTTTTATTTATAAAACACTAATTAAAAGACACTCATTAGCTTAATTTTTATTATGCACGAGGGCACACCACAAGTTAATACTAGCCATTTCTTTTAGTATATCACATTGATTGGACACCATTAATATGAAAAATTCAATAATGTAGTATGAAAAAATCAGTTAATGTAGATCTCTCAAGATAGTCCGCTAGTCCTAGTTAATTTTGAAGCCACTGATGAAGTTTAACTATGTGTCATATTAAATATTTTTCCCTTTACAAACAGAATGCAGAAATTATTAGTCATCTTCCCTAAAAGTAGTATCTCATGGAAAATTAGGTTGATAGTAGTAGATTTAATATTTGAAAGTATCTAGTTGGAGTAGTTGACAGACTTCCAAGTCATATGAAGATTTATTTTACTTAAATTGCAGTGTTTAATTTTGTTTTTACTGTTAAGTCAGATAAAAACAAACAAACAAACAAACAACAGCAAGCATACTAAAATGAATGGGAGAACCAGAAAATGGATGTCCTTATGGAATCTAGGGAGGAGATGAACATGTGTATTTAAGTGTGTTTATCCTAAGGTGTGGAACTCGGGATTATTTTTCATAAAATATTTTTCATAAAATATTTCTATTAAATATCACCAACATGTGGTTTATAAGTATTTGTTATCAAGTCATAAATGATTTCAGATGCTGTTAAACACATTATATACCCATTGGAAGACTTAGGAAACAGATATCAATTACAAGTCAAAACTGGACATCTTTTGCAGTAGAAGAGGTAGTTCAACACTGAGATTCACTTTAGATAACAAAACATAAAAGAAAATATGTTACCTATATTTAGTTACCAAGGTATTGATGGATATAGGTACTGGGACATAACTAAGATCTTAATTTGTTTTAGAAGTAGTATCATGTACATTATGTTATTCAACAGGATAAATACTTGAGAAATTTCATTAATTTTATGAGGTATATTTAATTTTGTTATCCGGTTCATTCCTGAGTGTTATTTTCATTATCTTTAAAGGACAAACATATTTAAAAAAAAGTTGTACTACACTGTTAACTTGGTAAATTGGCATAAAGCATTATGACTAAGGCTGCCTGGTAGACCTTAGACTACAAATCTGACCCATTTAACCTACAACCACCTAAATTTTAATACTTCTCCCAAGTGCCCATATATTCTGGATGTTCTTGTTCTAAGTGACCAGGCACCAGGGATGCTCTTGCTCTGAGTAGCCAGGCACCAGGGATGGATGCCCTTGCTCTGAGTAGCCAGGCACCAGGGATGGATGCCCTTGCTCTGAGTAGCCAGGCACCAGGGATGGATGCCCTTGCTCTGCTCTTCCTAAGATCCCTCTTCAGAAAACATGCTAACAAGTTAGAGGTTTTAAATATGTCTCAGTTCAACCGAACTGAACCTCATTTTCCTTCATCAAGTCTACCTGCTAATGCACTTTCCTAGGCAGAAAGTCCCTGTCAGGCTGGAACTCTCATCTCTCCTGATCCTTCCAGATTCCCATTTTATCCATGGAATACCTCACCACTCAGGTATACACACTCTTTCACTGGCTCTATATTAGCACCTTGGTTCATTCTCATCCTCCTGTCTTGGCCCAGATGGCTCTATGAGATGTTTAGATTCTGGGGGGAGTAACTCACTCATATCTTTGCATTTTTAAGGATAAGCTTTAGAGTAGGATGAATGAGAAGAAAAAATTGTAGAGTCTCCTGAGAAAATAACCCTACAATGCATCTTGCTCCACATAACTGATTGCTTAGCATTTGGAGGTTCTGCTATGTTTGGACTGATTTACAGACCCTCCCAGACTTGAAGCCTGTTCTTCTAGGCCAGTAGGTCAACCACGCCCCTCAAAAGAGATATTTTGGACACAAGAATCCCAAGGTGTTTTCAAATACTGAGACAGCTAACTTTCATTGAAGGATCGAGTTATTATTTTGATCATCTCTGACCAGTTCAAATTATATTCTTTTGTAACAGCTAACGCTACCAGGAAAGGCAATCTGAATATCAGAATAAGAATAGCAGAGCTCTAGATTTGGATCTGAATGTTCATTCTGGACCTAACTTTAAATTTTGAGTAGATTATTAAAGATCTCTCTATTGGACTCCATTTATCATTCTTTTAAAAAGGAGATTTAAGAGATGATATAATGAAGTTAGTTTTGAAAATTCCTAGTATTCCAGTATTTCTGGCTAGTATTATTGTAAAATGTATTATCTCTGCAAATGACAATATTCAAGCTCTTGAAGCATTTTAAAGACTGCTGTGGGTGGATTATGCCTTCTTCTTATCCCTGGTGTCCATTAACCATAGACACTAAAACAAATTTAAATAATAATCTACAAATAAAGCTGTAATATGCTATGTTAAATTTCTGCTGTGATTTATTCATAAAGGAGTGATGAAGCCATTAATTTTTAATGCATTTAACAGGTTAATGGGCATATGAAATTCAAATAACAGAATGGAAAGTGGAACTGGGCAGCATAAAAGAAGGTTTTATTGATGTTGTTAAGACTACATCTGCTCTGTAATATGTCCCTCTCTACCTCTGTCATCTTATTGTCTCTTCCAAGAATTAAAGTGACTAATAAATTCGCTTCTAAGAAGAAATAAATGTTGTTGCTGGACATTTAAAATAAATTATCAAGGGTAGCATGTTATTATTTATTATGGGTCTACTAAGAAAATGTAGCATGGCATTCTTTTGGAAATGAACTCATAGTCAAAAATTTTGCAACTGTGGTTAGGCAGGAAGCTAAAATAATTACTTTATATTTTACCACAGCTTTATGTAGCAAAAACGAAACAAATCACCAAGGCAACAAATGGTTTTCTAAGTGTCCCTGTGTTCATAGACCAAGCTATTTCTTCATGCAGATGTATGATTGCATCTGCTCCCCTGACAGTACATCCACCCATTCATTTTTTCCCTTCTCAAGTATTCGTTGAATATCTACTGTGCAGTTGTATACTCCAAGGTGTGGGGATAAAATGAACAGTCTCTTCTCACATCATTTAGTGTAATGGGAAAACTGTTAGTTTGGAAGTAAAGTGATATGCAGTAGGTGGGTAAGTGTGAGTTGTTGTGGAAATGGGTATGAGGACACTCTACCAAGCTGATGGATTTTCTGCTGCATGGGTAGGGATAGATATCAGGAAGGCTTTGAAGGAAGGTTCTACTGTGCTCATTAGTAGAGTACAGGACACAGTGGAAGTCAGTATGGCAGGGAAGTAAGATATAAGCTATAGAAAATGCAGAGTCAGAAAGAACTTCAGTCACAAATACTGTAAGTTGAGATATATATTATTTTTTAAAAGATAGGAACCACCAACCATTATTTTCAGTGGTTCCAAATCTTGAATTTTTCAAACTTCTCTCACATTTCCTTCCTTTGGCCTGAGTTTTTTTCCAGTTTTCTGCCACATCTGCCTTTACCAATCTTTATGCCTCTTTGGCTAGCATAATGGTCATCACTTTGACTAACTGAACAACCTTCCCTGAACTGTACTTCTCTTTCTTAGGACTTGAGCACCTACCATTCGAGTTTGTTTTGAGGATGCTGAGAGTTAAATAAATGGATTAACCTTTAGCAGCAGCACATGATGCTTTGGAATACTCACACCATGAATATACTAGCTTAATTTTCCTTTCAGTGTAGTAAGCCATCTAACACTATGCCAACAGCATCACTCTGAAGAACCCTGGATGGTATTACTCTATGACAGTCAAGCACTTGTCCTGGTTTTAATCATACTGCTATTTTATTTTGACTTAGAACATGATTTTCTTTTTCTCTTTTCTCTCTCTTTCCCCCATGTTTTATTTTGTAATGATTTTCAAAGTGCATAGATAGGAGAGTATTTTTAAATCTATGCTACCTTTCCTAACCTTCATTAAACTAATGGACACAAAGCAAGGATAGCACTCAGGTCCTTGTTGTGGGAATATCTTCTTATTCTGTCCAGATAACAGTTAAGCTACTTAAATTTGATTTAATTTTCAGGGGTCACACCTTTTCTAAAAACTATGTATTTTAGTGTATAGTCATTTTTATTTTTACCTGTCATAATTAATAATTATGGACTTATTTGTATGACTATTCTTCCTATCTCTCTCTTTCTCTTGGCATATCCTTTATGAAGTGAGGGATACTATCCTATTCCCTTAACTTTGTATATGCAGTGCCTGGGACTTGAGAGGACCTGGGTGTTTTACTAAAACTCATTTACTACTCTCATCTAACCAGGCAAGAATTTTCACATCTCCAAATTGAGGCCAGTTTACACAAGTAAGAAATTGTGATAGTAGAGAGTTGAACTAAGCTCTTTAATACCTGCCAGTCTACTCTCTTTCTTATCTCCAGATTCAACCACATCAATGTTATTCAGTTAAAACATATCCTCGATGCCATCTGTTGGATTATATTCCTTTTCAACATTGATATTCAATAACTTTTAATATTGATCCAAGTGATGCTTAATTTAAAATTATTTCCAATTAGTCTATTTGTATATTTTGTAACATCTAGTTATAGCCTACTTCAGTAAATGTTTAGAAGTAAAATAAAATCTCATTCTAAGAATGATATCATCTGTTGACAAAACTGTAGCAAATCATTTTCCTGAAAAATGACCTCCAGGTCGTTTAACATTTTAAACATTTAATAGACCTCCAGATATTTTACATGATCTCTTTTTGATTCTATGACTAAAAATCAAAGGTTCCATGAAGAATTATGAGATTTAAAGAACTGTCCTTTATACAAACTTCATGTTAATTTAATTTTATGAGACAAGTGTGGATTTGCAAAGGACGTAAGTATAAATAAAAGTTTCAAACTTTTATTCAAATTTAAACATTTATTGAGACTAAAATTTAAATGTCAATTAACTCCATGGCATATGGAAGAATTCATCTGCATCCTTTGTTACTTATCCTTTATCCTCTGAATATTTGCAGATATTGTTTTCTTAAAGCAGATTACTCATGATTTCAACTGCCTGAGAGACTTGTCTCGTTGCGTTTATGTATGCCTCACCAAAGGCATTTTCAGAAATGTGCATCATGTCAAGACACAGAAGACAAAATATTGGGTTTTCTATGTGTGTTAGTAAACTTAAGTCAGTTCAGTTTATTCTTTCTGACTCTTAGTTTCTCATTCTCATTACTTATCAGTATGTATTCCATTGGATTACTGAAAATAGGAAAATAATATAGATTTATCAGTAATTACTCCATAGGAGTATTGCATGGAAACAAATGTTTATGTATTTGAAATAATAAAAAATATTGCTTACATAGAAAGGATGAGAATAATTGTTGAAAAAAAGGAAATTCTAGTTTTAAATTTTGAATTTTGCTTTTGAAACCCTTTTCCTTTAAAAACTGATTATTTTCTCATACAATATACCCTGATTATATTTTCCTTCCCCTATATTCCTCCAGTTCCTTCCCACCTCCCCTTCCCTCTGATCCTCTCTCTTTCTGTCTCTCATTAGAAAAGAACAAGCTTCTAAGAGATAACAACCAAACATGACATATATAATATGATTAAGCAAAAACTTTCATATCAAAGTTTGATGTGACACCCCAACAGAAGGAAAAGATCCCCAAGAGCAGCCACAAGAATCAGACCCAATCATTTCCACACTAAGGAGTCCCATAAAAATACTAAGCTATGTAGTAAGACTGTACTTCAATGCCCCTCATATCACCAAAGGATTTTACCTCCCTAGTAGCTAAGTGAAGAGTTGACAGTTCTGCTGTGACAAGAAGTGTATTGTAGGCACGATCTTTGGATTCAGATTTCCTGCTATGGTCAAAGCTATTTGGAGTGATTTTCTTCATTCTCAACCCACAGAGAACAGGTTGCATTCATTTAAGAAATTGTGTGTATTAAGATGGTGTATCCCAAATGGTATGTATATTAAGATGGCCTATCCATGAAGTCATTCATCAACATTTTCAGTGAACAATGGTTCTGCTTGGAGGGTGGCCCAGACATTAGGTAAGTGTAAGAATCTAGTTCATTGGCTGTGATGATTTTGAAAAGCATTCATCTCAGAGAAAGAGTAACTTACAAAGTTCTCTTCTTCAAAATTGATACAGTAGTTACAAACATCAAGCAAAGCATTCAGTCCCACTCTTTGTTGTTCTCTTATAAGTCACCTCCCAAGTTAATTGTTTATGTTTCTTTTGGGTATATAAATAATTTTGAAATATGTAAGCTGTTCTGAAAACCATAGTATAGTGTAAAAACATCAAATAAACAATCCTTCTAATAGAGAGGCTGAGATAGGAGAAGCATGGTTTCAAGAGCTTTATGTGGTACCCAACAAGACACTAAGAGGTACAATCAAGCAGAAAGTGTGTGTGAATTGTACCTATTTCTCCAATAACCAAATTAGAGAGACCACCAGATGATAGCCAACAAATTTTCAATTCCTCATACTTTTGTATATGAATCAATTAGGATAAGTTGGTAAGAGCCAAAATTGTAAACTCTATTAAAAACAAAACAAAACAAAACAAACAAATAGAAAGACTTTATCTATTTATGTTCATTTAAAAAAAACTAGTGGTGATGTATTATTTTAAAATATACCCCTAATATGTTTGGAGTTATTTAAAATTTATATTGAGAAAAACATATGTATTTTCAGTATTGCTGCAGACAAGTTTCTACATAAGATCATAAGATGGTTTGATTGTTTTATATCAAACAACTTTTATACTACTCATTTTTATTGTTACATTACTTTATAAATTTTAAAGAATAAGATAAAATAAAAAAAGGTATTGCAGGTGTTGAAGGGGGGGTCTCTGGGAGGAATTGGGGTACAAAAAAGAAAGAAGAATGTGATGTAATTTTATTTACTTAAAATATGTTTTAAAATGTTAACAAATTCAGATAAACTGAAATTATGTATCTTTTCTCATCATAATGCAATAAAACTTAATTCAATTAAAAAATAAATAAATTAAATATTTATTTCTATGATTAAAAAAAAAAAAACTAAGCTAATGTTCCATAAAAATACTATGAAGAAGTCCTGATGTAGATCCATGTAGGCCCTGTGCTTATTGTCCTAGTCTGTGAGCTCATATGTACATTGCTCAGTTCATTCAAAAGGCCTTGGTCTCCTGGTGTCTCCTTTTTCCTTTGACTCTTAAAACTTTTCTGCTTCTTCTTCCATGGAATTCCCTGAGCTCAGGGGAAGAGATTAGATGGAGACCTTCAATTTTCACACACACTCTCTCTGTATATTGTCTGGCTATGAATCTCTATACTCACTCTCATCTGCTGCCAGTAGAAATCTCTCAGATGATATCTAGATAAATTAATTGATATGAGTATAGTAGAATATCATTAAGAATCATTTTATTGTTTTTTTTCTTTTTTTCAGTTGTGTTTGGTTTTACACTAGGGCTACTTAGTTTTGGGTAATTAATGAATTCTTAATTATCCAAGCAATGTTAGATATGAATTTCTTCTCATGGAGTAGCCCTTACGTAAAATCTGACATTAGTTGTCTACCCTTGCAAGTTCTGTGCCATCATTGCCCGAGCATGTTTTGCAGGCAGGACAGATTGTAGATCAAAGGTTTTGTTGCTGTGTTGGTGTCCAGGTTTTTGGTAGCTTTTTGGTAGTCTATAGAGTACCTTCCCAAACTATGCACCATACCCAAAGGTTGCTTCATCCTACAATAAAGGCAGTTGCTCAGTCATGTTCATAACAACTTTATTCATAATAACCAGAAATTAGAAACAACCTAGATGTCCATGAATAGAAGAACAAATAACAAAAATTGATACATTTATATAGTAAAGTATTACTCAGCTGTTTAAAAATGATATCATAAAAACTGTGGGCAAATATATGGAATTAGAAAAAATAATCTTGAGTGAGGTAACATAGAGCCATAAAGACAAATATGATAGGTACTCACTTATACTTGGATATTAGCCACTAAGTAAATGATAACCAAACTATAATCCATAGACCCAGAGAGATAAGGAAAGAGGAGGGGTCTAGGGAGTAAACATGGATGTCCCTGGGAATGAGGATATAGAATATATTTTAAGGGTAAATCAAGAGGCAGGTGTGTTGAGGGAAGAGATTATGGAGAGAGACACTGGAATTGGAGAGCATTTGGGAGGTTGTGTGAAAACATAGTGCAGTGGAAACTTCTAAGAGTTTGTAAAGGTGATCCTAATGAGGATTCTTATTTATAGTAGATATAGAGTCTCAATTGGCCATCCCTTGTAGCCCAGCCAAGCTTTCAGTGGTGCATCTGAGTTGCATTCAATTGAATTGTTGGCCAAGAGGGTCTCATGAATTCATTTTAGTAGCCATTAGTATTAATGTAAGGTGGAGAAAATGAGAGCTGTGTCTTTATGTGTTAGAACTAATTTTGTGCTAATCATAATGACATAAGCAAATTGGCCTGAACTTGCCTGTGGTCCCTCAGAGAATTGACTGTGTAACAGTTGGACAGTAATTGTCATGCAGAACTGAATTTATCTTAAAAAGCAGGCTGGCATGATGAATGACAGTACAGCCTTTAGAATTAGATTTCTTATGTGCTATATTGGCCCTTCTGTTTATTACCTCTCTGGTTGGCAAATATTAATTAATTAACTTGTCTTGATATCCTTATTTATTTAATGAAATGCTTCGTGTGTGTGTGTGTAGTAGCTATACTAATTCATGCATGCATATTTGTACTAATTGTTCACATTTTCTGGGATGATCTTCACCAATATCCACACAAATATTTTTCTTTTATATTCCCAGAACTTTCTCAAAGTGGATTAGATTAAGCACAGCATTCACTTCTTACAAAGATTAGTTACCAAGTGTACACTATGTGCCAGCTATTATTCTGAGCTGAACGGAATGGAGCAATGAATAGAACAAGTGAACCTGTGCTCTCTTAGAACTTATATAATGGAGTGAAGATAGAGACTTTCAGTGAGTTCAGAAAGAACAGACAGAGTCTTAGCTGTAAGAACTTTTGTCCTTGAAAAGGAAGTAGAATTTAGAAAGGGTAGACAAAGAAATAGACTGGGTAAGTTCTTTAGACTTAAAAGGAACAGATTTGTGTGGCTATTGGTGAAGAGCATCTCAGAGAAAGTGAACAATTACTACCAATGCACATGTATGGATTAGTGTAGTTACTACACATTGCAAAATAAAAACAACCAACCAACCAACCAAACAAACAAACAAAAAACAACAGCATATAGTAGGTACTGGTGTTTCCTCCTCTTCTTCTCTCTGCTGCTCTTTTTCCTCCTCCTTCTTATCCTTTTGAATTACTTCTCCTCCTCCTCCTCCTCCTCCTCCTCCTCCTCTTCCTCCTCCTCCTCCTCCTCCTCCTTCTTCCTCTTCTTCTTCTTCTTTTTCATCTTCCTCTTACCATCCCTTTTCTGGGAATCTGACATTTAAGGATGAAAATTCACTGAGATCAGCAATTCAATTCTCTGATTACTGTTCTACTATCAATTCTACTTCCAAGTTGGAATGGGACATTTCTTTGACATTTACCCTTCTCTGCTATTGTGCATCAAGATTAGTAACAGATTAGAAGCCCACAACTATAATCCTCATTTTTATTGTAACAATCCTTCTTGCACATACACCTTTTTTGAGTCTTAACAATTTGATTCTTAAAATAACTTTTTATAGGACAACAGGTTTTGTGAGAAATTGGTTTGATATTAAATAAAAACGTCTTAGAATTTGGATTTCCATGTACCCAGCAAATAAGCTGGAACAAAAACTTCTAGGAAAAGGTTTGCTCTCTGTAGCCTTTTAAGCATAAATCATTCTCTTGCCACTCTCTCAGGTGCCATCATTAGAAAAATGAGAGTTGTTCCTCATTTTTTTCTTTTTAAATTCCTAAAAGCCCAACTCCTATTTATTTGTTTTTTTTTTTAAATCTCTCCTTCATTTACTTTCTTACAAGGGTCTGTTTGTGTTCTCACATGAATTTCTGCAATAAAATCTGTTTATTATATTGTTCTTTCTATCTTCCAACCTTTACATATTTTCAACACTTTTTAAGGAACCCTCCATAATAATAAAAATGTGTATTTAATTCACAATGTGACAAAAGTTTCAAGGTTTCTTGTCCCCTATTGTTTTGATATTCAATATGGTGTGTTTATTACTTAAATAAAATATTTCCTCAGGAAAGGCCATCCAGAGACTGCCCCACCTGAGGATCCATTCCTATATACAGACACCAAACCCAGACACTATAGTTGATGCCAAGAAGTGCTTGTTGACAGGAGCCTGACATAGCTGTCTCTTGAGAGGCTCTGTCAGTACCTGACAAATACTGAGGCAGATGCAACCCCATAGGAAGAACAACAATATCAGCCAACTAGACCCCCAGAGCTGCCAGGGATTATACCACCAACCAAAGAATACACATGGAGGGACCCATGGTTCCAGTCGCATATGTAGCAGAAGATGGCCTTGTGGGATATCAATGGGAGGAGAGGCCCTTGGTCCTGTGAAGACTCAATGGCCCCACTGTAGTGGAACAGCAGGGAGGTGAAATAGGAGTGGGTGGGGATCATAGAAGCAGGAGGTGGAGGATGGGATAGGGGGCTTTTAGAGGAGAAACCAGGAAAAAAATTCCTTAGAAATCATTGGATTTTAGAATCTGAAGACCCAAGTTTGTTTCAACTCACATTTTAATAAAATCTCTAGTTAGCCTTTGTTTCAGGTTGATTTTGTATGTCAAAATTTAGAAGCACTGTGCTATAAGACAAAGTCTTCATTGGTTGGGCAGGCACAAGTGAGCCACTGTATTTTAACCCTTGTGTAACTTTCCTATCTCAAATCACATCATCTTCCAGTCTTTAACCAACTACAGCCAAGGCTCTCCTAAGATTCCTGACTTCCTCCTCCTCCTTCTTTTCCTTCTTCTTTTTAAATGACTGCTTTACTGCATACTTGGAATATCTTCTTAATATCCTAGCCAGGCATGTGCTTACTCTAACCTTTCTTAACTTTTAAGACTCACTCACATGCAGGTTTTGCAAAGAATCTCCTTGGTGATATGTTACCTGCTGAACTAGACATGCTTCATGTTCTCAGACCATTGTAAGTTATGTACTTTTGTTATTTGTTTCTATCTCTGCAATTCATTTTTATATGCGTATATGTCATCTTAAATATGATCTCTGTGAAGACAGGGAAAGCTTCTTTCTAAAGTCATGTTCTAAGTCAACCACTAGCTTAGTACTGTGAGGTGTGCTAGAGATTCTGCTTCACTCTTTACAGCCATTAATATGCATTTCAATGTTGAGTAAGTAAATTCATGGATGAATGAAATGCTTTCTTTTAGGTCCACAAACATGAATGTTTGTCTCTGTGCATATAAATACACATTTGAATAGTTGAGTGTATAATTACAATTATACATGCCAACAAGTGTGTGTGTGTGTGTGTGTGTATGTGTGTATGTAGGGTGTAATACATACCTTACAATAATACATAGGAAAGAACTATTGTCACTTTGTTAGGTAGATATTTCAGCTAAAAGATAAACAACAGATGAACTTATCTGTGATTATGTAGAAGGCCAGAAATAATGTGGGAACTGTCATTTCAGTTTGAGAGAAATGGGCCAAAGCAGTAAAGGTCCTCCCAGACATCATAAAACCTGACAATTGGATCTCATTTATGACAAAGCATCTCATCACAATCATAATTCAAGCTTCTTAGTGTAAAGACAGCTAGACAGCAACTGCAAGCTTTTAACAGAAACTAAAGCAGCTAAATCAGGCTTTGAGAAAAGATTGCCAACACATATCCATTGAACTCCATAGTGATGTAATATAACATGAAGCTTGGTCTTGTTTTAGAAGAAAGTATTTGACTTGGTAACATATATAAAATATATTTACCATAAATATGCTGTAGAGTTATAGTACTTTCATTGTGTAGGTATATCCTCTCTATCAAAACATTAAAAGTGGCCAAAAGCTAATTGATGTGAAATTGACAAGTGGTTTCCTGTGCCTAGGTACCCGCTCATCTGCATAGATCTGGGCATGAGGGAATTGGCTAAATTGTAGTGTGCGATGGTGTTACTTTTGAGGCAGGTGTACTCAGTTTGTAATGATGAACTCGCCCAGGAAACTACTCACAGAAATTCTGCTGCTGCTTTTTCTTGATTTGTATTCAGATAACAAAGTGTATCTGTTCCACTGGATGTGTTTATCCTATGTAACAACTAAAAGAAACCAAACCTGCGATAAGATTATCATATGAGGCTCACACAGCTTCCCAAAGCTGACACAAGCACCCTACACAAGGGGCCCTAGATGCCTGTTATTTTGTGGTTAAGCTTCATGTAGTTTCAAATGTTTTATTGATAATATGCAGAAGCCCCTCAGAAAAATGATTCAAAGTAACCAAATAGTTTTACAAGAAGAGAAGTAGTCAATGGAGAATCTCTTTGAGGACCACTTAGTTAAAGTGAGAAAAGAATTTTCAAAAGTAACTTTCAAGATATAAATCATACTACTTAACTCAATTGGCAGCTACTTTTGGTTGTATAGAAACACATAAAAAAACTGAGACTTTTTTTTATATGACCTTTCCAGTATTTCATGCTATTTCAAACAAAACTGAAAAGAAATTAAAGTATTTTAAAAATACTTCCTAATTTTAAAAAATATTTATTTGTTTTATTTATGTGAGTACATAGTAGCTGCCTTCAAGCACAGAAGAGGGTGTTGGATTGTATTATAGATGGCTGTGAGCCACTGGATGGTTGCTGGGAATTGAACTCAGGACCTCTGGAAAAATAATCAGTGCTCTTAACTGCTGAGCCATCTCTCCAGCCCCAATTTTAAAGATTATAAAGTAATTATATTTCTCCTTTCTCTTACCTCCTTCTAAATCTTCCCCCATGTCCATCCCCACTCTTCTTCAATTCCTAGACATCTTCTTTACTGTTATTGCATGCATATATAGATACATACATAGATGTGTGTATGTGTGTGTGTGTGTGTGTATGTGTATAAACCTGTTTATGAGTTTAAAAACTTGAAACTCATTTCTTAAATAAGCTATGAGTAAAAAATGTTCAATTTTACCCAAATAAATTCCCTATCTCCTGGAGTTTCAAGCCATGGTATGTTTTGCTAGTTCGTTTAAACTAAAACTGTACTGAATTAATATGCATGCAATTTACTTCACCATTGTGAGGTACTTTTTAAATCTAGGATAAATCTAATTGCTGCACCTTCCTGGCTGATGGCTTGGTATTTTCTATGGCATCTCAGCCACAACAGCCTGTTCATTCTTCATCAATTAAAAATTTCTACAAATCCAGAATACTGTATATCCATTGACTCAACATTTTTGCCAAGGTTTCATATAATTGTAGGTATCTGAGTATTCTTCCTGGAATACATTTAAGTTGATGGTATTGCATGTATAGTTTTAGACAATACCATCTAACAATCTAACATATATATGTGCTTTGAAATCCAAGAGGATAAGAGGAAAACATTTTTTTGAATTGCATTTTAATAAGTTGTAATTAGCCGGGCGGTGGTGGCACATGCCTTTAATCCCAGCACTTGGGAGGCAGAGGCAGGCAGATTTCTGAGTTCGAGGCCAGCCTGGTCTACAAAGTGAGTTCCAGGACAGCCAGGGCTACACAGAGAAACCCTGTCTCAAAAACCAAACAAAAACCAAACCAAAACAAAAAAATAATAAGTTGTAATTATATCATATTAAAAGCTTGTTTTAAAATCATTCTTTGGAAATATGGTAGATGTCTCATTTTCTATGTATTTATTGTAACTTTTAAAAATTAGAAACTATACATTTCAGAAATAATTAGGTCTGCTAAACATTTTCAGCATTTGTGTGTGTGTTTGTGTGTGTATATGTGTGTGTGTGTATGTGTATGTGTGCGTCTATGATAACTGTAAAAACAACATAAATTGATTTCACCTAGTTTCTGAATGATACTATTTACTTTTGTTGTTATTTACTAACCAAAAAAGGTTTCTTTACAGGGATTTTTAACATATATTTGGGAAGAGGTGTGTAGTTAGAAATTTCTAGAAGTAACAGTTACTGCTGTTCCCACATTATTTTGTAGTTCAGGATTTAATAGATGAGAAATTCCAGTGAAGAATGCTCACTGATTGCAGCACAGATCATGTCCAATATTTTTTTCCTCTCAAGAAGATCAATTTTAGCCCATTTTTGGGTCATCTTCATTGTGGAATACAGTGCCAAAATGCAAATATTAATTACATTTAATGCAGTTTGTGAAACTATATTTTAAAATCTTGGACTCCAAAGATTAGCTTATGGCATATCAATGTGCACTGTATATAATGATGAACTTTAGAGATTTAGAGATCAAGGGAGTATTGACACATGTCTCTACAGAACATTAAAAGTACATTGTATTTTCTTAAAATTATTAGCAGACTAGTGATCTCAAGTTCAGGATCCCAACTGTATAGTCAAATTAGATTCCTAAATCTAGTCATCTTAAAACTGGCCCAGTTTCCTGTTTTTTCTGTGTGTCTTCCTTTTTATCAACAAAAGCTTCCATATAACACCAGGAGCAGAAGTTCTTGGTTTTTGCTAAGAAGTTTCTCACACTTATTCTCATTTAATTTTCATGGTAATCCTGTGAGGTAAATATTATTATTTTATACTCAGAGGTGATAATATAAGCTCTGAGAAGCTAAGAAGCACAGGAGAAAGAGCTTTTCCAGGAAGCATTATGCAAGTTAAATACTTACTTATCTTACTACTTTACAATATGCATAGCATCCTTACAGCACTCTTGTAAATTGGGGGTGGTGTTTGCTATTTTATGAAAGAGAAGCTCAGATTCACAGAGGCTAAAACACAAAATATCCCAAAGGAATAACTAATTAATACTCTGGCATTCTAACCTGGATGCAGTGGGTTCTTTATGGTACTAAGCACTTCCACTGACAAGCTGTCAGGATCAGTGTGATGATGGAGTGAGCCAACAATATGCTTAGAGTGCTTGACAGTTAACTGGAACCCACTGGGGGGGATCATGCCTTATCAAGTCATAGAAACGGCTTCTATTTATTATCTTTAAATAAGTCCAGTCTGAGACTTTAGAGCCTACTTTCTTTTATTAACTTGGGTAGCAAAGTCATTAAAATGATTTAATTTTTGAGTTTATAATATAATCACAACATTTTTTCTTTATTTTCTCCTCACAAGCTCTCCCATACACCCCTTTTTGTTCCCCTTTAAATTCATGGCCTTGTTATTTATTAATTATTATTGCATGCATATGTGTAAATACATATATACTCAAGTTCATAAATATGAACTGTTCTATCCATATGATGTTACTTGTTTTCAAGACTGACCATTTTACCCTAGACAGCCAATTGGTGTGTTCTTTCTTGGGAAACACTGTCTCGTCCACTATCAACTTTCCTCAGTTGCCTATGCTTCCTTGTGAAAGGTTGAAGCCTCCTATGCTATTGTCTGGCCACTTCGGCATGATCATTGGTGTCCTCTCTCTTCAAATAATGGTTTAGCAGTCATGCTGGTGAGATTTTATGGAAATAGTTTCTGACACAATCTCAGAGCAAGTTAACAATCTTTCTGTCACCTCTTCTGGAATGTTCTCTGAGACACTTTTGCAGATATGTCCATTGAGAAGGGGTTCCTCATCTCTGCATTTTGTTTGGTTGCGGTTTTTATGAAGGGTGCTTTCTCCAGGATCCAAAGAACACAACAAAACCTTCCATACCAGACATTAGTAGCTATCTTTTGAGTTTCTGGTCAGAGATATCCAAGAGACATACAAAACATACAGATTATTGCTATTACTTTTGGTTGATCTCTAGAGGTAAGAGGTGAGTCTCTATTCTGGAAGACATCATGCCCTTCAGAGACATTTTTCAGAAACTTAAAATGACATGAATGTCTACTCCCTGAGTACTACTAGCTCTCATGGTAACAGAGGTAGGCAACCAACAGCTCTAGGAAGCTATCATGCCCTATGAACCATGTCAATGACCAGTATGACACAAAAGCTCTAGTGGTGCAGTAGAGGTACACCTATATTGGCAATAATAGCAGCTCTCTAATTGGAGTAAAGACCTACTCAGCAAGAGGAGTACCATGCTGGGTACTAGAAGCCTTGCTAACCACTCAGTGCTAGTGAAGTCATGATTGTTAGAGAAGAATCTACAACCACTAATATACTAAGCCAGTATAAGATCTAATAACAACCTTAAATATTTGCCCTTAAGATAGATAAGTACAGTTACAAACAGTACCTGTGCCAGCCTGGGCAACTGTCTTCCTAGAGTATCATGGGAAGTATGAGGAGACTCAGTACAGCCATCAATTCCCACTGAATACTTCTTGTTCTCAGTATCCTATGGAGAAAGGCCAAAAACATGCTTAGGGCTTAATAATTAAACCAATCTCTTTAAAATATCTTTCACAATGCAAGAAAATGAAACAAAAAACCAAACCAAACCAAACCAAAACACAAGAAGACCAGGGAAGGATACAGTCACATACTAAGAAATGTGTAATTGTTACCAACTAAAAAGGAAAAATAATTATTTGTCAGCTTATTCTTTACATATCTACATAAAATAACAGACTAGGTAGACTCAAAAATCCTAGACCCACTTTATTTCAAGGCTCCACATGGTTTGATTGTAATGGTTAAACATCAGTGTTCCCTAACTTGCTCTGTAACTTTAGCAGGCATGTGACTTAATAATCACTTAAGAAGAACAAAATCCCTCAATCATGTAAAGTCACAAATATACTCTACTCAGTTATCAAGATTGTCCAGTCCTGATAGTCATGGCGGCACATGCCTTTAACCCCAGCACTCAGGAGGCAGAGACAAGTTTATCTCTGAGTTGAAGACCAGCCTGATCTATAGAGCAAGTTCTGGATCAGCCAGGGCAACATTGATAAATTCTGTCTCAAAAAAAAGTTGAAATTCCAAATACTTCCCAGATGAAATATTCTCACTGTGGAATATTCAGATCCGACACTGGTGTTGGGGAAAGAGTTTCTAAGTTCACTTTTCTCCTTTCTACTGTTTACCAGCTGGTTGGCCTGGAATGCTTTCTCCTCTCTGAGATTCATACATGATGATGTTGATACTAGCAATAAAAACAAAGAAAATGGCAGACCCCACCATACTGACATAAACCTAAGATGGTTGGTTGTATTTAGTTGCCATTTGAGGATCAACTGTTGCTTCTTCACTAGAAGAGAAAACTCAACCTCTTCCCTAAGGAATGTCTGTCTGCAATAGCTAATTTTCTCACCATCCTTATAGATGCTCATCACAAAAGGGTGACTCTTTGGCATATCCCTGAAAATTATGTGTGTTGTTTAGTGTCTCTTTTAGAATCTCCTTTTAATCTCATCTTAGGCTTGTAGGATGGATTTCTCATATGTTATAACCTGTGTATATATTTTAACATTATAAATATTATAATATAATAATATGGTCAATTTATACTATGTTTACTATAATATAATATATTAATATATGGAATTAACTTATTAATATTGTTATTTTGATCCTGGTAACATGATTTTCTCTCTACAACATCTTTCTTTGAAGTTACCTATAGTTATATAATATAAAAATTATTTGGGATAAAGATATTTTCAAAATTTCTTTATATATGTTTCTTACTTAAAAAACACATTTTATGAGTATTTATACCAATTTTATATTTATATGTTAACACATAGTTGTACTGATACTTAAATCTATGAAAGCAACATTTCAAGCATTCTGAGAAGAGTTTGTAACTGTGAAGACTTTGGTCTGTGAAATAAACTTACATTGACTTCTTTATCTTATCCTCATAATTAGAGGAAAATTTGTTACTTGGACACATATTTGGTGCACATTAGGCTTTATAATGTACAAATTGTCTTTTACAACCTGTGCCTATCTTTTCAGAAAAAAAAATATGTCAGCTTTTGATACATTAGAAAGAATTCTGAAAAAAAAAGAAAGAAAGAATTCTAGACTAGGACATAGTAGAAAGGTATATGATAGATGTTTATATCAAGGAGCAAGAGACTGAGATACTTCAACCTACATTTTCCATTGTTTTGTAAAAGACCAAAACTTCCTGATAGTTTTCTCCTAAAGACATATTATTCAAGGTCAGTATTGCTGACCCTAGATCTCAATATACAGGTCTAAAACTGTAGGTGGGTGATTGGAAAGGAAGAGGCAAGTTCATTTGCAGGGGAACTTATTATTAACTTTGACCTCAGATCTTTGCGAGGTGGTCAGGCTCTAAAACATCTTGCCACAGTATTTGTTGCTTACCAGGTAAGCTAGTCAGATGATTTTCTTTTTTTTAATGATGTTCATATTTGTTTTAAAGGCCACAGATATGGAAAGTAGGAGCCACCTGACAACATGGCATGCCATACTGTGCATATAAAGTGTACAAATGTATTCAAATGGAGATGAAAAACTTTAAAACATGAAGAGAAAATTTTTAAAATTCCATTCTATCTTTATTATCAATCTATCTTATCATCATAATTAGTGGAAAAATTGTTAATTAGACACATATTTGGTACATATTGGGCTTTATAATGTGCAGGTTGTCTTTTACAATGTTTCTAGTGGCAGTTCCTTTAACTGTTGTCATATCTGTTTTCATTGAGGGTTCAGTGAAGTGACAGATACAACATGGTGCTGGCTTTTCAACAACCACAGTGAAGTAGAAGGCTCTATGAGACTATCTGCTCTTCAGTAGTCCTTTTCTTTCCTTTTTAAAAAATTACTCTAACATAAGGTGTTAGCTTCCAGAACCTGTGGCAGATATGGGCGGGTCCACAGACCTGTCGCCAGGCAAGGGCCACCATATTCCCAGAATACATTGGGTTCAGCTCCCACCTTTACCTGGACTGCTACGTCACAACATATATATATATATATATATATATATATATATATATATATATATATATATATATATGTATATATGTACTTTCCTCCATCTTTCTCTCTTTTCTTTTCTTCTCTCTCTCCCCTCTTTCTTCCTGCACTGCTACCCACCTACCCCCTTCCAATTAAACCTCTTACACGTGGAACTGCCTGGGCCTGGTGTCTGCAGACGCTTCCCGCAGCTACTCAAACCCCCATCATAAGGGAATAATGTATTATTGGCATTCAATAGTACTTGTAGATAACCCTACACTAGACTAGAATAATAGGGGCTCTCAGTAGAGAGTAAACCCCTTGGTAGAAGAAATATATTACATTATTGGATGAGTGGGGTTTGGAAAAAGATAATTAACTAATGCAGCACTCCTTCCTGTCTTGTATCTAATACGAGTGATTATATGGCTCACACAACTCACATGTTTCCTGGATTTTTTTTTTTTGCTATATTCTTCATAAAGATGTACAACAAGTATATAAAAGATGAGCTACTATACCCTTCTTCCCAAGGTCTGAGAATTGTCTCAGAGGGAAGGCTCAGATTTAAGAGTTGGTAGAGGGCTAGAAGGCAGAAGCACTCTGTGGACACAGCAGGAACGTTGTATACATGTGGTCAGGAATTTTGACAGCATGTACAACACCTGTGCAAGCTTTAGCCAGACAAAATTCCCACACAGAGTAGGTAGAGCTGTGGACAAAGTCCCATCCCTGTTCTACAAGATAGCTTCTGGGAGGAGAAGAGATAGCTTTCAATAAAGGTGATAGGCTGACCACATTCCAGTGGATGGCCACAGAAGCTAAGAGTATTTTGGCAACAACAATCGGACTTGATAGGTTTACAAAGCAAACTACGACCTCCTACTATCCCTAAAATCAAAAAGATCATGAGATTGGATGCATAGGGAGGTAGAGATAGATCTGGTAAGAATTAGATGAGAGAGCAGTAAATATGATGAAAATTCATTGTATTTTATTAATTTTCAAAGAATCAATAAAACTTCTTAAAAAAAAAAAAACCCGAGTACAGATCATCTGCCTTGTACAGCAACTGCTTTAACTCCTGAAATAATTCTTTCCTTCCTTCCTTCCTTCCTTCCTTCCTTCCTTCCTTCCTTCCTTCTTTCCTTCCTTCCTTTCTTCCTTCCTTTCCATCTCAAATGGTGCCCCAGAGCTGTTCCTCCCCTTACAAAGTCCCTCCCTCCATTCTTCTGCCCTTATCCTCTTAGAGGGTAGATCTCCCCTTGAGGGTACTTCCCTCCACATCTCAAGTGTCTGTAGGATTAGGTGCATCCTCTCCCACTGAGGCCAGACAAAGCAGCTCTGCTGTGGAAAGAATACCACAGTCAGGCTAGAGCTTTAGGAAAAGCCTCCTCCACTCTAATTGTTGCGGGACCCACATGGAGACTGAGCTTCTTGCTAGCTCAATAAATAGCATCTTAGTAAGTGTCTTAGTAAAGGTTTTACTGCTATGAACAGACACCATGACCAAGCCAAGTCTTATAAAGGACAACATTTAATTGGGGCTGGCTTACAGCTTCAGAGGTTCAGTCCAGTATTATTAAGGTGGGAACATGGCAGCATCTAGGCAGGTATGACATAGGAGGAGCTGAGAGTTCTACTTTTTTTTTAAATTTTTATTTTATTAGATATTTTCTTTATTTACATGTCATACGATATCTCCTTTCCCAGTTTCCCCTCCAAAAACAAACAAACAAAAAAACCCAAAAACCAAAAAACCCAAAAACAACAAGAACAAACCCCTGTACTCTCCCCCTCCCCCTGCTTGCCACCCTACCCTCTCCTGCTTACTGGCCCTAGCATTCCCCTACACTGAGGCATAGAACCTTCACAGGGCCAAGGGCCTCTCCTCCTATTGATGACTGATTTGGCCATCCTCTAATATACATATGCTGCTGGAGCAATTAGTCCCACCATGTGTATTCATTAGTTGATGTTTTAGTCCCTGGGAGTTCTGAGGGTACTAGTTAGTTCATATCCTTGTTTGTCCTAAGGGTTTGCAAACCCTTCAGCTCCTTGGGTCCTTTCTCTAGCTCCTTCATTGGGGACCCTGTACTTAGTTCAATGGATGGCTGTGAGCCTCTACTTCTGTATTAGTTAGGTACTGTCAGAGCCTCTCAGGAGATAGCTATATCAGGCTGCATTATCTTTTCTTCAGTCTCTGCTCCACAATTAGTCTCTACAACTCCTTTCATGGGTATTTTCTTCCCCCTTTTAAGAAGGAATGAAGTGTCCACATTTTGGTCTTCCTTCTTCTTGAGTTTCATGTGGTTTGTAGATTGTACTTCATGTATTCCGATCTTCTGGGCTAATATCCACTTATCAGAGAGTGCATACCAAGTGTGTTCTTTTGTGATTGGGTTACCTTACTCAGGATGATATTCTCCAGATCCATCCATCCCCCTAAGAATTTCATAAATTCATTGTTATTAATAGCTGAGTAGTACTCCATTGTGTAGATGTACCACATTTTCTGTATCCATTCTTTTGTTGAGGGACAACTGGGTTGTTTCCAATTTCTGGCTATTATAAATAAGGCTGCTATGAACATGGTGGATTATGTGTCCTTATTACATGTTGGAGCTTCTTTTGGGTATATGCCCAGGAGTTGTATAGCTGGGTCCTCTGGTAGTACTATGTCCAATTTCCGAAGGAACTGCCAAACTGATTTCCAGAGTAGTTGTACCAGCTTGCAGTCCCTAAAGTTGCAAAGCTTCTGTAAGGCAAAAGACACTGTCAATAGGACAAAACGGCATCCAACAAATTGGGAAAAGATTTTTACCAAACCTATATCTTATAGAGGGCTAATATCCAATATATACAAAGAACTCAAGAAGTTAGACTCCAGAGAAACAAGTAACCCTATTAAAAAATGGGGTATAAAGCTAAACAAAGAATTCTCAACTGAGGAATACTGAATGGCTGATAAGCACCTAAAAAAATGTTCAACATCCTTAGTCATCGGGGAAATGCAAATCAAAACAACCTTGAGATTCCATCTCACACCAATCAAAATGGCTAGGATAAAAAAACTCAGGTAACAGCAGATGCTGGAGAGGTTGTGGAGAAAGAGAGTTCTACATTTCATCTGAAGGCTGCTCATGGAATACTGACTGGCAAGCAGCTAGGAGTAGGATCTTAAAGCCCATGTCTGCAGTGACACACTTACTCCAACAAAGTCACACCTCCAAATAGTGCCACTCCCTGGCCCAAGCATATATAAACCATCATAGTAATACTCTTATTTCAAAATCTTAAACCTACACATGCGCATGTGCATGCACACACACACACACACACACACACACACACTTATTTATTATTCATTTATCTAACATAAATCAAAAGATGGATTTATTTTTTAGTATCTATCCTTGTATGGCATGGTTATTTGAAGTGAATTAGTATTCATCACTGATAACGTTCCTGCTAACTAGTCATGGTAATAACCTTGTTTGACATACTTGACTACCAAGAACAACAAATGACAGCAAGCACATGGCATAGCTTAGCATAAAATTGTGGTCATCTGGAAACTGAACCATGTGCCTTGTGGATCATGCTAGCTCTACTAGTTATGTTTCGATTTAAGCCAGAAAAATGAGCTGGCTGAACATAAAGATTGATGATACGAATTCATTTTTTTACAGTGACTTTATCCAAAATCACTCATGCAGAATTTCAGAGCTTATTGCTGCTTTGAAAGTAAATCACCTCAATAAAGATTGCATGGAAATTTTAAAAAATTCACTGAAACATACATGCTCAAATATTTGCATTATAAGAGCATAGAAATCAGTAATGCAGCTTTTCATTCAGCTAAATCAGAAATGTTAGGGTGGTTGATAAGATCAAATCAGATTGTATGATAACATTCCGTTAGCCTAATGGAGCAGATAGCAAATAAAAACAACAGAGGCAGCTTCTTGTAGAAGAAGGAGCATACATGGGCAGCAGTCAGCCAGATTCTTACTATGCTCTTTCCTAGCAGGGTGAGGCTTTGGTGAGTTGATTAGCATCCTTTAGACTCTGATGTCTGCCCTGTATAATCATATCATGATTTCTATTGATATAAATTTTATTCATTGTGGTTACTAATAATTATCCAATAGGTCCAAACCAACCCATGAAAAGTAAGTGGCTTAATCAATCCTATCTGTGGTTTTTATAACAGTTATTAACATTACAGAATGCCTATATCCTCACATCTAGTATACAAGGAGAGAAGTACAAGATGTCCTGTTAGAACCCCACTCCTCTTGGGACTAAACATGATTGCAGACTGACATAGTACTGTCAGTTAAAGGGCCACTTGATTCCTTCCTAAAAGGGCAATTAGAATGACAGTTTACAGGATAAAAGTAGGAAAATGTTAATTAGAGATAAATTACTTAAACAGAAATAAGAGTCTTAGAAATGGTTTAAAATGTCAGACTGCTGGTTCTTTGAGCAGATTGTTTCACTTTGCTGAAGTTCTGCTTCTAATGAGTCAAGGAAGGCCTCTATAATCTAAACTATTCACCCCTAAATTCTTGAGTCCTATGAAACACCCTGGAGAGAATCCCACTGCTAGCTTCTATTCAGGAGGGGCTTACAGATGAGTCTTTCTCTACCTCCACTTCAAAGATAGGAGGGTACAGAGCCTGTTGATGTTGATTTGAAAGGAGCATCAGGAGTTCTGAATCAGGAGTAGCAGAGTGTTCTTATGGTTCCTGTTGGGGGTCTAGAAGGGCAACTGCTAAGTAAGCATGGTGCTAAATTCCTATTCCCAAAGTAATGAAGCAAAACACAGGATATTTCCCTATGTCTTAATTAGACTAGAAATATATATGTCATTTTCTGTAAGACTGCACCAAAAATCAGCCTCAGAAGTTTCTTCAATACTTCTAATTATGGTAATCAGCTTAATTATTATAAATGTGCCACCTAATATGTGTCAATTTATGTAATATATGTAAAATAATCCAGTTTTTACTTATTTTTAGCAAAACCAAGGCAAATGCCCCGCCCAGAACTGTTCAGTGGAAGCCCCTGCCTGGATGCCTGTCCACCACTGTACTGTAAGTCACTTTAAGACTGATTACAATAAAAAAGAGATGGTGTTTTATTCTAGAATAACCTTCTGGAATGAGCTAGAATATGGTCTAAATGAGCTAGAATATGGTCTAAAACTTTAGAGTTGAGAAAACATTTGATAAGGAAAAAATGCCTTTTCAGACAGCAGTGTATTATAAAGTCACCATGATTAGGGACTCTATTTTGAGTCAGGAAAACTTGCAAAGTACTTCTCTAAATGAGGTATTGATGAGTTAGATTTGCATGGTCATTAAAATGAATGTATTTTCACATGTGTTTTTCCAAATAGCTGCATATTCAGCACTATTTGATCTTGAGATGCATTGGAGAAGATGCTTTTACTACATTGTTTTGTTGACTGCTTAATCGTGATGAATAAATGGACTGGCAATTTCCAAGCCTTCCTGTAATAATAGACTCTGCATTTGTGTGGACTCTTCTATCTGAGAATTATTCAAGTGCCTCTGAAATAAGCAGGTAGTATGTTATTATCCTTGGGTTGCAGATAGAAGACTTAACCACACAGAGTAAGAATAGCATATCAATTGTAGAACTGGCAAGAGACGCCAGATTCCGTACCTCTCTTTTCCTGTGCTGGCTCTATTACATTGTGCAGTGAAGTAAATGAAAGAGAGAGACTGATTTGTATGATATTCTCTTACCTGTGCACTGCCTGATAGAGATGACAGTGGCACCTCTGGGAATTACCTTTGCTATAACCGACACTTTGCCGGGCATGAAAGAATGTGTGTGACGTGGACAAGAAATCAGAAAGCTACTTTGTGGCATTTTTCTCATTTAACCCTCTCTGTAGGAGATCTAGAAGTGATGTATGAAGTCAACTAAATACTTGCATCTATTGTTGAAGAACAAGCTGTTGAAAGGGGCCTCTTGACTGCCATGACAGGCCTTCTGTGGTGTTGTAAAGTACACTTGGGGGAGGCTACTCCTCCTTCAGATCTGTAAAAGACTATTTCCTTCCTTGTCTTTGTTGGTATGAGGGAGGAAGGGAAGATGGGATCACCTTTAGTCAAGGAGATGATAAAGATAAATTTTGGAGGGATTCCTGCTGTGCAGAAGCAGTCCAGACTTGCCAGAGACTTAAAAAATAAAAATGTCGCCTTTTTTTTGTGAGCAGATGGCCAGAGGGGAGTGTGTGTATAGGGACACTACTGCTGCCAGGTAGAAATGAGTTTTAACAGTTTTAGTTCTTCAGCAGTCACTCCTTTTATTGTGTCCTCAGTGACATTATCTTACAATTACTGATTTATATGTCTGTTCATTCGAGGAGACAATACGCTTTTCAGGGTCCTAATGTACAAATTCCTAAGTAAGTCCCCTTTTTTATTGGAGGGCTCTGATGACTGAGGCTCAGATATAAATTTTTAGTATGCTGGTAGCTGGTATCTTTAGTAAGTGCTGTATTTGAATGTGGGCTTCAGTAAGCTTTATTTTTCCCACTCCAATATTTCTTTACAAAGAGGGATAATTCTGTTGTCTGGCCATTTGGGGTTGAGTTTTTATTCTAGAATCAAAATAACTTTCAGATGACTTCTCTACTGCATTATTGGTGTCTTATACTTGGATTGTTATTGAAATCAGAAGTATTTGATATAAGATGGGACCTTTTATCCATTTTGTTTCACCGAGTTCATCACACAAAATGTGTACTTTGAGAAATTTATCTTTACACTAGAAAAATTTATTAGTTAGTATACAAATTTATGGTGATATAATCATGAAATAAGTAGTGTCCATTTTCTTATAGTCTTTAATAAAATAGTGTCCATGCTATATCAGATATACCTGTGTTTAACACCAAAAAGATTTCTTTCAATATGAAATCCAAAGTAAGGGAACCCTGGCAACATATTGTTAGAATATGGTCTTTGGAGTTACTGAAAATAGTTTTCATTTGTACTCTTAGGAGCCAGAGGATTCCAGATAAGGTCTTCCTATTATAGGAACTTAAGAAATAAGTAGATGACTACGTTTTAAAATGCTTTCTGTAGATCATGAGCCGGTCTTGTTGACACTAAAATCTAGTTCCTACCTGTATCCACACAGAAGCCTTAGAAACTAAATGTGGCTTCTGCTTTGAGATTGAGAGCTGCTGACTTATAAATTTTCCCTGTCATTATTAACAGGTAATCATATTCCCTAGTGAGGGAGGTACCTCTGGAAGATCAATGCAATGCATGATGACTTGTTTCTCTGCAGGTAACTCCTCCAACCACAGAGGTAGACTTCCAGTGGCCCTGCTTGGAGTGCTTGAGCTTGCTCTACCCATTTTCCTGGCACCTACTAAACCCAGCAGAGATACATGGATTCTTGCTTTTGAGAATCTACTATTTGTCTTATGGATACTAATACTAGTAGGTACTAATACCAATGGAGATAGGTGGATTCTTGCTTCTAGTACTGAGAGAGAGGTGGATTCTTGCTTCTGAGATACCAGCACCAGCAGAGATACATGGATTCTTGCTTCTGAGAATCTACTATTTGTCTTAAGGATATACAAGACTAGAGGGCATTGCTATTGACTCACATGAGTGAACACTTAAGGAAGTGCTTTGTGATCTCTAGTTGCTGAGACTCTTGGAACTGGCCATTCTAAGTTCTTGCATATTCAGAAATCTGACTGTGAAAAGGTTCTAGTGATTAATAGACAGCCATAAGTTTCTGTTCAAATCTTTCTCTTCAAATTATTGGCTGTATTTATTTATTAGGAGTTTGACTGTTTTTATTTACTTTCAGTGAAAAGAAAATTGTCATCACCAACATTTATTGAGTCTCCAGTCCTATTCACTAAAGTTAGTGCTTTACGTCTCTGACAGACATTTCCAGAAAGCTGATTTAAAATTTATGTCTATTAATTTCACTGATCTGATTTTTTGCAATAGTTAGACGTATAAAAAAATCACTAAAGATGAACTTGATAATGAAATCTTTTATGATAGTGAAAAATATGGATCTAACTATATCATAAGTCACACAGTTATATAACAAAATCTGCAAGTAGGTAAAACAGTTTTGGCATTAATTTTCATTTTGTTATCTCTGAGGAAAAAGTGAAATTCATAACTTCATGTTTTTAAGAAGATGTCTTAACTGTCTCAAATCCTCTGAGACTGAACCAGGTTATAAATAAATTAATACATTCTTACATAATAAATGAATAGTCTCTATTATCTTCATGCATTTCTCTGGGTGTAGTTGATTCTCTTCTACATTCATTATCCATTGTCCAAGCAATTTTGGGGGTTTTATTTTGCAGTGATTATAATTGAATTTTATTACTTTATATGGAATTGTATGAATCTACATATGTGTATATTTGCACCAGTTTCACTTATATTTCTAGAATAATTATAACATTTGCTAGTGAGGAGAATTGCGATTTATCTCTCATGTGTAGATACATGTATGATTACAGTGGGCACGAGAGCTAAACTCTTTCTTACCCCACAGTTTAACTGGTTGAATACCCTGTTAGTTTGTATGGTCATAAGTAAGATATCAGTATTTATGACTCTGCTACTTTTAAGCAGTTGAGAAAATGTCCATGCATTCTGGGGCCTAGGCGAAGACTATTAGGAACTTATCAAAGATACTGCCATATCTATATATTGTCACATATTATGTTAATTGCAGTAAATCTGTTACATAATTTTAAAAAAAATCATGTAAATATTTGAAAATTAGAATATTGTGCTCCCAGTATATGAAATTTTGTTTATTCTCATGTTTAGCACATGTTATGAGTTATAACAGATCCTTGGATTTCTCAAAAGATGACAGGAAACAATACATGTCAATAATACATATATTGTTATCTCATTATATAACAACAAAAGCTATAAATTTTCCTCATCCACTGTTTTCTTTTTATTTCCAGTGCAATTGATGTCATTTAACTTTGCATAAAGCTCACATACCTAGTCCATGGCTCTCAGAAACACATAGCCATCATAAAATCACATTGTGTCTGCTCTCCGGGAGTTTTCAGAGTTCTCATGAGGACAGAACCACTGGTTAACTCTTCTGCTGGGAAATTAGACCCATAATGGCTGTGATGAATGTTGCCTTTCCAATAACTTGGCACAATTTTTATTTTTTAGGGCACAGTTTTGATACTATGAAGAGTCTCTTTATGGAATGAAAAGTTAGGCCATTATCAGATGATCATAGTTTTAGGAAAATTATAGAAAATTACAGTATGCAGGACCTCAAATTGGTGAGCACTGGGACTCGCATGTATCTGGCCATATGGGCAGCAGTCATGGGTTTGGAAGAGACACTCAAGGGGAATTATCTCAGGAAAAAGTCCAGTGCATTTTGGTAAATGGGAGCTCTGTGGATAGCTCTGGTGTCAATTTTGCTGTACTCATGGGCTGGACATCAAGAAACTATGCAGAAGGTAGGACAGATGCAGAGGTAGTCTACCTTCTTTCTTTCCCAGCCATTGCACTTTAGATTTATATTACTTTTCTCTTCTGGGTTTAAAAGACTACTGAGACCTGAAATACTCACATAAAATGTTTCTGTTTCGCTGAGCTTTGAAACATACCCAGAAAAGAAGGCTAGTGGCATTTATGGAGGGGGCATTGGTCCAGGTGGGTGATGCAAAGACATTCTCAGCTAACATGTATGAAAACTAGCAAGGAGAATAGGAGATATACAAGTCTATAGGGAAGTGAGCAAATCTAGAGGTGTCAGGATCTAAAGCTAAGAGGTAAGTTGCCATCAGTCAGGAAATCAAAGGCAGGCTCACTGTAAAACTAAGCTCAAAAAAGGTGAAGCTCAGCGTTCTGAGTTTTCTTTCTTCTGTATGTTTAATTAAATATTTTAATTCCAATTCTCTTTTAAACAATTTGACTTATATTTGGACCTCACAATCACCTGTCTTTTCCAAATGTTTCCTTTGCCATCCTATAAATACTTGATAAAATACAGAAAGAATGTGACTTTTAAAGATACCTGTGCATTTTCAGGAGTAACTTTTCAGTTTATCTGAGCCTACTGTATAGCTGTTACAGTGTTTAGGACATTTTCTGTTCTTCTTCTTCTTCTCTATTATTATTCTTTATTTTCTTCATATTACTGTAGAGCATACAGTTTACCTATTTAAAAAAAAACAAAATTTAAGTGATATTCTTTAGTTTGTTCATAGAATTGGACAAGTTTTACCTCAATGAATTTTAGAATATGTTCATGACCCTCAGAAAAACTCTATCCCCCTCAGTAGGTACTCTGTACACGGCCTCTCCTCTCCCAAAAATCAGGAATATATTTTTCCCCACCAAAACTTGCTTATTCAAGACAATTCCTAAAGATAGACTTGTGTAATGTGCTGTCTTCTATAACTGGTTGCTTTAACTTTGTTATTTTCAAGGTTATTATATCATTACATGTATCTATCCTTTATTACTTGTTTGGTGGATAATTGTCTGTTATCTGTTGTATAACTATTTGGTTATAATACTTCTTTTAATCAATTTTTCAGTCAACAGACACAAGACATGCTTGTACCTTTGAATATCATGAGTAATAACATGAATATTCTTATATGAGTTTTTATATAGTTATGTGTTTTCTGTTTTATTGGGTATCTGCAAAATTATTATTCCTGTGTCATATGGTGATTTTATATATAGTATTAAACACAACATCCAAGCTTTTTAAAAAAGCAGTTATATTATTTTATATTCTCAGAAACAATATATGAGTGTTTTCTTTTTTTTTATTTGACTTGAGTGAGTGACTTTATTCTCAGCCCACGGCGAACAGGTTACATTCATTTAAGAAATGGTGTATGCAATAAGATATTCTATCCATAAAGTCATTCAGCAACTGTTTCAATGAACAATGGTTCTGCTTGGAGGGTGGCACAGACATTAAGTGAGGGTAAGAATTTGGTTCATTAGCTGTGATAATTTGGAAAAGCATTCATCTCAGAGAAAGAGTAACTTATAAAGCCCTCTTCTTCAAACTTGATACAAGAGTTAAAAATGTCAAGCAAAGCATTCAGTCTCACTCTTTGTTGTTCTCTTATGAGCCACCTCCCTAGTTAATCGTCTATGTTTCTTTTGGGTATATAAATACTTTTGAAATATATAAGCTGTTCTGAAAACCATAGTATAGTGTAGAAACATGAAATAAATATGTTTTATTCTCCTGAGATAGGAGAAGCAAGATTTCAAGACCCTTATGTTGTACACAGCCAGAACAAACAAGCTGAAAGTTTATATAGATTGTACAATATTGGACCTATTTCTCCAATTACCAAATTAGAGAGACCATTGGATGACAATCAACAAATTTCTAATTCCTCATATTTTTGGACTTCAGTCGATTAGGATATGTTGGTAATATTGATTTTCATATTAAGATATTAAGAAAAAGTAATTGTCACTTCCTGTTGTTTTTGTTGTAAGAGGTAGAAATAGGTTTGTGTGGACTTGTTGAAAGATTACTTTCTTGCTTCTTGTAGGATGTAGTTTCGCTCCTTATGTTTTCCATCTATTATACTTTGTAGGGCTGGATTTGTGGTAAGATGTTGTGTACATTTTGTTTTGTTATGGAATATCTTGTTTTCTCCATCTATGGTAATTGAGAGTTTTGCTGGGTATAGTAGTCTGGGCTGGCATTTGTATTCTTGTAGGGTCTGTATGACATTTGTCCAGGATCTTCTAGCTTTCATAGTCTCTGGTAGGAAGTCTGGTGTAATTCTGATAGGCCTGCCTTTATATGTTTCTTGACCTTTTCCCCTTACTGTTTTTAAAATTCTTTCTTTGTTTAGTGCATTTGGTGTTTTTATTATT
>NW_022196904.1:79782522-79827604 GCF_008632895.1 Mastomys coucha
GGGTGCTATTTATGTCTTTCTTAAAGTCCTGTATCATCACCATGAGAAGTGATTTTACATCTGAATCTTGCTTTTCCAGTGTAATGGTGTGTCTAGGACTTGCTATGGTGGGAGAATTGGATTCTGACGATGCCAAGTAACCTTAGTTTATGTTGTTTATTTTCTTATGCTTGCCCCATGCCATCTGGTTATCTCTAGTGCTACCTGTCCTTGCTAAATCTGACTGGAGCCTGTCCTTCCTGTGATCCTAGTTGTATCAGAACTCCTCAGAGTCAAGCTGTCTCTGTGATCCTGTGATTCTGGGATCCTGGGATCCTGGGCTTGTTAGAGCACCTGGGAGTGGAGCTTCCACTGGGTGTTGAGAGACTGGCTGCAGAGCTTGTGCCCAAGGTCTGCTCAGGACACCAGCCCAGAGAGACCAGAAGGAATCAGAGCCACTGGGCTGGCAGAGTTCCTGTGTCCCTGATCCCGCTGGTACCAGTTACTCTAGGTGTTGGGACAGATGTTGGGTCCTCCTCACCTCTGATCCTGGGCATGTCAGAGCTCCTAGGGATGGAGCTTCCTGTGGGTGTTGTGAGACTGCCTGCCATGTTTTGTTTTCTATACATTCTTATCAATTCTTATCATTGCTTACCATTTTATTGAAGATATAATAGGTCTTAAAAGATTTTTGCTTTGGAGTTGGTTTGAATTTACCTAAAATTAACAATGTTGAATGTCTTTTAATACACTTAAAACCATTTATTTATTCTAGTTTTAAAAACATCTATACAAAATCATTTCTCCATATGTAATAATTTTAAATTGTTAAATTATGAAACTCCTCCTATGTTCTGCACATCATCTAACAGTTTTATGATTGTAATATTTTCTGTTCAAGTCTCTTCATTCTTTTACCATGTTTTGGCATTGTTATCTGAACTATGACTTTTAAAATTTTAACAAATCCTAATATAACCTTCTGAATACACCATTTTAATGAACCTATGTGTAACTCAAGGTCACAGAGACTTTTTCTGATATTTTCTTCTCAGTATTTTAAAGTTTTAGCTCTTACATTGTTCTCTCTGATCAATTTGGAGTTCATTTTTGTGTGTGGTATGTGCAGATAGATCTAAGTTTTGTAGCTTTTCTTGTTGATAACAAATCTATTCATTCTTCACTGGACTAACTTGGAACATTTTTTTTTGAAAATATATTAAGTATAAATGTTTTTGTGGACTTCATGGATTCCACTGAGTTGATGTCTATCCTTATATTTATAAGCTAAGAATCATTTAGAAGTAGCCAATATAGCATTGAGGTCAACACCATAACAATTTTAATGCTTACAAGTTATGTGTTTGCTCCAAGTCATAAAATTATAGTGAGAGAAAGGTGATTTCAATATAATCTTTTTAACTCAAAACCTCTTATTTTTACTACCACACTGTGTTTCTTAGTGATGGTTGTGGTTGCTGTGTTTGCTGTTTACTTTTTTAGGCACATGTATTGGAACACTATGACTCATTAATACTTTATTTCCAACCATATTTATGCACATCTTCAATAATCATAGCCATTATTTACCTAGCTAGTTATATGATCCAGGCTAATAGAAAAAGATGTACAAAAATTCATAAGGGGGCATCAATAAAACCTGCATTAGCAGGTTATAAAAATGGAAGCTAGAAGTGAGAAAGGAACAAGATATTAAAAAAATTAAGTACAAGGGCTGGAGATATGGCTCAGGGCTTAAGAGCACCAACTGCTCTTCCAGCAGTCCTGAGTTCAATTCCCAGCAAACACATGTGGCTCATCACCATCTGTAATGTGATCTGATGCCCTCTTCTGGTATGTCTGAAGAGAGTAATAGTGTACTCCTATGCATAAAATAAAATAAATAAATCTTTAAAAAATCAAGTGCAAGCCACTAAACTCTTCAGTAGTAGGGATTAATATGTTACTTCCATATACTTTAAATTCACAAATATTGATCACAAGTCAACACAGGTAAAGCTAAAATTATACATAAAGCTCTCCAAATAAGATATCAGAATTACTGTTGTGATTTCTAACTGCAGTCACTGGTCCCATTATTCAGGTTTAAGAAAAACTGCTCTATCTAACTGTACATTCCATTTGCTGGAAGAATAAAGCTTATAAACTCTTCAGTTAATTCCTACAAACTGGAAGTATGATTCAAACACAGACAAACTCCAAGGAAAGTGAATTCTCACATTCATCCTGCAGAGCTCAACTGAATTTATGCTCTTATCTAGCAGTGGTCTTGGAGGACAGACAAATGGTATTAGAACAGGGACCCTGTTAGTGTGTGCAAGGTTAGCTTTGGTTGATACAGTCACTTACTATTAGCAGCATATTATTATGTGTTGGCATTACAAAGGATTTGTAGTAGAGCTTAATATTTGCTCAACTGAGTCCTTTAGCCATTACTAAAGGATAGCAGGTTGATATAAGGGAATAAGATTTGAACTCAAACAAGATTGTTAAAATCTTTTCGTAGCTTTATGACTTAGAGCAAATGTATTATACTCTCTTTGCCTCCCTTTCTTCTTTATCAAATTAGCATAAAAATTAACACATACTTAAATTTCAAGAATTTTATTTCAAAATTAGAGATACCATATGAATGAGTTTAGCTTAGTTTTTTGTAAATACACACTACATATTAATTTAATTGGGGTATTATTATAGGCAATGAAAATATCCCAAGGTGGTTATAATTTAAGTTCTACTGACTCTCAAAGATACCTGAGTAATGAAATATGGTAAATTAGTTTTTTTCAATTCATCTCAAAGTGTCTAGGTTATAACTGAAAATACAAAGTTTGGAAATGTAGAGGGGTTAACCTACAAACAGGATAAAGGTTTTTTTTCCCTGATAATCATTTGTTATAACTTCTGTAATACTGAAAGTTTTTTCTGAGTTAAGAACTATTGTTATATTTGTGTTGTCAACTTAAGTTCCAGAGAACTATCTTGGAAGAATGAATTCCACTATCGCTTGTTGAAAGAGTCTCTAGACACATGCTTGGTTTGGATTTGGAGTACACAGCATAATATAAGTTAATGGGAACAGTATCCTGAATGTAAAGTTCATCTGTCTTAAGAATACTTCATGTGTCTCATTCAAACTGTTATCTGCTTTTTGGTTTGCTGGTGTTTGATCTCCAGGGCAAAACCACAGACACATGGAGAGCTTTTGATTTGCATATTGATAACTAGTCACAGACCAGCTAGAGACATGAATGACAATTCTTCCAATGTTACTCATTTGAGTCCCACTCAAAGCTGAAATTATAAAAGCATAGGGCATAGGAAAAGGTGCATACTGATCACACACTTTTATGAACAATACACATTTGTGATATTGCTGTGCCTAACTTACAAATTTAAAAAGGGTTAAAGCTAAATGGTGTTAAACAACTCAACTGGACAAAACTAACATGGATGCTTCTTGTATGACTTCCTTGAACCTGCTTTCTCTTCTCTCTACCCTGTCGTTTGGCTTGTGTGCCAACTTGACTCATTAGATTTAGCCTCAGTTATTCCTGACAAATGAAACTATTCCAGGAAGCCAAGTCTAGCAATACGCTGCTTCCTACTACCAGTATAGAGCAGGAGTCAATGCCAAACTCCTTGAAGCTGTCTCTAACTGCCCTTAGCCTAAGTGGAATTGTACTAAATATTTGGACAAACTCTGGCCCACAGTAAACTTGTAATGATGCTTGATATTGGAATGGAACTTTAATTGCTGCAGTTCTTCAAGGAGGTCCTATTTGACAGCATGCAATGTGATCCTTTGCTTGCTTTGTAATAAAAGTCCCCACCCCAAGGCTAAGTACAACACATGCATTTAATCAAAAACTTAGATTATATGGAAATATTCATGTCTCAAAACAGTTACTACTCCACTATGGCCATAAAAAGAAACTGTATATAAATATTTGAATACCTTTACTTACATGTATATTCAAACACTTCTGAACAAATACCTAATTAAGAAGTTACTGCTATTTGTATCTGGATTGGATGAACCTCTCAATGTATGGGAAGTAAATATGATAATTGATTTTGATGGCTATTTTAAATTGCATTTTGAGGAAGCAAATATTTTGCATGATTTAATATCCATGCCTTAATTAAATATATACAATAAAAACACTTTCTTAAAAGATGTTCAGAGAAGCAGTTTGTCTCTGCAATGAATTTGGTCACACACCGTTGTTCCTTAGGTAGTGTCAGCATTTTCATTAAAAGCTGTACTCTATTTATAGCCTGGAAGCAAAAAATGCATTCTGGGCTAAAACTTCATATACAAAATGTTTTTCCAAAAGCAGTTTTGTAAGGTACACATAGATTGAAGTTTTATGACTGAAATCTTAAGGTTTATAAGGAAGCCTGTGAGAAACTGACAGAGAATCTCATTTATTCCTGCTTTGTGTATCATCAGGATACCACACAGCACCTGGGATGGGAGCTGGGCTATGAGGAGAATCCAGTTCTCTGTCATGAAGCCAAAAAGTCAGGATTCTTGGATTTCACATCTGGCTGGTCTATTTGATATACATACCAGAAGCAGCATGGATTTTGTGGTCACTTAGAATGAGGCTACAATTCTGTCTCTACTGCTTAAACAGTTTGGGGGATTTCTTAAGCCTGTGGGGTCATCAGGATGGATTCAAGGACAAGTTGGATGTCATTGTATTGTGGTCATATCTTTCTTATATGCTATTCAGGGTTGTTTGAAACTGCATATTCAGTTTTCCTCTGTTAGTGAGAATCTTCTGAAAGTTTATTTTAAATGAATGGTTTTTCTAAATGTATTTTGCCAAAATGAAATTTTCAGAGAAATGATATAGTTAATTCCACTCCACCTTTAAGGAAGTCAAAGTATTGTAGATAATATATGAACAGATCACATGATTTTAGAGTTGTCTAAAAGTCATCAATTTTGTCCCTGCAGTTTCCACTAGGGACATTTATTATCTTATTCTGTGTTGACGAAATGAGCTAAAATTGCCATAGTTAATTTGAGTAGACATTTGGTAGCTACATGGATAAAAAGAGCCCCTTATAAAGATATATGGCATTTTGTAGGATACAGCAATGCTTTCTTTTTATACCTATCTAAAGAAGAATCATTGGAAGGAGTGGGAGTTTGACATTTCTTGTTTTCAGAACTGCTGTATCCTAATGCTATTTCATCATAGCAACATATACTATTTAGTTTGTAAAAACCTAGCTTATAATTTCTGGCTATCTCACTTCATTCATAAAACAATCTCTCCTCCCTTTATCCTTAATTAATTTGGTGCATATCTGCAATATGCTTACTATGCCCAGATACTGTAAATTCAAGTGGTATAAGAAAACAGGCATTGTCCCTTTCTTCATGGGGGAAGCAGAAATAGAATAAGTAAGTGTATATGTAAAGATAAATCAATAATTGAGGTAATTGCTATTCAATTCAAATATATTTGAAAAGAAAATAATGTATAGAAAGACATCTAAGCAGAATGCTAATTAAACATATATTTAAAAAGTAAATCGACAAAGGAGAGAGAGAGAGAGAGAGAGAGAGAGAGAGAGAGAGAGAGAGAGAGAGAGAGAGAGGGAGGGAGAGGTGAAAGGTGGGGGGGCAGAGAATGGAGAGAGCTATTTTGGCAGCATGAATAGTATATACTGAGATACTGAGACCTGTTACAGAAAGTTGCATTTCTGAAAAACTGGAAGACCACCACGGAGAGTAAAGAATAAGATTAACAGGGAGCGGGGAGGATAGACGATGGTAGAAGACACAAGCAAAAGCATGCTCAGAACTCCACTGAAGTGTTACAGTTTGTAAATTGAGCAGGGTGGAGTGGGTGAGGTTATGTTGGAGTTTTGAAGTTATTGTTCTAGCAGATATATAAAGAACAGGTGGGATATGAAAACATAGGTGGTGAATGGTCTCATTTAAAAAATAAAAGAATCATTCTGCAAAGGATTATGCAGAAATCCAGATGAAAATAGTTGTGGTGTGAATTATCTTGGTGGTGGAAAATCAGAGAGATGAACAAATGTGTGGTATTTGTGGGCAGATATTCCAAATCATGGAATGATTGCACAGTAAGTAAAAGGAGGAAGTGTGTTGTCCGATGAATTCTTGGTCTTGGTGCAGTCTCCTTTTTAAAAATAGTAGAGGGAGGAGTATGAAATCTATTGAAAAGTCTCTAGACAGAAGCAAAGGTATCAAGAAGATTTTTTAAAATATAAACCAAGCATATCTACAAGTTGAAGAAGACAAGAAAGCTACTAAGTAAAGAACAAAGTCACAGTAGATGATTTACAAAGGGGTCCTGGGACAGCAGTTTCAATAAAGTGGTAGTGCTCAAGAGTAAGTAAACGTGATCATTTTATGTATTTTGCACTAATAAAAGCTTACTCTCTATGGGAAACCATGGATGTGCAATATTGAGAACAAGAAGTTACATATGTAATAGATGAGTCCTAATTAATAACAGAAGTCTCCTGAGAAGATGGAATGGATGAGAGCTAAGGACTGTGTTCTGGTTGGTGTCTGATATGTCAATGCAGATTGGGTGCAGAGAGGTACTTGAGTATAGAAGTAAGTCGGGATGTGCCAGTGGGAAATGTTGAGTGGGATGTCCTCTATTTACTATGTGAAACTGCAGTGAGTGGGCCCGACTGCTGAGAGCGAGAAGTGGGGAGAGGCATGGACCAGATGGTAGAAGTATTAGTATGACGAATAGCAGTATTAAATGTCTAGAGGAGAAAAATGCAGCTTCCTAGGATGTGCTCAAAATGAAAGAAAGGGTTTCTTCTTCTACCTGTGGACAGTGCTGTCAGAACAAATCACTGCAAGGTGTTGTCTCTCTGCTTTTAGTTAGCTATTGTATAGCTCTCATATACCATCTCACCATACTCACAGGCTTACCTCATTTGGCAGGGTGCTCTAGCTGTTAAATGTGCTTGTCTAGTTTCTTGCAAGCACAAAGTGCACCTCAAGGACAGAGAATACTTTCACCATCTAGTGTAGTGTCACATTCATAATAAAGACTACCAAAAATTACTGAACTGCTAAAAATAAAATCAGGTCCGACAATTGTATAATTCATTGTGCATAGAAACGAACAATACAATAACAGTTTACAAAACCCCATAAGACTCAGAGCTATGGATGGCCAGAAGCTCTGCTCATAACAATTGGTACATAATTCACAAACAAACAAACATATAAACAAACAACAAAAAAGAGGAAGGATTCTGATCATTGTCATGATGGGTGAGTATTCTTGATCATTCCTTTTGAAATAAAAACTTCCTATATTTGTCTACTGCTTGTTGGTCTTATTTTACTGAATCATACAGAGACTAATACAAACTGGTGTTTAGTTTTTGATCAAGTTACTGTGGTTAATGAATAAAATTAAAGTAGTTGATTAAACACATACCAAATATGGGACAAAATTTCTTTTGGGGAAGGCAGGACAAAGACATTCACCATTTTACAATGTGGGTTTATATAATGAAATACAGGTATGGCAAACATTGCTTCTCTGATTAAACAGTGGCTACCTTTGTTCTTTTAGAATTACTATGTGCTGTTTGTTGGGGTTGTTTTCATTTCCAGACCCTCCTTTGAGCCTTACAAGATGAATAGTATAGCAGAATATTCTACTGTTATGCACTTTCTTTGTACTCTGATTTCTTGTACTGAACCTTCTTAACTTTCTTTTGTGAAAAGTCAGCCTAGCGCTCTCCTGTGCATGGTGCTTGGTAGGCATTCTTAAAAGTGAAAACTGTGAAGTACAGAAGACAGTCAAAGTCAGTGGGATCTTCTGAGTTCTCGCTGTGAGGCGTGTCCATTCCCAGTGCTTTGTCTCACTGTTGGCCAAGTGAACTAGAGCTGAATATCTCCCTGAATGCTTCCCTTTCTCTCGGCCTTCTCACATGATTCATTATTCCCATAACATGTAAAATTAACAGATCTCCATTTTCATTTTTGTATCTGTGCTACAAACAAGAACATTTTAACTGGATCTTATTCATACTTCTCCTCATAAGTCAATGCGTGAGCCAAACAGTCTGAAAACCACAAGTCTGACCATCTGACTTTCCCTCTTACCTAAAACCTTTTAATGTCTTTCCATTTCAATCACATGAGTTTTATACTGTTTTCAACAACTGGTTTCCTCCAGTTCATGGAGTAACAGCCTTTCCCTGAGTGTTAACTCTGTATTTCAGTTCTCCAGATTTCAAGAATTCCTGCCTAAGGGCATTTGCTACTGCTCTGCCATGTGTCCAGAACATTTTTCTTCTGATTGTTTATACATTTTAAAGCAAATGTTACCTGGTAGAGATACCTTCTTTCCATAGATATCTCCTGGATATTTCTTTATTTCTCCTTTCTTCTTATAACAAATTCCTTATTTTCTTTAAAAATTTCCTATCACAATCATTCTGCTCTATTCACTAGTTTTTTTTTTTTACTTATTATAATATCTGAGGCATACACTTTGCTAAATATTTGTTTCATGATAGACACTTCAGTAATGAGTGAAAATAAAGAAATTAGTGAACAGAGAATGAAGAACAAGGTTGCTAAACCATACAGGGCTTTGAAATGATGACCTGTAGAAACAAACACAACCATGCTTGGAAAGCCAAAGGCTTAAACATGCAGGCTCCATATTAGATAGTACTTGTTCTCTTCTGCATTGTTTTGTTCATGTTTCAGAGTAACTTACTGCGATCCAAAAGACTTAGATCATTTTGCAAGTTAAATTTTCTTGGAGTACTTGTTAAGAAGCATAATATCAATACACCACAGTCAGTTAATTGTAACAAGCTACTTCATTAATGAAAAGTCAAGTCCACTGACCTTTGGATGATTTGCACAAGCACATGTAGTAATGCACAGTCATAATGAGGAGATGCACAAGGTTTTGACAGAATCATGATGTGTCTTTCCTTCTGGATCATAGAGTGCTTCTTTATTTTAATTGAATTTTTTATATGTTCTAATGAGTGCAGTTTGGGGAGCTAATAAATGTTCATGTTGCACAATGTTTGGCAGAGTTGTGATTTCCCTTTGGCTGCTCTGTTTTCAAGTATCCATTTCTATTCTTCATCTAGGTTTTATTTCACTAAAGGTTCACAGCACAGGTTGTCTATTGCAGTACTCACAGGAAGTAGTTATGGGTAACTCAGTTTTTCACTCATCTGTGACTATTGCTTCTCATCTTGTGTTCCACTAGCTTTGGATTCTTCAGAACAGTGCATGTGTATAGAACCCAGGGGGGGATGCAAACAAAAGTAGACAAATGACTTTAATTTAGTCATACTAAAAATAAAACCAAAGTTATTATGATTGGTGGATTCTAGAATGTTTTCCAGTGAGCCCAAATTATATGTCAACAATGAAAAACAGTCAGAATTATGGCAATCCAGGTGATTAGAAATTATAGAATTATGTGTGTTAGAAAGCTTAATGTTGTGACTCTCTGTCTAGCTCATCCCTCTGTATTATACACTAACTTGTAGAAACACTCTACATAAAGGATCAGCCTACAACACTGGGCTGGAGGGACACAGACCAGTGCCTTAATCAACTATCATATCAGAAAAGTTTTTTCATGTATATGGGCATTAGCAGAGAGACTTACAGCTGGGCAATGTGCAGACATTGAAGAACTCAGTCCTAAATGAATACCTTCCAGTCTTGGCCCAGAGATCTATAGGAGAGAAGGCAGAACGACTATACATGGGGGTTGTAGATGACTCCAACACAGCAGTGTAACCAGGCACAACAGGACTGATGTACATATGAAATCACAGGGACTGTAGTAGCATGTGCGAGGCTGTATAGGTTTAATCCAGGGGGGACTCAACACTGAGAAGAGAAGTGAGCATAATGTCTCACTACTAACCAAGAAGGTATTTACAGTTGATACCCACTGGCAAAGAGAAAACTGGGTTGTTTCAGTGGAGTCTCACTGGGTATATTTACCACACTCCACGCCTTATGTCCAGAAGAAGTTGGCCAACATAAAACTACATTTTGTTGTTGTAGTTGTAGTTGCATTGGTGGTGGTAGTGGTGGTGATGGTGATGGTGTGTGTGTGAATTTCTTGTTTTATTTACTTTTGGGGGTATTTGTTGTTGTCATTGTTTATTGGTCTTTTATTTATTTGTTTTAATGTTTGAGCTTTTATGGGTATTGTTTTCATTTTGTCTTTCTAGTTGGTTTGAGAGGGATAGAAAATAAAGTTGGTTGGGTAGAGATCTGGGGATAATCTAGGAGGGAAACATATAATTATAAAATACATTGTATAAAAATTAGATAAAGGAAGTATCCATGTATGGAATGAAAAAGACAACACAATGACAAATATAATTTTTGGTGTATCTTCAATTTTCCTATGGCACTTAAGATCAGCTGGAAGAGATGTTTTTAGGGGCAGAGGCATTGTGAACTGAAGAATTTCAGTAATTTATTTTGATTGCAGTATTCTCTTCATAATTCAACCATCTAAAGTTGACAGTAATGCTGCTAACAGTATTCATTTGTTCAGTGTATATATGGATTACCTGTTGTATGCAATATGTTTGCTAAGAAGGCATGGTGGTGAAGTGCTGAAAGTCATTGACTTTGGAGTCAGTGTTGAAATGCCTGGTACATGTTTGACCTTGGACAAGTTGCTTAATATTTAAGCTTTGTCTACTCATACTTTTATTTATTATGTTATCTTATAAAAAGAGTCAGATGGAAATAAAACATTTTCATTCAAATTGATATAATTATGTAGCTCTATGAATACAGTTCCTGGCACAGGATTAGTTAGTACTTGGCAAATAAATTTTATTCTTCTACCTTTTGTACTTATTTTCATTTCATAAAATCAAATACAGTATTTTTAACAAAAAGTAATGTTTCATAATAAGGAGATGGTTAAAATTAATAATTGAATATATATGTAGATAAAAATGCATAAGGAATGTGTATGAATGGATACTTTATAGTAGCCTTCTCAATACAGGGTTACTACTTAAGACTGTGGTAGGAAAGCATTTTGTTGTTTTGCATTTGATTGAACCCAGGTTTTTTAATATTTGAATTGTATCAGTTTACTACAAGTTGGCATCTACAGTCTATTGAAAGCTTGCAAAGACCTGATATGGTGTGCCATGACCACTGAATTGTCGTTCTATGTAGCCGCTGTAAAGCTTGCAAGAAACAAAGATTGCCAAAAAGGGAAAGAAGACAGATTATTAATAGCTTTCTATCCCCAAGGTGATTGTACTATAAATGGAACAAAATGTATGAATAGAAAGTGCAACCATCTAATCTTGGCCACACATGTGATTCTATGGCATCCTTGGCTTGGTATCCTTCAAATCAACTGATTAAATTTTAGCCATGTGCTGGAAGACAGTCTGATCTTTGCACAATGTCTACTTTGCATAATGTCTACTATATGTAGACACTCTAGTGGACACCAACTCCTTTAAAAAAATAAGTTAATGTTATAATTGGGAAGATAAAGCAAAATTTATAAGAAGCTAATGAAAGATTGCAGTGTTCAAAAATGTTATGTTGGAAAGCAATATTAAATTATTTCATGATATCTTAATAGGTTTTCTTCAGATACGTGAAGGAGAATTTCTAGCATTTTCATGCACATACTTGTGGCATTCGACCTAGGAGATAAATGCTCTGAAGGAGAAGTGTAGAAACTCATGAGGAAAGGGACTTGCTTAAGATGATGGACTGTAATGTTGAGACTTGCATAAGATGATGGACTGTAATGTTGAGTTAAGATGACGTTGTGGATCGATGGCAGTCCAAGTAAGGAATATTATAGCACCAGAGGAGGGATACAAATGCCACCATGTACCTGTCATTTATATCGTGGACAATCATGTCATCTCCCCAGGATAGACTCTTAAGATAATATCTATGAAAAGAATAGCAGTAAAATAACCAACAGATTCATATTCAAAAGGTTATTGCTCCTTACAACATTTGTATAGCTTGAATGGTCTGCCTTTGACATTCAAGTAGGTATTATTGTGAGAAACCCATATTCTTGGTAATTAAAATGCCTCTTGTTCAGTTCAGTGCAAGATGTTAAGTATAGTTCTATGCTAAGCATTAACCTGATCATGCAGTTAATGACACCCCCTTAATGACTGTATATATTGTACACTTTTCATGCACTGACTGCTATTTTAGCTTCCTCTGTTTTCTCCATATCATTTGACATATTGATCATTAACTTAATATTCTTTTTTTAACAGATTTTCACAATAGAGTTAGGTGTATTAAACTCATGACCTGTGGGTAATATACAGCAAAATATAGCTACAATGTGACACAAAACAAAATTGTAAGCTTACTTAAAACATAATGAAAACTTTTTTGTGTGTATGAGTCCTTCTTTTTCTTTTTTTGTTTTGTTATATCAGTTTTGAAGTTCTAGAATATGAATTTTGAGGGTGATATTATATCCCAATGTCTAAAAGTTTGGACATGTATAGTAGGATGTATAATGGCAGAGATTTGATTTGTGATTTTGCAATTATATAAACTGGAAAAATAATAGCACCTTACTATCTATAAAACACATTTGATATGGGTTTATTGAACGATAGATGAAGGCAGTAACAGTAATCCTTGTATCCTAGGTGAAATGAAAATATAGTGATATGTGTTATGTCATTCAAGGGCTGACATATATGAGCTTTTATTATACCTAAGATCAAGTATCCACAGTCTACTTGATTGTGGAAATATGCTAAGTGAGTTCTATACATTATATGGTACTCCTTTCTTACAGTTGAAGAAAGCATGCTCTAGAGATGGAAAATAGTGACTATCCCTTCAAGCATAAACCCAAACTAAATGTTTCACTGAGGGAAAAACAGTTGTATTTTCTTTTATATTTTTTCACATTCCCCACATTTTGTTCAAAGTATCAGCTTTGCATTTTGAATGACATTGTGTATGCAATAGTTTATTTCATACTTTTATGATTATTTTAACAAGTATCATCTTAACTGCCTTTTTAAATCATTGGATTGCATTAATATTGAGTGATGGATTAGCATTCAATATAGTGAAATTTTCATTTTGAAATTTTATATTTGTATAATATTTTGTTAGCAAAGAATTTAGAGAAAAATAATTGTCAAAGAGAAAATTGGAAATTTATTTCCAAACAGTTGTGATACAAGCATTTAGAGAAATATATTGTGCTAAATTTATTCCAGTCACTTTGTTTCAGTTCCTACATGGGGCTCATTAATCATAGCTAACATAGTTTCTCATATGTTGATTTTTGTAGACAGCCAACAGAGTTTGTGTTTCACAATCTATGGTCAACAGTCTCCTTGATCTATCTTTATAGTGTTATATAAAACTGACTTCAGCAATTTTCTCTCTCACTTCATTAGACTAGGATCTGTTTCAGATTTTGTTACTGAGTCTCACCTTTCTGTGTCTGTCAATTGAATAAGTATATGCAGAATAAATTAATAAATATAATCAGTAGGGCAGGGGCTCCCGAGGACTAAGGCATCTCAGAGTTTCAGTGTATAGTTCAAGACCTGAGGCACAAGGAAAGCACACATGGTAAATGATGGCAAGTGAACCATGTTCACCCCTGTTGTGGAACAGAACAACATTAAAATAAGTATTTGAAGAAAGAGTCTTTGAGCCTGAGTGATTCATGGGTTTGTTATCAGTGCTTCTTTGGGTGTTTTGGTACACACGCCTCCACCTAGTAACTATTGGAGGACTGATTACTCCAGAATGAATGGCTGAATGTGACTGCATATCACAAGTTGCCCAGAGGGTGGTGAACCTCCCAGAGGAGGACTGTATGAATCTGTGAGGTCTGATGCTTCAAGGCAGTGCTCTGGGAGACAGGGACTAGATGTCATTGGAACATGGAATTATTTGCAAAATTTGGGACAGTTTTGGTGCCTGCAGGACTTGTCAAAACATTGTCAGGACTGTCATCTCCAGGTGGGTACAGAAAGTTTGGAAAGTTAATTGGCTATTTCCTGGATTAAGCCTGGAAATAAACCACAGCAGGAAGCGTCTTAGCTTTTACCCATTTCTTCAGTCATTTGTATTTCTTAATAAAAAGCTTATAATCTTATTTGGCACATTTTAATCAAATTTTCTGACCACATAGGCCATATCCAAATTGCCTGTTATCAGGGTAGAGAAAAGCATTTCAGTTATTAAATATGTCAAATGGAAACTCCAAGTTCTTATAAGGGGAAGCAGGTTTTTTAAAACCCAAATTTACCTTATCCATCTATGTTTCTGAAGCATATTTTATGTTACTTTTATTTGTTTTTTACAACTTTTACAACAAAGCCCAAATATATGGGCTTGAGATTACCAGAAGAATACTCTAAATATTATCACCAACCAATGAAAATGACAAGAGGTTTGCTGTTCTCTTATCTCCTCCATATAATTTTCATTTCATGCTTAACACACCAAGATACCACCTTTACAACTGAAGACAAGACACCTTCACTAGACTAGCTACTCAGAGACCAGAGAGATGACTTCACAGCTGAGAGTACTTAGAGCTTACAGAGGAACCTGTCTTCCTTCACAGCACCCACATTGCAGCTCACGATCCTCAGGAAATCCAGCTGCAGGGGATTTGACTCCATTTTCTGGCCTCTCTGGGCTCTTTGCATGCACATGGTACACATTAGCTCACATAAGCATGTAAACGTACACATAAATGAATAAATATAATTAAAAATAGCAATTCATTTTCATTTCCAAAAGATGCTGTCATTACCATTTATCACTGATTTTTCTTACAGACAGTAGTCCCTACCATTATATGTATGCTCAGCTCATATAGAGTCAGAAGTCATTGCAAATGTGTAAGCACACAAGAAAGGAAAAGATGGAGAACATATTGATATAATAGCATATTCTACAGTTTTTGGAGCTTTCTGAAATTTTTATATTTCACTCATTTCAAGATCTTTCTGTATAGATTTCTTTTTGTATTTGTGTTATATTGAACTCCATCCAGGCTATACAAGTTCTGTAGTATATCACACTGTGTGTATATGAAGTTTTCAGTTGTCTTTAAGCATTCACATATTTAAAGAATAATGTAATGGATGTCTTTGGGATTTAGATGAGTTTCTGTATGCTACAAATTAGAACTCTCAGGTCATGGTGTATACATAGTTCAGAATCTGAGAAATATTGTTAGTCTGGAGCTTTTGATCAGTGGCAGAACCATTGTCCTAACAGGAATGAGTTACAGGATTAGATTCCCCAGCACACAGTTCTGTGTCTGTCTCTGTGTCACTATCTCTGTGTCTGTCTCTGTGTCACTGTCTCTGTGTCTCTGTGTGTGTCTATCTCTCCATGTCTCTTTCTGTCTCTCTTGGTCTCTCTCTCACTCACATATATACACACAACTGCTTTTGAGTGGATGCTTAAAGCAATACTGTTAAAATAATCCTCTAAACTTAAATCCTCAATCATGTGAATTTTATATTAAATAAGTTTTGCCTTTTTTCACGTATAATTAGGTAAAATGAGAACCTGTTTTAGTTTTATTTTTAATGTCTGTGTGACACCTTGTATAATTCTCATGTATTTATTGCCCAGATCTGATTTCCTTCCCTTAGATTGCCTACTTCCTTTCTAATTCTAACTTAATAAGCAATGGAAAGAAGGGCACACTAACCCCAATTATGCTCAGTTAATTTTAATGTAACCATAATTAAAACCTATTGCCATAGAGCATTGTCTCCCAGCTCATTTATCCAACATTTTCTTCCTTTGTGATTCAAAGTCTGATTTAGTATATGTTATTACATATGCCCTGGGACTGGGGACAAAAAGTATGTGATGGTCATTGTTCTTGCACTCATAAAGCTTTTAGTGTAGAGGCTCTTTATCAGCTTCCATAGGCATGTTTGGAGTAGCATGCTACCCTTTTCAAAAGTACCGATGATTTCACACATGTGCCCGCACCCCCCTCACAATATAGATGTGTATGAACAAAGTTTATTTCAAGGTATGTTCATAAGTTAACAAAATTAAAGGATGAATAGGTACTTCTCTCATCATTCATGCCTGAGTCCTGATGGTACCATTTTCCCCCTGCTAATGATACATCGGGCTCCTCATCATTTCCCTATTGTTGAATTCACATATTTCAAAGTACTTAAAGATTGACTCATTAACTTGTAAGCACTGATACCTTCTAAAAACTTTAAAAATAAAATTCAATGACAGAGAAACTTCAGGTTTATTGATGTTTGTTGAGTGTTTATCCATGGTCTCAATGTGAAAATAGGCAAGGAGGTGTGCCTGCATATAGAAGCTAAAGTGGTGCTAACGCAAGGGGATGCTAAAGACAAACAGATCCAAGTGAGCTTAAGGATGGTAGGAACAAGACCAGCACCACTACATCCCTTAACAGGAATTCTACTAAGATTTTTTTCTACATGTAAATGTGTACTCTCTATGGTAGCCTTGTAGGATGGCTATTTATCTGCCAATTTTATAAATGAAAAAGGTTAAGAACTCCCTAAGGAATATGTAGTCACCACTTGCCCCAGATGACCTTTTAATGCAATTTCTTGGCTACTGCCAGTAAACTGAAAACATTATTGATGTCATTATCAGAGGGAATACTGAAAGATTTTTATGGAGTAACTGGCAGGGGACCCCTTTTGCTTTCATAGCCCTTGGACTCAAGACTCTGACAGTAAACAGGGTAATAAAGAAGATTTAAAAGTTACTGGGTAACCTTTATGAATGTATCCCTATTTCTTCTGTTCATGTTAATATTGGAAAATGGAAGATTTTTTAAATTAAGGACTAAGGACTGTATGTTTACCTAGCACATCTGTAATAAAATGTCTTCTTTTGGCCATCTTCAGGCTTGGTTTGAAATAAAATGATATATGTATATCTGATATTTTTTGTTTCCATTCAAAAAGAAAAGGCATTCTAATATTAAGTACTGAACCAGATGGCCTAATTTCAAGTGCATTTGGTTGTTGACTGTTTTGAATCTTCATAGGAAGAGAAACCTTTGTGAATCATGATCCAGGATATCTGTTGATACTATTGAATGATGAAAATGTCATCCACTTGAAAGAGTGATCGGTGTTCTTAGCCAAATTTGTGGATGACATTTATAAACATGTTGCTAAGGAAAACTATTGGCAGTACACACACTCTGCTTCTCACAATTGAATATATTTTTTTAAGATAATGGACTTTAGAACATCAAATACTAACACTGCTGTTCTTTGAGTTCCATTAACTTGATAACCCTAGAAATTATTTAATTTCCCTGAGCCCTGACATTCTTATTGCACATAAGTGCTAGAAAGTCTAAACCACAGGCTGCCACAGGGATGAAATGAGAGGAAGTATGTGAAGCCCTCAGCAAGGAGTATTTGTTCATATGACTTGTGACTATTATTACTTAAATTATTTGAAAGTTAGCAATTCCCAAAACATGGTAGGTGAAGGTCTGCATCAGGATTGCCTAGAAAGTTTGTTTGAAAAAGCAGATCCCTATCCTCCAATCTGAATCTCGTAAGACCGTAGGAATGTGAGGATGGAATCTGTACATACATGCTTCTGGAGCTGGTCCACTCAGGTGTCTGAGAATCACAGCCATGGAAAGATTTGGAAAGATGGTAGGGTTCCATATTCTAGTTCAGCAACATTTATGAATGTGCAATGTGGTAAGAGCTGCCTTAGTGACAAGTGAAATGAAAAGAGGCCTGCTTTTAAATTCAGCATGAACACAATAGCAATTGTTTCCATCCTAGGTACAACTGTCACACTGAGGACAATGAGATGAAGAATGATTAGAGATAATTCTCTTTTCTCATTTTATTGAAAATTCACATATGTTCACAGAACCATTTTTTGAGTGATATAGAGATGCAAATGTTAAATTTATTCTCATTCCATTTGTGTTCTGGCATGGACTGAACTGTGCAAAGAAGAAATTTTCATCTCGATGGATTACATAAAAACAGGGAAGACTGACTTTGGATTCTTTTTAGAAAAGCATTTTTAGAGAACCATTTCCCATTTCTGTGTAAGTCAGAGAAATGTACAGATAGTTAAATAACTGTTTGCCTTCAAGGCTCAGTCCAGTCTCTTCCAATCATAAGAATGTCTAGATTTGAAATTACTCTTTAAACTGGACTTTAAGGAATATTTTCTGCACTCAAGTGCCTGTTATATTTTTTAAGTTACAAAGACCAGTTTATATTTGAAAACTTCCCTTTAGTTGAGACATAAATTCTTCCAGAGTTGAGTCTCATATCATTAACAGCAGTAATTTAGTAAGATCACAGGAGTCTTAACTGAAGAATTTACACATTTCCAGAGAAGTTAAGGTTCAGATTTCTGGTAAACAAGATTCATCTAGTCCTTCATAAGTGTGTCATCTTGTCACTTTCAAATAATAATCAGTATTTATTTTCATTGCTATCTATAATGTGGCTTATTCACATGTCACATTTGATTACTACAATATAACTTTTTTCTTTTGTGCAGTCAAGTTTGCAGTAACCTGTGGGACATTTTTTGGCTGGTCAGATTTGGAATCAGCTTTCATCATGGAAAAGTGTCTGGTATTCAGAGTCTGCCTGTCATCTCAATGATCAGATCTTTCATATGTTTGTCATGAAATGACCATTAATGTTTAATGTCAAATGTGTCACTAAAAGAAGTGAAGATATGAATAGATTATTACCACTCAGTAACTTAGTGAACAATGTGCTTGATAGTTCTGAGAGTCTTATATAGAACCTGATTACTATAGCAACTCTATGCTATAGATTTTGTTACCTCCTTTATAAATGAGGAGCTAGTGCCAGAAAGAGAATAACTAAAGTTTCAAAGTCATACAGTTACCAAAGTGGAATGCTTAGATTTCATCTTGGGACTTGCTTTGTACCACATTTTAAAACCTGGTTTTGAATGAGAAGACCAATTCACAGGAACCTACATATCAACATGAAAGTAAAAAGTAGTAACACTGTTGGAAACTCATGGCAAATGCCATAAAGCTGTGAGATTTTGGAACAAGAAAAAGGATGTAGCCAGAACAGTCAGAGTAATAGAATGGAATAGCCTTTAACAGAGGGGGCGTTGAGTACATGATCATTCTTGTACAGTTTAGCAGATCACACTATAGGAGCAGAGTGTTCATAGTAAAGCAGACTTGAATGTAAGGCACAGCCTTTACACAAGGGTGTATTCTCCTTTGACAAGTTGCCTACATTGCATCCATACAGAATTAGGTAATATTACCTATTCTACTGCTTATGATTTGGGCAAAAGATGTGCATGGCTAGAGGATAGTACAAATCAACTGAGAAAACAGCTGTTTAGTTAGTGAAGGGGTAAGTCATCTTACTTAACGGAAGAAAGGCCCTGCATAGGAAGGAGAGTATGATAAGAAAATACAGAGCATGGAACTAAAGGGTTTGCTTCCTGTGTAACAACTGCTTTAGCAAACCAAATATCATTTAGTGGGTTCCATGGTAGAGGCTTGAAATGATCACTTCTTGTGTTTATTGAACAAAGAACACCCATAACATTAATCAGACAACCTTGTGCTCTCTGATAACTCTATAGGTACTGTGGCTTCTATTTTAGGCTAGTTTTTTAAAGGTTCTCTACATGGAATGAAGAAAAAAACATATATTCCTAAGGGTAACTTAATGGGTTTTTGAAAATGATAAGGGAAAGTTGAAACAATAATTTTGACTGAGACATGATGACTAGAATTTGAAGTAGTGGGGAAGTTAGTAGACTGTATCTATGAGCATCCGGGAATACAGAAGCTAATGGACAGTATCTTTGAATACTCAGAAATACAGAAACTAGTGACAGTAGCTGTGTGCACTCATGAATACAGAAGCTAGTGGCAGTATCTGTGAACACCCAGGAATAAAGAAGCATGTGCTTGGAAAGAGATGATTTTCATAAAGTATGATTTTCTAGGGACTTTAACACAGGCTGGTTGCTATTTTCTCCCTTTAACACAGGGAGAAAATAAACAGGATGAAATATAAGGCTGCCCTGCTTTGATACTAAGGGAGAAAGAAATATGTTAAATTTCATAATAGTTACCAAGCCATTCCTAACTGAGACAGGTAGTATGGAGTAAAAATACTCTCATACAACTAATTATCCAATCTTACTGAAATGCTAAACATTGTATATGAGAATACACTTGTGTAGATAAAGATGTATGGATATATATCATGCATGAGCATATTTCTATGTACATGTATGCATATATGTGAGTGGGTATATGTATCATTTTATTTATCCTTAATACTAATTTTTAGTGGAAATTTTACACATCATGAAACTAATATCCTCTAAGGTTATCATGTATTTAGATATAATGGGCTTTAAATAAGCACTGCCTGCCATAATTATCTACTCAGTTGGCCAATATAGTGGGTAAAGTGGGAACTACTATCAAGTCCGTAGCTGCAGATATAGACTTTAAAGTACAAAAATACCTTTGAAATATAACATATTTTGTAGATTACTTAGTCTAACCCGACTCCGACAGTTTTCAGGTTTTGCTTTGGTATAGATTTTTATTCATAAAGTACAAACAAACAATCCTCATTCTATTTTCCAAATCACTCCAAGAGCTCTGTGACTATAGATACATAGAGTACTATCGGATAACCAGAATGAAATTTCAGATAATCAGAATGAAACTTTTGGGTTTATAAGTACAGTAATGGAAAGCTGAACATATGTGCTGTGCCATACACTCCATCATGACCTCTTTCTTGACAGTTCTGTTCACCAGATTGACCTATCCTCCTATTCTGCAACATAATCATACAAATTTTGGACATGCTAAGTTCCTGGGGTTGGGGAGGTTTCTGGAAGTACTCGATAGGGACCAAATATTGAACATACTGGAAAGATTGTTCAGGGAAGAGATTGTAAGATGGAATGCCTTGAAATGAAGCTCAGACTGAGAACAAAACTATTGACACAGTTAACTCATGCTTTAGATTTATAACATTTCTACTCACTACAACAAAAATGAGGAAACTGCAATACAAAAAGGTGTCATGTGTCATGACTTAGTTGTAAAGTGCACAGTGCATAGTTTTTCTGGATTTGATAAAAGTGATTCACTTTAGTGAAGTTTGAAGTTGCATATATGCTTCTGGCAGAGACAAACATAAAGGACTTGCACCACAGTGCTCAGATTTTTCTTTGGAAGAAAATGCTAAATTTCCTCAATTTTATTGTTTTACTCTTTTAAGGCTTGAATGGATATGCTTTCTTTAAAGAGCATGACATGTCCTAAGGGATATGTCTTCTGAAGGGACAGATGAGCACAAGGGGTCAAGAATAAGTTGCTAATTTTGATCTTGTAACTGCTCTGTTAGGTAATACATTAGTGAAAAATTATGTAAAATAATTTGAGTTTCACTTATGCAGTCTTAATAAATATTTGTATAAAATGGTGCCATTGCAACATAAAAAAACACACAGAAAGGAACTTTAATTCAAACAGATGAACAATGGAATAACATACACATGTATGCACAAACATGTGTGCACAAATGTGTGTGCACACGCGCATGCGCATACACAGACACACACACATCCATACAGAGGTATGTCTATTGAAACCTAGATTATTCTTTACAATGAGGAAGTAATCAAACATGTAAGATGTTAAGCTACTCCATAGTAGAAAACACCTGATCAGTAATTTAAAAAGAATATAAGGAACTGCTATATCTCAGTAAAAAGACAAAACAAAACAAAACAAAATAAAACCAAAATAAGTAAAAAGAACAAATTATTTCAATAGCCATTTCTCAAAAAGAGGCACTCAATACAACGTATACAGTGCAGTGTAACCCCATGAAAGTCATGTTGTATGAAATATTCCAGGTGTAGAAGGAGAATAATTCACAACTATACTCATGATGAAATTAAAGTGCTCAATTATACTATAACTAAATATCAAGTGGTGCACACTAGGTGATCAGAAGAAAAAATAGGGTAAAGCTTCAGTCATACAAGATGAACTATTCTAAAAATCTGTTATTCAGCTTTGTGCCTAAAGTAATATACTCAGACAATGTGTTAATCTCTTTTCATTGTTTTGATGATAGATCAGAGCAATGAAATAAATTTGAAAGAGTAAAGATTTGTTTGATTGCTAACTTTAAAAGGAGAAATCATATGATATGTAAATAAAGAAAATATCTAAAAAAAATAAATTAAAAAAATGAAAATAGTTGAGAAAAAGATAAAAGGTTAAGGGAATAAATTTCAAGTGTTCTTATAATAAGACATAAGTTTGTGAAGTAATGAGTATATTACTCAGCTCAATTTAGTCACCCAATAATGTATTCATGTTTCAATATCACACTGTGCATCATAAATGTGCATTTGTCAATTAAAAGTAAAGATTTAACTGAAAAAAAGAAGTTATGGGCCATAGCCACTTAGCTCTATTACTTCTGTGTTGGAGCATGATTTGACAGAAGACCACAAAACTGAGCTAAGTCATCTCTTAATGACAGATGAGAATTGGAGAACAAGCAAGGGTCACCAGGAACAAGAAATGACTTTCAATGGCATGCTCTACAAGTATGCCCCACCTCCTAGCTTTAGTCTCCCAAGAATGCCAAAAAATGATGACTTCATTGATGCTAAATACTTCCCAGTGCCACTATCTGTGAACCAACTGTTCAGCACATGACTCCTACACAGGTATGCTTTGAATCCAAACCATCACACTATATTGTGCTGGACAGTAAAACCTTTGTTGAGAAGCTAGATTTCAAGTTAGTTAGGTAGATTTATTTACTTTTTACTATAATAAAAAGGTATTGTAGACTTTTTATTTAATTACACATATAAACTTGTCTTGGCATTATAAGATCATCTCTTCCCTTATTTTTCTGTGTTTTATTTTGAATTTATTTAGTGCTGTCTTCAGTCTTCTGTTCTTTTTAAAAAAATCACCAGCTGAACTCTTGATTTCATGTTAAATTTCTTAGTTATTGAATTTGCATTGATTCTTTTTCAAAGATCTATTTCTCTGGAGAAATTTCCGCACTTTTGTGTGTGTTTTGAAAAGCAGCTTAAAAATAATCTTTCAAGTAAAGAATAAGAACTATACAGAAAAATACTCATATCCTGAGGGATGGTTCTTTTCCTGAAACACATCAACTATGGTTATTTGAAGGGTTATTTCTCATAACTCTAATATCTGAATGAGCTGTGAGCCTGCTATATTTTTCATTTTTCATCTTGTTTCTTAGTGTGCAGCTAAGCTTTTTACGAGTGATATCTATTATATTTAAAAAATTAAAGATAAAATAAACAGCATCTTCCTTTAGTTGAGTTTTACTTTTGTTTCTTAAATGCAGATATTTTTAAGATAAATAAGAGTATTCAAATTATAGGGTGGTCCAAAGCCAGCACCGTATTTCAGTTATTGCGAGGATGATATCTTCTGCTTTATCTTATCCCTGTCTCCAAGATAATTCTACCTGTAGCCCTGACAGTGAGATGCTATAGGATGTTTCCTTGTTTTGAGCCCCTCACCCCTTTACATATGTATTTATTATCTGTGTAGAGTCAGGGAGGCAATTGTGTGGAGGCCAGAGAAGAACTTTACATAGTTAATTCTCTCCTTACTCATGTAGGTTCCAGGAATAAATTTCAGGTCTTCGGGTTTCACAGCAAGCATTTCTACCACTGGGCCAGTTCACCGACCTTGGACTCAGTTTATCTTCTACTATTGTGTGATTATTAAGACATTTGCTTATCTTATTCTCAGTCTTTTGCCATGTTTTACTAATAAGTTGATGATGGCATTGAGTGGGCAGAAGTACAGGCATCACGCTCGCTCCATGTATTTCCCTTCACTAAAAGTTCTGACCTTGAGTTTCTAAGTTCCAGCTTTCTTTTAAAACCCAGAACGTCAACTTCTATTCCCACAGCCCCTGGAGACTGCCAAAAGCTCTCCTCAGCAGATGTTCCTCTCAGCTTTCGGTTCAGCTTCTCAGCCACCCTCTCAGCTCTGGAGACTGATAGGAAAATGCTTTGAGGGGAAGAAATCTCCTCAGGGTATTTCTTCTCTCAGGGAGCTTAGTCCCTCAGGTCATGGTTGCCTTGGTCGCTCTGAGTTTTTACTTTTTTTCTCTGATAAGTTTGTATTAGCAGCTTTTCTCTTTGCTGTGATATAAAGTATCCCACAAAAGCACCTTAAGGAATGAAGGAAGGATTTGTTTTGTGTTAAAAGTGGAGAGTTTGGTCAGTCGTGGCAAGCACGTCATGGCGGTCAAACTAGAAACAGCTGGGCACATTGCACTTGCAGTCCACCTGCAATCGGGAAGCAGAGCAATGTGTTCTGATACTCAGCCAATGGTCTCATTTTTTCCAGTCCTTGAGTCCACCCTAGACTATGAAATGGTGCCTTCTCCTCTTAGAATGGATCTTTCCTTATCAGCTAACCCATTATAGAGATCTTCTTATGGACCTTCCCAGACGTTTGTTTCCATGGTAATTCTAAATCCTGTCATGTTAACAATTTCAAGCATCACGATGTTGAGTCCAGTAAGTGCTTTAGATTGTTATAAACTAACCCACTACAGTCAAAGTACCCGCTTCCATTAAAAAAAAAACAAACAAACAGTATTTTAGAAAAAGAAAGTAATAATGTATATATTTTTCTAGATATAGTTAAGCCAATTTGGAGGTGTGTATTCCAAAAAAGAGCATGGGGGCATGGTTTTCCTGAACTACACACACATGAGCAATGGAAATAGTAGTTTGAATCTCAGCCACTGTTGGTTGCTCTTCTAATTACTCTATTGTCAAATTTAACTTGCTTTCCCTTTCCCTTAATATATGTTAAACTCCCATATTCAGTAGTCATTAGCAAGATAAATGTTTTTTTGAAAAATCAACTAATTGATCAATAGTTTGTATTTCTTGTTTATTAAATTATAATTACATTTTACCCTTCTATTTCTTCCAGTCCCTCCTATGTAACCCCTTGTTCTTTTTCAAATTCATAACCTTTTTTGTTGTTTTACACACACACACACACACACACACACACACACAGAGAGAGAGAGAGAGAGAGAGAGAGAGAGAGGGGGGTGGAGAGAGAAAGAGACAGGGAGAGATAGATAGATAGATAGATAGATAGATAGATAGATAGATAGAGATGAATTATATAAATACAAGTAACACATTTCTCAGTTTTACATTTTAGTTAATATATATTTTTCTGATGGCTGTCTTTTCTTTTATCTGTACCTCCCATGACATAGGAGATTGGTCACAATGGAGTTTACTAACTGTGTGTCTAACTCCTATCATCCCTATAATATAAACTGGGATGGTAAAACGATACCTCTTTGATGGATTGGGCTTAGAAATGATGTTGTGTTCCCAAGTTAGCAAAGCCCCAAATGACAATCTGGATCTCTTTCTTTAGTGATGTTCCCTGCTAAAGCAGATGGCAGCTCATCAAGCCTTATGGGGAGCCTGGAATGGCAGGATGGAGGACAACTCAATGACAGTTCCATCTAATTTTGTCAGTGAGGAGGGAGAAGGCAAGGCCGTCTGTAATGAAACGCCTTCCTTAAGTCACATAGCTCAATGGTCACTAAATTAGAACTATAGATAAGACCCTAACTTCTGTCCTTCATTCATAACAGGGCACAAATAAAAACTACAGTGTCAATGTGGATCATTGAAAGCACAATGCAATGGAATTGGTAGGGCCAAATCTTCAGAATATTAAAAAGAGTTGATTCAAGAAAGAATTTAATTAGATAGGAAGGACTGGTCCTGGGTGTTAAAAATGAGACAGCATATAATACACAACATACAATAAAAATATGTATTTCCATTTACCTGTAGTGTCATAGACAACAGACAAGAGCATGTCTAATGACCCACCAAACTGTATGATTCTTAGACATTCTTAAAGAATAAAATAATTCCTGAAAAAATTTACAAATTCTACTCCTTGTCATAAAGATTTTTTAATAACTGCTCTAAAAACAGGGTAAATACTCAAAGATCTTATGTTTTGAATAGCATTTCACAGACTAGTAAAAAGTAATAATGGCTGTAGTTTTTATATAGAAAATTATATCCACAAATCATATTATGGCTACTAAGCAATTACAAATAAATCAAGTATATCTTACAAATTCACTACCAATTTTTCTTTCTGTTGATTTGATTTTAAAAAATCACATTTGATAAGTGTGTATAAAAAGTATGACCATTTAAGATAGTTAATTCTTCATTTCTAACATGGTAGAATTTGGAATCATCATGCAAAATATCAGTGGGCAAGTCTCTGAGACAGATATAACTGAGGTGGGAGGGACTACCCTGACTGTGGGCACCATCACCCCATAGACTGAGGATCTCAGACTCAACAAAAAAGATCAGGTGAGCCAAGCACCAGCTTTCATCTCTTTATATGCTTGCAGTATCAGTGTTACCAACCTTCTCATGCTCCTACTGTGATAACTTCTGTGCTATTATGGATAGTATCCTCATGCATGGAGCCATAAGAAGCATCTCCTACATTATCTTTCTCAGATATTTTGTTATAGCAAAGAGTAAAGTAACCAATAGCTTATAAAAATTACATTCTCTCTGAAATTTGTCAGTTAACATTAAACATGCTATGACTTAAGTTTTATGAAAATAGTTACCTTACTTATAAAGACAATTATTGTGTTAGCTTTGTGTTATGGAAATGGTGTTCCTCAGGAAAGAACACACCAATTGGCTGTCTGGTAACAAATGTTCAGCCATGAATATGAAAATACAATAACACTATATGCAATAAGCAGATGTATGTATAAATATACATACATGCATGCAATAACAGTTAATAAAATATATGCCCTGAATTTGATGGAGAGTATGGAGGGTTTTATGAGATGGTTTGGAAGGAAGGAAGAAATGAGAGACAGAAATATTGTAATTATAGTCTTAATAATTTTTTAAAGAGAAAAATTCTGTTTGGACTGATGACTTTGAAGATTCTGGCCCACTGTGTATTGGTCTGTGGAAAGCCTGCATGTCACAGAGACCAGTAAGAAGGAAAACAGAAAAAGGGTAAGGCAGACCCAGGTCTACTTTCCATTTTAAGGGCAGATTTCCAGTGGATGAATGACTGTTGTTAGATTCCACCTTTTCAACATCAATGTTATATGACCTTCAGATATTAGTGACCATGGCTTTTTACTGTGAGGACCCTTCAGTCACATACCAGATTGAAATATGGTGAGTGCCTTGAGGCTAATAAGAATTCTTTTTTTCATCTTAAATTACCGATGACATTTTCTTCTCTAGAATTTGACTATTAGCTGCCAAGGTTGATGCTTGGTCATTTTGTTAAATGTTCATGCACTCATCTTAATTTTGTCATGTAGGCACCTTCATCCTCCTCCTTGTCCTTTGTAATGACACCTATAAAGTTAGTAATAATCCATATATTTCTCAGAATGATGGTTCTCAGTTCCAGAGCAAACACACTTCATCTTTCCTTCTCAATTTAGAAGAAAAAATTATTGTCATTAAAAATTTTTTACTCATGCTAAAAAGCATCCCTTTCTAACTTTTTAATCATTAATTACTAAGGGTTTTAAGTACATTAAACAGTGATACTGAACTCTCAGGCCACATCCAAACAGCATAAGTTACCAACTGGTTTGAGGGATTACTAATATTGTATTAAGTATATATTTAGTGTCACAGCCATTGCAGGCATTTCCACGCATACCATGGTGTGCACTTTACCCTCTGAGGGAAGATGTGCTTAGGCTTATTTTAAAGATTAGAAAACTGAAATTTTTAATGCCTGGCCAGTGTTGTAGCACTAGTAAATTTGGGAATTAAGATATGAAGCCAGTGCTTCTTTCTCTGCTATAACTTCTAAAACTTCAAAATAAAAAAAAAAAAGATTCAGTGATTGGCATACTCATTGTAATACTCATCACACTTAAAGAAAGTTTTGTAAACACCTCTCCTACTTTGTGGAACAATAGAAACTCTTGGCTTGTTCTTCCTTATACTGCAATATGTAGTTAAACCTTGACATCATTTAGGACATTAATAAATGTTTAAAGAAGTTACATTCTTACTTTGGTATAGTTCATTTAAGGGAGAATGATTACACACACACACACACACACACACACACACAGACACAGACACACACACACTTACATACAAATGCATGAATAACTTGATAAATCAGTTCTTTAGGAATGCCAGTGGTCTACTTTAATTAGAATTAAAAGTGGATTTTTCTGCAAATAAGTATTTCTTTCTATAGAATTAAATCAGCAGATCTAATTTAAATGCCAGGTTATACTGGAAACAAAGATGTAAATCTCATTGTTACCCAATTTCCCATTACAGTTCAGAGCTTCACAAGCAGTTTAGGTACAGCCTTCCTCATTTGCCTACAGAACGTGAGAATAATAGGAACTTCATGCATTTTGCCTGTTTAAGAAGCATGACAGTGCATGCTTCAGACTTGACTTTCAAATCTCCTGTTGTTCTTCATGGTGCACTGGTGCCTAGCTGTCTCACTTAATCATTGTGGCATTAATGATGTTGCCAGTGGCTTCAGGCTTTTACTGGGAACTCAGGCCCATCTACACAGGAAAAGGAAACTATATCAAACCTCACAATAGTGTTAATGTTGGAGAAACAGACCTATTGCCCAGAAAAACCATACTTTATCAAGGAACAGGGAAAGCATATATGTTACACATTGGAACAGGGAAAGCATATATGTTACACATTAGACATGGTTGGAAGAATTTCACTTCAAAATTCAAGATGATAAAGTTTGACCTAAAATGTATTAAATTCATGTGAAACCATACTCTTTCCTATCAATCCACTGCCTGCTAAATATGTTTAGATCTTTCCTCACTCTAACTAGCATCCTCCAAGATGAAGACTCATAAAGCACATCTCTGACAAATAACTCGTCAACTTTGAACAAAACTTCAACACCTCCTTTGGGAACATTTTAAACACAATAAAAGATTGGAATAAGAAGGCATTGGAAATGCTGTATTGTGTCCTTTTCTTTTATTCTTGCATTTTTAAGGACTATCTCTGATTTTCTACCTTCAAAGCTACCAGCATTACTCTCATGGAATGTATCTTATTGATTTAGAAAGGTTGAGGGTCTAAGTAAGGCGTAAGGGGAAGAATGACAAAGACTAGTTCCTTAAGTATACAGTTTCCTTTTATTTTCTTTTTCCTTTTTTTTTTGTTTTTGTTTATCTTGTTTGCTTGGTTTTGTTTATTGGATATTTTCTTTATTTACATTCAAATTTTATCCCCTTTCTCTGTTACCTCCCGACCCCAGAAGCCCCCTACACCAACCCCCTTCGTCCTGCTTCTATGAGGGTGTTCCCCCATCCACACACTCCCACCTTCCTGCCCTCAAATTCTCCTACATTGGGGCATTGAGCCTTCACAGTACCAAGGCCTCTCCTCCCATTGATGCCAGACAAAGTCATCAGATCAAAGTCAGAGGATTCTGCTGCATATGCAGCTGGAGTCATGGGTCCCTCCATGTGTACTCTTTGGTTGGTGGTTTAGTCCCTACAAGCTCAGGGGGGTGTGTGATTGGTTGATATTATTGTTCTTTCTGTGGGGTTGCAAACCCATTCACCTTTAGGCCTTTTTCTTTTTTTTATTAGATATATTTTCTTTATTTATATTTCAAATGATATCCCCTTTGCCGGTTTCCCCTCCAAAAAAAAATCCCTATTCCCTTCCCTCTCCTCCAGTTCACCAACCCACCCTCTCATGCTTCGTGGCCCTACATTCCCTTATACTGGGGTACAGAGCCTTCATAGCACCAAAGACCTCTCCTCCCATTGATGACTGACTAGACCATCCTCTGCTACATATGCAGCTGGAGCCATTAGTCCCACCATGTGTATTCTTTGGTTGGTGGTTTAGTCATTGGGAGCTCTGGGGATACTGGTTAGTTCATATTGTTGTTCCTCCTATGGGGCTGCAAACCTCTTCAGCTCCTTGGGTCCTTTCTCTAGCTCCTTCATTGGGGACCCTGTGCTCAGTCCAAAGGATTGTTGGAGTCTCTACTTCTGTATTAGTTGGTCACTGTCAGAGCCTCTCAGGAGACAGCTATATCAGCCAGCACTTGCTGGCATGCACAATAGTGTCTGGATTCAGTGATTGTGTATGGGAAGTATTTCCTGGTGAGACAGTCTCTGGATATTCTTCCTTCATTCTCTGCTCCATACTTTGTCTCTGCAACTCCTTCCATGGGTATTTTGTTCTCCCTTCTAAGAAGGATCAAAGTATCCACACTTTGAACTTCCTTCTTGAGTTTCTTGTGGTTTGTGGATGGTATCTTGGGTATTCTGAGTTTCTGGGCTAATATCCACTTATCAGTGAGTATATACCATGTGTGTTCTTTTGTGATTGGGTTATCTCAGGATGATATTATCCAGATCCATCCATTTCCCTAAGAATTTCATAAATTCATTGTAATACTCCATTGTGTAAATGTACCAATACCATGTAGTTTTTTCCAAATTGCTCTGTAGTACAGCTTAAGGTCAAGGATGGTGATTCCACCAGAGGTTCTTTTATTGTTGAGAATAGTTTTCACTATCCTGTTTTTTTGTTATTCCAGATGAATATGCAAATTACTCTTTCTAAGTCTGTGAAGAATTGAGTTGGAATTTTGATGGGGATTGCATTGAATCTGTAGATTGCTTTTGGCAAGATGGCCATTTTTACTATATTAATCCTGCCAATCCATGAGCATGGGAGATCTTTCCATCTTCTAAGATCTTCTTCAATTTCCTTCTTCAGAGACTTGAAGTTCTTGTCATACAGATATTTCATTTGTTTAGTTAGAGTCACACCAAGGTATTTTATATTATTTGGAACTATTGTGAAGGGCATTGTTTCCCTAATTTCTTTCTCAGCCTGTTTATCCTTTGTGCTGTGGAAGGTCACTGACTTCCTTGAGTTAATTTTATATCCAACTACTTTGCTGAAGTTGTTTATCAGGTTTAGGAATTCTCTGGTGGAATTTTTTGGGTCATTTAAGTATACTATTGTATCATCTACAAATAGTGATAATTTGACTTCTTCCTTTCCAATATGTTTCCTTTAATCTCCTTTTGTTGTCTAATTGCTCTGGCTAGGACTTCAAGTACAATATTGAGTAAGGAGGGAGAAAGTGAGCAGCCTTGCCTAGTCCCTGATTTTAGTGGAATTGCTTCAAGTTTCTCTCCATTTAGTTTGATGTTGGCTACTGGTTTGCTGTATATTGCTTTTATTATGTTTAAGTATGGGCCTTGAATTCCTGATCTTTCCAAGACTTTTATCATGAAGTGGTGATGGATTTTGTCAAATGCTTTCTCAGCATCTAATGAGATGGTCATAGTTTTTTTTTTCTTTGAGTTTGTTTATGTAGTGAATTACGTTGATGGATTTCTGTATATTGAACCATCTCTGTATCCCTGGGATGAAGCCTACTTGATCATGATGGATGATCATTTGATGTATTCTTAGATTCGATTTGCAAGAATTTTATTGAGTATTTTTGCATCGATATTCATAAGGGAAATTGGTCTGAAGTTTTCTTTCTTTGTTAGGTCTTTATGTGGTTTAGGTATAAGAGTAATTGTGGTTTCGTAGAATTAATTGGGTAGAGTACCTTCTGTTTCTATTTTGTGGAATAGCTTGAGGAGTATTGGTATTAGGTCTTCTTTGAATGTCTGATAAAACTGTATTAAACCCATCTGGTCCTGGGCTTTTTTTTAGTTGGGAGACAATTAATGACTGTTTCTATTTCATTAGCAGATATGGGACTGTTTAGATCATTTATCTGATCTTGATTTAACTTTGGTACCTGGTATCTGTCTAGAAAATTGTCCATTTGATCCAGGTTTTCCAGGTTTGTTGAGTATAGGCTTTTGTAGTAGGATCTCATAATTTTTTGGATTTCCTCAGTGTGTGTTGTTATGTCTCCCTTTTCATTTCTCATCTTGTTAATTAGGATACTGTCTCTATGAATTCTAGTTAGTCAGGCTAAGGGTTTATGTTGTTATGTCTCCCTTTTCATTTCTGACCTTGTTAATTAGGATACTGTCTCTGTGCCTTCTAGTTAGTCAGGCTAAGGGTTTATCTATTTTTGTTGATTTTCTCAAAGAACCATCTCCTGGTTTGGTTGATTGTTTGTATAGTTCTTTTTGATTCACTAGGTTGATTTCAGCCCTGAGTTTGATTATTTCCTGCCTTCTGCTACTCCTCTTGAGTGAATTTGCTTCTAGGTGGGGCAATCCTTGTATGGCCTTTTCTTCAGACTCTGTTCCACACTTTGTCTCTGTATTGCTTAGGTGAGTATTTTGTTCCCCCTTCTAAGAAGGACTGAAGCACTCACACTTTAGTCTTCCTTCTTCTTGAGCTTCATATGGTCTATGAATTGTATCTTGGATATTCTGAGCTTTTGGGTTAATATCCACTTCTCAGTGAGCACATACCGTGTGTGTTCTTCTGTAATTCGGTTACCTCACTCAGGATGATATTTTCTAGCATATAGCTTTCTACTTTAGAAAAACAGGTTTATGTTTAATCTCACCTCTGTCTATGGGAATGTAAGCACTGCAGACGCTGGGGGCTTGAAAGCCTGAACATCTGTTTAACTAATGTGAGGAGGAACTCTCCATAATTCTAACTGTAACAAGTCAATGACCAGATTCACACTGGGTGGATAAATGGGTAATGAGAAATCTGGTGAGACAGCAGATATCACTCAGTATTTGTCTCAGTGTAACTTCTCTGTTCAGGTAGCATTTCCCACACCCTCTTCTTTGTTATTGGGTGTAAACCTTATGTCTCTTCACATGCTGCAAATTCTTTATAAAAACTACTTGAACTCTGCGAATTTGGTTAATGCTTCAACATCTGGGGTTGATACTTGCTGCTAAGAGTACTAATTTTCCTCTTTACATCATCTAAGTTTTGTCATGAGGAAATACTGACACCATTTCTTCTCCCTGTTGTGTATCACAAGTAAATATTTTGGGGGGCAATTTCAACATGTATGTTAAAATTTACATATTTATTAAGAACCTGTTAAAAAGAACTATTAAAATATAATATGTTAGAAAGCAGGGACATGCTGTTCAACTTCCTACAATGCACAGCTGTTACAACAAAGAACTCTACTAAGAAAATATTCAGGCTGAGAAATTGGAAATAAGCAATTGCAAATTGAAATTAATTGGAATTGCAAATAAGCATATCTGTGGTACCAGTGTTCCATATTGAGTCCATTTTATTAGGTCAAAGAAACAGTGTGACTAAGAAAACAGATACATCTTTCTAGGAAGATGCGCACTAGCAAATTCTCCTAAACATTTAATCCTTCCTTTAAAGGGAGTTAAAGGCTGTTTCCTTGGGATGTTATTTATTAGTAATAGGTGATCTGTCATAAGTTAACACCCTGGGATGGATGGTTCAAGTCCTGAAATGTTCTCATTCCATATGTGCAGAGGATTGGAAGGGACTTAATCACATGGTTCTGTCCCTTAGGAATTTCACACTAACCTAATAAAGATGTCTATAGAATGTTTAAAGAACAAAGTTACTATGTGAATAAATGTTATCACAATATAGGGTCACTCTCTTCCAGTCATAATCATTGTGGCTCAACATTTTTAGTTAATTTTGCGTGGTAAATGGAGAAGATTTAGGTTTGATATAAAGACAATCACAAATTCTCCACTCATCCATGTTCTTCCTAGATTCTTGTCCACATGTCAATTTTATGTATGGTTTCAACTTTAATTGTTAGTTATTGTATTGTAATTTTTTCTTATTTAAAAAATATAAATGTTCATGTCATTGGGGTATTACTTTTATCACTTTTAATGATCCCATATAATTCGATTTCTGCCTGTTTTTTTTTTGTTGTTGTTTTTTTTTTTTTTTTTTTTTTTTTTTTTTTTGTCAACTTGACACAAACATAAACACTTTGGAAGAAAAGAACCTCAATCCAGAAATCCTGGCCAAAGATTGGCCTGTAGGGGCATACTCTTAATTAAGAGTGGAAATAAGAAGTACCTAGCCCATTATGGGCTATGATTCCTCTGAGTGGTGGTTCTGAGTGGTGGTTCTGGGTTCTATAAGAAAGTAGGGTGAGCAAGCCAAGATAGGTAAGCTAATAACAATGTACTTCTATTGCTTCTACTTTAGCAATTGAGAATGTGGCTCGAGAGTTGTAAGCTGATATAAACACTTTCTTTCCTAAGCTGCCTTTAGCTATGGTGTTTTATCATAGCAATAGACACCATTGTATTAGTGTCCACTAATTTATATAGCTCTTGTTAATAAACATTAGTAGACCAGAGGCACTAAATGACAGAGCTTGATAATGGTGACAATATTCAGTGTTTTAAAAGGTGATGGGCAGTTAATATAAAGAAACATGTATTAGTTATTTTTTGCATTGAAAAAAGGGAGTTTATTTTTATGCATGGTTCCTGAAAGAGAGTTTATAATGTCAGGGAGATATAGCAACACTTCCTCAGAGTAGGAAGCTAAGAGATACATGTTTAATGATATGGAAGCAGCCCAGAGAGTGAATTGTAAGTGGTAGGCTATGGACTCACAAAGCCTCCCCACCTCAATGAAATATGTCCTCCAAAAAGATTCTACCTTTTAATGGTTTCATAGCTTTCCCAAACAGAAATACTTTCCAGGGATTCTGAGGGATATAAAAGACTGTGTGACTGCATATTTCTAAGAGGCTCTATTAAGGCCTCTCTCTAGTCTACCCATTATCAGTTATGACCATGTGTGCTGTGACACTAATCTAGTCTTTCTTCCTACCTTCTTTTGGTTTGGTCAACTTTCCTGGAAACCAGCTTTATTTCATGTAGATTATACTCACTCTTCAGGGACTTAGGCTTATGGATCTGTAGGCTGTAAGAAAATACTATGGCAAAAATAGACAACAAATAGACCATTAGTTTTCACCTTAACATTCATCAGTCTTGGAGTTCATCCTACAATAATTATCACAGTTTCCTTTTAAAACTTAAAAAAGCAGTAGAAAATAATTATTTTTTGTCATATGTTGAAGGTCAAAAGAGGTACTGATTTTTGAGAAAAACAAGATTCTGTCAAAGCTGAGAAAACTCTCCTGAGTCCCTAAAAAACAAATTAGACTATTAGTGAGGAAAAGTCTACAGTTTACTTACTATAAACAAAAGCTGGATCAAAGATGTTGCAGGCAAGAGGAACAGAATGCTCCTGAGGATAATAGACAAATCTCTCAGCAGAAAATGCATTTTCACCTGCTAATGACTAACATGCCTTTCACTTAAGAAGAGAAGTCTGAAGTTTACTGGTAATGTTTTGCAAAACTTTATTTAAAGCTTTGCCTAAAGCTTTAAATGTTGACATAAGGCATTCCTGGTTTTCATTTAATTTTTGCCTGCAATTAAATCATGAAACCTTTTAAGATTAATTGTAAATTATTTAAAATTATGTAAAATATTTAAAGTAAAATTTAAACTTTAAATCCAGTTCCATGCAGAGATTGGCACCTCCACTTATGAAGTATTGTTCACAGAAACTTGTCCTGTATCATTCTTACATTAGTGTGAATCATAAATGACTTTCCTACTATTTTTCATGTATGAAAACAGATAATTCCAGAGGTTGTACAGTATATTTTAGCCTATATTATACCACTAAGAAAGAAGTAACTCATTCACATAGCACTGAGATTAAAACATTTTATTCCAAATGCTGTGAATTCCCAGTCATACCATTTTAACCTGGAAAGGTCAAGTTCATTATCTTTTATTGCAGTGGCTTTACCTGTGGACCCTTGCAATTGAATTTTAACACTCTTAAAATTGAAATGTCCTGGTGTTATTCCTTCCTAGTGGTTGAACCCAAAACCTGGGATATGCAAGGATAGTGCTCTAACATTGAGCTATAAACCCTTTGCTCTGCTATTTTGTGGTTGGATTTTTATTGTATTTGGATTTCAAGAAGCTTGCCATAAAATTTTAGAGAATTACATGTCAGTTCAACTGATGAGAATGTTCAAGGTACTGTTTAAATCATACCTACTAAGCAGGTTAGACTGAGATCTAGGGACAGCAACAGGCAACAGACACAGTCTTGATGGGAGTAGATGCACCTTTAAAGAATAATGTTTTGGCTGTCTAAATATGTCTAAATGGAAAATTCAGATTTAAGTGGAAATTATATAGAAGAAGAACATAAAATCACTGATAATTCTGTCATTAATAAAATATCTTTACATATTAGTTGCTTGTTTTTCATGTTTTGAGGAAAGATACTTAAGGATCTATTAAAATAGAGCTTCTTAGAAAATGTCAAGCAAATGAATTACGGAGCACAATCCTTACTGTAGAACATCTTGGAGCATTTTTTTTCATGTCAAGATGTTCAGTGGTTCTCTGACAGGAGGCAATGTGCAGCATCACATCCACATTCATTCAAATTAAAGAGTTAAGGATGTGTAAGACCTGTAAAATGCAGCACGGCCATGGTATACCAAATAATTTATATTAACCTGAGCAAAAGAATAACATGCAAAAACTGTATAATAATGGCCAGTTTTCAGCTCCTTGTATGAAATAATGAATTAAGTTCATGGCCTTCCTTAAGCAGTTAATTGGTTAAGGCATAACTCTGATATCCATTTGGGAGATTATGAAACAGTATGCCAGGAGCCTTACTGTAGTGCACACTAGGCTGATTCCTTCTGATTAACTGAATAGAATGGTTAATATATGAAATCAGGCTGGAAAGATGGCTTGGCAGTTAAGAGCACTTCCTGCTGTTCTAGAGAACTCAGGTTCAGTTCCCAGAAGGTTCATGCTTCTACTAACTTCAGCTCTAGGGGAGGGATCCAAAATCCTCTTCTGATCTTTGAAGACATCCACATGCAGCACACAGGACACACACACACACACACACACACACACACACACACACACACACACATAAAAATAAAAGTGCAGGATTCAACAATCAGGACATGGCATACTTTAGTAAATTATTGTGTCTTTACTTGTCTCAGGAATATATTTCTTTGCCCCTTCTGAAAGGTTTCTGGCCTTCCCTCAAGTTTCCTTTCCTATTCTTCAGTTTTTCTGGATGTGTTGCTTTCTGTATTGAAACATCCTAAAGTTGCTGGGAGTCAGTAAGGAGAACCATGTGATTGTTGTCAGGATTTTGCTACTACAGGAATCTCACCTAAAATCCTTTCCCATGGTAGGTGCTCAGCTCTCTAATTGGAACTAGTTTCTGTTTTATATAAAAGATGTCCTAGTTAGAGTTTCTATTGCAGCAACAAAACACTATGACCACAAACTGAGTTGGGAGAAAAAGATTTATTTGACTTACAATTCCACACTGACATTTATTACAGAAGGAAGTCAGGATAGGAATTCAAACAGGGCAGGATCCTAGAGGCAGGGACTGATGCAGAGGCCATGGCGGGGTGCTGCTTATTGACTTGCTCCTTGAGGATTGCTCATCCTGCTTTCTTATAGAATCCAGGATCACCAGCCCTGGGATGATACCATCCACTATAGGCTGGGCCCTCCCCCCATTGGTCATCAATTAAGAACATGTCTTACAGCTGCCTTTCATGGAGGCATTTCCTTAACTGAGGATTCTTTCTCTCTAATGACTCTAGTTTATGTCCAGTTTACAGACAAAACCAGCCAGTACAGAAAGAAGTAGGATACACTTTTTCAAATCATTTCATTGCATATATTTATTGTACAGGATACTGTGTTACATAATGGCATTTTTTTCCAAACTGGCTTTGGCCTATTTAGAATTGAAGCTCTCCATCTCCAGGAAGCACAAAGGACCTTAGGGTTGCTGGGATATCCCAGAGTTTCAGGGTGGTTGTCTGGCTTTTCTCACTAAACCTTGAAAAGAAGCAAAATTATGGGATTATATTTAGGCCAAGTCTCTCACACATCATTGCTTCATTTGGGGACATATTTTCTAGTGACATATTGGGGAATTTTCCTGCCAAATGGAGATGTTTAAAATCCTGTTGAGAATAACATTTATCTTTAGAGAAGTGGTCCTATTCATCCAAAATGTCTTGTCTTCTGTATTTTTTTTTGAAGAGCTACCATATTCTCTTTGCCTTTGACAAACTGAGGCTGTCCACAGCACCTATGCTCATACCTTAGAACTTCAGTAGTAGACAATTTTATATTTTTATTTGCACAGACATTGATCTGAAATATATTAAAAAAAAACCTTTAAAACACTTATTTTCCTTTATCTTAGTATCATCTTCTTCCAATCCCCTCTTTCAAAAGTAACCAGAGATATGATATTACCATAATTTTGAAAATATAAGGGAAGTAGTACCTTTAATTTCAGGATGGTTTCAGCAAAGGTGTGTTTACTTTGCTTAACCCTATCTGAGGGTCTCTGAGGAGACCTGATAAAAATCATTTCTCTACCTAAGCTTTGAATAATTTGAGAAACAAAGCAAAGGAGTGGCAGACAAATGAAAACATTGCCTTTATTCCTGATGAAGGCCGATAAAACGTGGATTATTGTGAATGCAGAAGAGGTCAGGTAAGGAAATCTTAACTGTCTACCTCCATTCCCAGAATTCATCTCTGTGTTTGCAACTAGCACTAACCCAGCCTTCCCTGAGTCATGAAGACCAGTTCTTTTCAAGGCTCCATGGGTCAGTGAATTCCTGCAGCCCGCCAGTTCTAAAGGGCAAAGGTTTCTGGTAGACCAGGCTTGCTCAATTTCCTTTTTTGCCAACCTGACAGACAAGCCTCTGTGCTTCCAAATCCTCCACCCTCATCCAGTGAAGAATGAATTAATAAGCTGAGAAAGGCCTGGAGTTATTAATTTGGATACTGCCACAGAATGAAAAGAAATCTTGCCTGGTTAAGCTTCATTTACTTTGAAAAGGAGAATGAAACTTATAAACATCTTCATGAAAATTATAGTCTCTGAGTTTAGATTATTTTTTTTTAGAAGAGATTCTGAAAAATGAGATTCTTGAATACAGGTGATTTTTGTGCCTTGGAAAATGTGAAGAACTTTTATTTCTGATGGGTTATACAAATTACTTTACTGTCAGATTCTTGGCTCACAGACAAGGGTTTGAACAGCAATTTTAAATTTGCTCATGAACTGCGATGCAGTACTGGTTATATTGTAATTGTAATCACCCATCAACAGTTAATTAATTAGTGTTCTCTGCTAGCACCCCGGAGGTTACAGAAGAAGTTTAGGACAAGAACCCTGACCCCAGGGAGCTCACGGTTTAATCAGAAAAATAAATATAATACAGAGGAACCTGGAGAGCCAATTATAATTGGGAAATTGCACCATAGATATCAGTTCACATGTAGCATACCACAAGAGCACATTACATCACAGGCGTATACATTAGGGAAATAACTTGATCCTCTTAAATTCATAGGAAAGTTAAATTACCTAGCATCTAGGCAGTTACTGTTGCACTCTAATGGAGGAACCCCGAAGTTAATGAGCTGTTAAGCTGGCCTGTAAGAAGAATGACCAAGATCACAGTCATGTACACTGCACCTACTTTGAGGGACAGCTGACACCTTTTGCACATCAAACATAGCAGAGGTAATATCTAATGGATTTGTAGGCAAGAAAGACTTGCCTGCTTAAGCAACAGTGGTCCAGAAAACTATCAGCATGAGTATAAAGGCCCATAGGGGGGAAAAAACAGAGAACACTGGGGAACTTTAAAACAGTGTTACCATAGTTGCTAGGGCCACAGCCTGAGTCCTGGAAGCACTCACCAGGTAGTGAAAACCATTCATGAAAGTATAGTGACAAACAAAAATTGGAACCTCTTTCAGTGCAACCGCAATGAGGATGCAACTAAGAGAGCCAGTGATCTGTGAAGTCCATTTTCCAGGTCTTGACACAAAGTTAGATTTCAATAAAGGGCAAAAATTAAATATAGCTGAATACTTCCTGTCCAGGTGTGGTTCTGCCCATCATCAATTCCTCCACCCAAGTCTCTCCTGCAAGACCCTTTGACAGGTTGTCAGAACTGGAAGTTTGTCTTCCTCCAGGGGGAACCAGCCTCTCAGTCTTTCTCCTTATCACAGTATGAGAGTTCTGGGGGAAGTTCTAATTCTTGATGTCCATTTCAATAGACCAATAGACAAAGGTTTGGGAGGTGGGGAGCTTAATTGTCTCTTCAGAGTTGCTTCATTCTTTGTAGAAAAAGTTATGAAAACTTAGGGTAGTTTCCATTATAATACTTGATCTGTGAGTAGCCAGTATTCACTAAAAATATTTGTATATATACTACTTCTTTACTGAACTTTGAATTTGAGATTAAAACACTGCATATCATTGAATGCAATTGGTTCATAAAGCAAGGGACTCCAGGTTGGAGTGTAATAAAGGGTGGAAGAGAAGACTGGAGCATAGTAATTACAAGAAATGAGTAATCACAGCTACTTCATATCATCAATATTTGTCTTTTTTATTCAAATGCAGTTTCTAAAATTAGATTTAAATGTTTCTGAAAAGGTTTTGCTTAAAAATTCAATCCTTATGGTTCTTATCTGTTTATTTTTCTTTTCAGTTGGGAAGAAATCTATATACTTCTGTGTTATATTAAGTGTGTGTGACCTGGAAGGTAGAGAAACACACACTAATAAAATTTAACATGCATATAATTTATTTTACTTTCAAGTATTTTATTATGGGTAATTTGCTATTATATATTGACAGTAATTGTTGATTCTTGGAGAACTTTGTTTAACATACTGATGGGTTAAACCTGTGTGATGACAAAAGCTTAGTCAAGTGTCTTCCTCTAGTGTATTAGTCATTTAAATAAGTAAAAATTTAAAGTACCTTTTTTTTCCCCTGAGGCTCCATGTTAAGTAAGAACTGTGAGGGCAAAGATAAGCAAAATACAACACTTTGCACATCAATATTATATGTTAAAATATTTGATGCAGTAATTCAAATTGAAAAATCTCAGTAAATTTATTCTCCTATTTCTTAGGAGAATTTAATATATGCTCTGTAGTTGTAGCTAAGAATTATATTCAGTATGGTGGGATAATTAAATTAAACTAAAGAACTCTCTCAGTGTACATATAGAAGCTATGTTGGTATTAAGACTGTAACATTATGATGTAATGTCAGGTTTTAACAAGGAAAAGGTAAAGTATATGTGAAAAAGAGAAAGGATAGCCATAAATATAAAAAAAAACTACAATTGTTAACTTCAGGGGTGTTTTTAATTGGTTATTTTCAATCTTCATTATGTATAATAACTTTAATAAATGAATTTATTTGAAGACTATGCATTTTAATTTATTTTGAGTCACTCTTGTGGCTGTAATAGTATAATTAAATGAACATTTATATGTAAACATATTTATGTAGTACAAAATAGATTTCTTATAACAGTGTAGACAATCTATTTTATTTGTCCCCTGTTTTTTTTAATGTATAAAACATTCATTATAGTTGCCATTTATAAGTGTTTCATGTGCCAATCACTCCTCTTGCATCTTCAAATGCTCCATCTTTTGGAGCAGCTTTTTCTGCATTAGACTGGGTCATTTGTCAGAGCAAAGCCCTACTTTTCAAGTTATTAGCTATGTGACCTTTGCAGATTGCTTAACCCACTTAAAGTCTCCTGCTCTACTAAAACAGAAAACTGAACTGTTGTAAAGATTAAGTAAGATAACGTATGTCAAGAACTTAACATAATGCTGGGTACAGAGTATGTTCTGAGTAAATATTAACAATTTTAAACCAACAACATTTTAACTTCCCAAAGCTTCATCTGATTTTTTTCTTTCCAATCTATACTTTTTAAAAAATATTTCTAGGAAATCTCATTTATGTTCCTGCATTGCATTTCAGAGTGAGCTAAGGTGATCCTCATAACCCTCAGTGTATCTGGTTAAGTTCTGTGAAATGAAGTCAGAGTTCTAGTTTAAGTGTGTGTGTGTGTGTTGGTTTACTTGTGTTTGCATGTGTAGGCCAGAGGCCATAAGTGTCTTCTTCTGTGGATTCTATCATGTTTTTGTTTTTGTTTTTGTTTTGTTTTGTTTTGTTATTTGACAGGTCTCTCACTGAACCTGGGGATTGCTGACTACCTAGACTGCATAGCCAACAATTTCCAAGAATTGTCCTGAATCCCCTTTCCTAAGTATTGGGATTACAGGTGCCTGCTGCATGCTCAACTCTTTGAGCAGATGCTCAGTGGTCAGTGAACACTTTACCAATCTTTTCAACTGATTTTCTTACTATTATTATTTATTCTTTTTCCCCCTGTTCTACTGGGCTTTAAGCAAGGACTTCTGCAGGCTAGACTAGTACTTTCTTCTTCAGCTAATTTTTCTCACCCTCCAACTGACTTCTTTTTATATTATTTAATTTTTTCATGCAATATGTTTTGATGATAGTCCTTTCCATCCCTCAAACTCTCCAAGGTCCTCCCAACCCCCTGCCCATCTAATTATCTGTTTATTCTCTCTCTCAAAAAACAAAGAAAAACAAACAAACCACAAAGTCTCCCAAAATGAAAATTGAAACAAACAAAAACCCAGTAAGACAAAAATTATTAACTGGAACTGAAGCAAAAAGCACATAAAAAACACCTCCAAGAAAACGAGAAAAACAACAACAACAACAAAAAACAAAACAAAAACAAACAAACAAACACCACCATGGAATTCTTTCTGTGTTCACCAACTTTCCAGTTCTCAACGTGAGTTCATTGTTTGACAGTTCTTTTCTCTCACCTGTACAGATCTGCCTGCTGTTATTATGTCATTATAAATGCTGCCTCTACTTATGCATGTATGTCTGTGAGAAAAGAAGAATCCTGCCCTTTTCATTTCTGTTCCTAGTCATCTGCGTCCAACTTACCCCTAAATGCTGACTTTACATGTAAATATCCACTGAGCATCCACTTATCTTCCTCTTTCATCAATTCTGTTTTACTCCAGATCAACACAGTCATTCACTGGAACCACCTATCTGCGAATCCGGTGTGTATTTTACAGTGTTGCACCCCTGTAATACATTTTGCATTTAGAAGCCCTGACTCATTTTTTTTTTTCACAGAAAGATGAGCGTGTCACCTCCCATCTTGGTATTGCCTGGTGCCTTATTTAATCTTCCCAACTCCCTAAAATTAATTTTCATTATATTGATTTTGTTTAGATGAGTAAAATAAAGCTAAGAATTAAAATGTCATGCTTGATCTGCTGCATAGGTGGTAATGAATCGTTTAGGCTGATGGAGGAGATACCATGAATCATAATATCTGGCAGTGAAGAAACACTTGTTTCCGTCTTCCCGAGCTAGTCCAGTAAAATCTAATCAGCTGTCTTATCTCAATGATGTCATACCATGTCCACTACAGCATTTCTTATAAATAAAGATTATTTAAGCACTCCAAGTTCTCCCTAAAGATTATTGAATTTATGGAAAGACAATTTTAATTAAGTAGTAATTAAGAAATACTAATATAAAGAAAATGAAAGTAGGCTGGAGAGGACATGGGAGAGAAGTCAGTGTTATGAAATGTGTTTGGCTTCCCCCGGAGGACCTGAGTTTTGTCCCTAACACTCATGCATCTCAAAACTGCCTATAACCCCAGATCCAGGGAATCTGATGACCTCTTGACCTCTCCTGGCCTCTGCACATTTCCCCAACCCCACATATACACATACGCATTTAGCAATAAATTAACTTCAATAGTATAGAGTTAAATCAGAGGAGTGCAATTCAGGTACCTCTTCCAAATGTGTGATCTGAATTTGAGAGACTATATACTAAAGAAGGAACTCAATCCTTCTTTTTCTATACTTGGCAAATTGCAGAGTACTTTAAAAAAATTCCTTTTCAGTTCTGTCTTCTATAAAATGGATAATGATAGTTAAATACAGTACCTAGATTTTAGGCATAGGTCTTAGTAAACTACAATCTTTTCAGAGAATTTGTATGTGAAAAGAAGCAGAAAATGAAAACTACTGACAAATGTTTAAGATAGCATATGTGGAGTCTTTAGGATAGTTTGGGCATAAGTAATTCTGTACTTTTAGAAAGGGAGGCTATTATACTTTAACTTCTAAATGACAGTTGACAAGATTCATAGCATTCATAACATGGTAATGTTGTGAGTGTTCACAGGGTAAATCCATGGTTAGTACATGGATACAAAACATGGATGTTTTGTATCAGCCTTCAAGCGAGAAGTATAAGTAGGTACTCACACAATAGCATTTTTTCCAAAGAAGGCACCCACATTCTGATCCCTTTGGTTACCTGCTAATAAACTACATTGTTATGACTATTGTTTGGGAATTTATCTTCATATCCTGAAAAGGTAGCCTGTTTGAATCACACACAGTAAGATATGACTTATGTTGTAACTTGTAAATATAACTTAGCATCACGTGCTACAGTTGGTGTTGAAGTATGTATTGGTGTTGTCTTTGAGTGGTGTATATTTGTTTGTTTTGCTTCATTGTGTTTTTGAATTAATGTCTGTTATACACAGCAGTTTAAATATATTAACATTTTTTGAGAAATTGCAGGGGCTTTTTAAATCCCTTTTTGAGTTCAAATGGAAAGAAAATCTATCTGATTTTGATTCTTGGTCTACCATATAGTAGAATGTATTTTTTCCAAGTAAAATAACCTGTGGAATAATTTGAAAAACTGCATATTAAATGAAATTTTAGAATGGCAAAGATACTTATTTATAGAACACATTTAATATTTTTTTCTTTTTTTATTATTTTCTTTATTTACATTTAAATTTCTACAGTCCTAGTTTCCCCTCCAAAAAACAAAGAAACAAACAAAAACAACAAAAACAAACCCCTGTTGCCTCCC
>NW_022196904.1:79828820-79851102 GCF_008632895.1 Mastomys coucha
TTGGAATTTTGATGGGGATTGCATTGAATCTGTAGATTGCCTTCGGTAAGATGGCCATTTTCACTAAAATCAGGGACTAGACAAGGCTTCCCACTCTCCCCCTACCTATTCAATATTGTACTTGAAGTCCTAGTCATAGCAATTAGACAACAGAAGGAGATTAAAGGGATACGAATTGGAAAGGAAGAAGTCAAATTATCACTATTTGCTGATGATATGATAGTATACTTAAGTGACCCCAAAAATTCCACCAGAGAGCTCCTAAACCTGATAAAGAACTTCAGCAAAGTAGCTGGATATAAAATTAACTCAAGCAAATCAGAGGCCTTCCTATACACAAAGGACAAACAGGCAGAGAAAGAAATTAGGGAAAAAACACCCTTCACAATAGTTACAAATAATATAAAATACCTCGGTGTAACTCTAACTAAGCAAGTAAAAGATCTCTTTGACAAGAACTTCAAGTCTCTGAAGAAAGAAATTGAAGAAGATTTCAGAAGACGGAAAGATCTCCCATGCTCATGGATTGGCAGGATTAATATAGTAAAAATGCACATTTAATATTTTTATATGTTGTTTATTTACATGTGCATGTGTGTCCACTGGCATGTTCCATGGTGCACATGTAGAGGTCACAGAACAACCAGAAGGAGTCAATTCTCTCCTTCCAACATGCCATCCTGAAGGTTGATCTCAGGTCATAAAGCTTGACAGCAGCGTACTTTTTCTTCCAAGCCGTCTCTCTGGCCTCTGAGACAAGTATATTTTTAATTCAGCATCCACAGTAAGATTCGTGCCATTAAACCCTGATTCAACTTCCTTTACCCTTCTCTACCTGCTACTCCAGATATTCTGTTTGTCTCCCAAAGAGGCAAGTTCACAAATGCTTAGTTTTTAAAACTCTGTGAACTACAAAGTACAACTATGGCGAATTAGACATCTATGAGGATTCATCTGATCAAAATTTAATGAATACCTGGTATGTTCTGCTGCAAAGTCAAATGAGATGCAAGAGAAATACTCAAGGAGCTTATAATATATTGATGAAGTGAGATAGAATATGGTGATCAGGAGACATACATGTTTTTAATTTCTCCTATATCAGATTTTTTTCTCCTGTAACACCTCACCAAACAGCATCAGCATCAGCATCAGCATCATGGTTTACATTAAGCTAATACTTGCATTAGTACAGGTGCCATGCCTAAGGTTATATTATACTAAATTTTATTCAAGTTATGAATGGTGAGGAAGGAATTTAAGGCTGAGAGCTTGTTTATATTAATTAGTATATTGCCTCACTTTTGCATATAACTAGTGAATAAAGCAAAATTATTTCTTCATTGTAGTGTTAAATAATTACCTAAACTAGACAAGAGATACTATAGTTGATCCTGGGGAACTTTAAGGTTTGCAGTCTAATGATTCTTCTACAGATTATGTTGAGATTCAAGGTGGACAGATGAACCTTTGGCTGGGCTTACCAAATGTGTCTATTGCTAAGCAGTTAAAAAACAGCCAGTGGAAAGAAAAAAAATTCCACTTTTTTTTTTCTGGGAAAAATAAAACCTGAAACCTGTCAGCAAATTGGTAGTTAAGTAGAAATACTGACAATGAGGGAAAATGTCTGGATATTTTTCAGAAGATGAAATGACAACTAAGTAGATTTTAATAGAATTAGAAAAGAGAAAATGGTTATTTAAAATACCTTATACTTCTAAGGCCTCTCCCTTTGAGTCCTGAAAGTCTCTCAACTCCTAAGTCTTTGGTACATTCTAGAGGGTTCCTCTACCTCCTACCTCCAGAGGTTGCCTGTTACCATTCTTTCTGTTGGCCCTCAGGGCTTCAGTCTTGTTCCCCCCAATATCTGATCATATTCCCTTCCTCCCTGTCCCTGTCTGCTTTCCCAACCAGGTCCTTCTCCCCCCACCTATCCCCTGGCCATGATTGCTTTCTTCTCCTCCCAATTGGGATTGAGGCATCCTCACCAGGACCCTTTGGCTTATTAACCTTGTTGAGTTCTGAGGATTGTATCCTGGGAATTCTGTACTTTTTTAGCTAATATCCACTTATTAGTGAGGATATACCATGCATGTCCTTTTGGGTCTGAGTTACCTCATTCAGGATGATACTTTCTAGTTCCATCTATTTGCCTGCAAAATTCATGATGTCCTCATTCTTAAAAGTGGAGTAGTATTCCATTGTGTAAATGAACCACATTTTCTGTATTCATTCTTCTGGCATGTGACAACTGGGTTGTTTCCACCTTCTGACTATCACAAGTAAAGCTGCTATGAACATAGTGGAACATGTGCCTCTGAGGCATGGTGGGGCATCTTTTGTGTGTATGCCCAAGAGTGGTATAGATGGGTCTTCAGGTAGATCTATTTCCAATTTTCTGAGGAACCTCCAGATTGATTTCCAGAGTGTTTGTACCAGCTTGTAATCCCACCAGCAATGGAGGAGTGTTCTTCTTTCTTCACATCCTTGCCAACATGAACTGTCACCTGAGTTTTTGATCTTAGTCATTCTGATTGCTATAAAGTGGAATCTCAGGGTCATTCTGATTTGCAGTTGCATGAACATTTCTTTAAGTGTTTCTCTAATGTCCTATAGTGGGGAGAGGGAACTTGTACAGTCCACCTCCAGTAGAAAGACAGGGCATCAAGTGGAGGGATGGGGTTGCCATCCCACAGTCAAAAATCTGACCCAGAATTGCTCCTGTCTAGAACTTCAGGGACAAAAGTGAAGCAGAGGCTGAGGGAAATGAGGTCCAGTGGCAGGCCCAAACTGGATCCAGCTCAAGGGGAGGCTCTAAGGCCTGACACTATGACTGACACTGTGGTGTGCTTACAAACAGGAGCCTAGCATGACTGCCCTCCGAAAGGCCCAACAAGCAGCTGAAGTGGTCAGATGCAGATATTTAAACCTAACCAACAGACAGAAGCTGGTGATCCCCATGGTTGAATTAGGGAAAAGTTGGAAGAAGTTGAGGAGGAGGGCAACCCAATAGGAAAACCAGCAGTCTCAACTAACCTAGACCCCGAGGTTGTTCAGGCACTGAGGCACCAACCAGGCAGCATACACCAGCTGATATGAGGCCTACAATACATATACAACAGAGGACTTCCAGGTCTTGACTCAGTGAGAGAATATGCACCTAACCCCCAAGAGACTTGAGGCCCTAGGGAGTAGGGAGGTCTGGTAGGGTAGGGGTGGGGATTAAGAGGCTGAGGACATCCTCTTGAAGACAGGGTGGGAGGGTGAGGGGAGGAGGTATGGGATATGGAACCATCAGATGGCAGACCTGGAGGGGGCTAAAGACTGAACTGTAAAAAAAGATTAAAGAATAAAACAAAAGTACCTTATTCTTACAATTTGCAAGGATTTTATAGTTAACAACCACTGTTATTTCTGTATAATTCCAAGTTGCTCCTGGTGCAGGGGAAAAATCAAATGGAATTCAAAAGTGCCAGGTAGAGTGGCAGATGCCTTTATTCTCAGCATCTGGGCGGTAGAGGCAGGTGGATCTCTGTGAGTTGGAGGCTAGTCCACAGAGGGAGTTCCAAGATAGCCAAAAGTACACACACACACACACACACACACACACACACACACACACACACAAACACACACACACATACACACACAAACCTGCCTCAAAAAATATGTTATTGGAAAATTTCATTTTTAATTTTATGAATATACTGGATTCTGCTTTGATCTCTGTAACCACATGTGAACTGTGTTATTTAATCTGCAGTTATACAAGCGGGTTCTGTAGCCTTCACTCTACCTGAAACATACTGGAAACAATGAACATGTTCAGGAAATTATTAATAGAGTTCTTTCAATCATCATTTTCTTCACATGTTTTCAATTTGTAGAGATAGTTCTCTTGAGCGACAGTACTATAAAAGTACTTAAAATTGCTTAAAGTAATATATAAAATTAATTAGTGGGCTTCATTATTGGGTATGCTGTTATAAAGCTGTGAGAATAACAACAACTCAGGATGCAAGTGGAAACCTGACACAGAAAAAGACACAGGTGAGCAGGTACATGCTGTTGATTCTACAGAAATAGTTCAGTACCTCTGTTGTCTCAGCTGTAAACTGACTCTGATAAGTCCTTCCCACAAAGTTGGTATAAGCCTTAAAGGAAATGATCTTCTTTTAATACATGTACATAATTGAGAGGTAAATAAGCAAGAATTGCTACTACCCTTTGTGAATGTAATCTTTTCTGTAAAACCGATTCCCTTTATTGTTCTCATACACCCTCTCAAGGATCCTCAGAGAAGAAAAGCTCTAGGATGTGCTAACTCTTTCTGTGACTAGATGATGCTCCTTTCTCCTCATGTGTTAAGAGGGTTATTAATTCTTTTCTGTAATGTGCATTATAGCTAGCCCAGTTTCTCAGGATGTTCCACGTGGGAACTGAATCATAAAGGCCTGGAACTGTAAGGTGTCAGCATTCCTGTCCTTGAGTTTCAATCCCTCACCTTCATATGAGAGCTATAAACAAAAAATATTTACATACATTTGTGTGGTTTATTTAGGCATGGAGGGCGTAAAGGAGCCCTGGATTCTTTAAATCAGAGACTAGAGGTATTGTTTCATGAATATTTTTGTCTGAGAACCAGCTTTGATTCATTATATGTAATATAGCTGTATATAGACACCACCTATATTATTAGAGATTTTCATATATAAATATACTGACTATACTAATAAAAAGATAAACATATTCCTCCAATTTCTGTACTCCCTAAATCTAGCTTATTTTTAAAATATTAATATATTTTTAGCTGAATTAAAGTTATTTTTTCAAACTGGCTTTATCAGGAATGGGTGAATTTTAGTTTTAACTACAAAGGATGGGATAAGATTTTAAAATAATGCCTGGAATAATGTTTTTCTGTATGTATTATTAAACCCAAATTGCAATGATATCACCTAAAAATAAGACTTCTATGTAGCCATCACATTCTTCATAGTTCATGCTAGTTAGGAAAAATCCTTTCTTCATAGACATCCTGAAGTACCCAGCTGAGGATTACCTTTTAAAAATTAAATCATTGTTTATTTAGACCTTATTTAATAGCAGAAACCCTGGAGTTGGGCAGGATAATTTCAAGTGCACAAAAGAGAAGACTGAGTTTTAGAAAAGTTCAACATTTTGCTCATAGTCAAGTGAGGCAATTGGAATTCAAATCATCCTGACTAACTACAAAGCCTGGAGACACCAGATGCATGGTATGTTTTGGATGTTATTTCTTGTAACGTTAAGTTAGAGGGATGAGGAGCAGGGTTTGGTCACATATTAATGCACACTAGAACAATTGCTCAAAATGGATCAATTGTTGGTAACATAAATCCCCTTTCTACACTCTTAAGATCTGCTAACAGCTTGCTGAGGAGCTGCGAGCATGACCCATTCTGCCTTTACTGATTAATTTCTTGGGAAATTGTGGATTGTTTACCACATGCAGGTGCTCATGCTAATACTACATATATCCATTCCTGGTAAAGCCAGTTTGAAAAATAACTTTAATTTAGCTTAAAATGTATGAGTATTTTAATAGTAAACTAAATTTAAGGAGCAGAGAATTACTTTCTAACACTGGAGAAATATGTTTAACTTTTTCACTAATATAGATGGTATAATTCTGTATGAACACACAATAAAATTAAAATTTCCAATAATAATATACACAATATTTGAATATGTGGTATACTATTGTATACTATGTGGTGTTGGACAGATCTTCAAGCAAGCAGAAAATACTCCATGTAGCTCACAGTATTGGTTCTTCTCTCCTAACTTGGCCCATGTCTGTAGTGTAGCTTGTTACTTATAAGCACTCATTTCTCTCCTAAGAAACAAAGCCACTTGATAAATAATTCTAATATCTTTTCTAATCCTTATTCTAAATAATCAGGACAAAAATAAGGTGAAAACAACTTTTGCTTCATAAGCTCTATAGAGATTAATAATGTTTATTTCAACAGATTCTTAACTAAAACAGAGAGCTTGGTACACTTAGATATAATCTAATGTTAGGGAGTTGTCACTGGGTATATGAAACCCATAGTACTTACCTTGTGTTTCTGGGGAGGATACTAGAAAGACATAAAATGGTAGGTAGAGAGATAAATAGAAGTAATGTAAGTGAGTATTAAACTGAAAAATTAATAGAAAAAGGAGTACAGAAGCTTGTGGGGGTAAAATAATCAGGATAAAACCCATTTAGAAGCTAGCATTTAAGCAAAAACTTTGTCTTAAGAGCTGGAGGAGTCATTCTAGTGAATATCAGGGTAGAGAATATTCTAGGCAGATGGACATTTTAAAATTGTTTTTGTTTTATCTAAAAAATAATTTTTGAAGTGAGATGTACAAGTAGAAAATAGCAGAGATGATATTCAAACTCATATTTAAACACCTTAAATACTTGTTTTGAAACTTTATCTTTTAAAAAGTTTTGCAATAGCTGAAATATATAAAGGATCACTTTGAGAGGGTTAAATTTATCCTATTTAAGAGTCGTATGTGTACAAAAGGGAGGCAGAGATTGTCATAGCTCATTTCTTCTTGACTTAATTAAAGCTAACAATGTCACTGGTGTATCATGCACAGCCAATATTTTCACAGTAATGAATGCTGCAGTTGCAGGGAGGTTCTGACTGCTTTCCTAGGGACAGTTTATATTACATAAATTGCTAAATATTTCATTTGGGTCGGTTGTTTGATTAGTGTTTCTCCTGAAGAGAATTGTGATATTTCACAAGGGTCAGGAAGTTCCCCATCTCCATCATCTCTCTGCTGCCAAAATCTGAAGGCATTTGAAGAGTTTGATGAGCTAGAAATAATGAAGCTAAGGTAGGCAGATTCTGTTCATGTTGGGACAAAAGATTGCACTCTGGCTACTGGATGCAACACTATACAAAGCCTAATGGCCTGGTTTACAAGAAGAAACACAGGACCCACTTTAATGAAGCAACCCCTATATTTTGTGAAGAATGAATGATAAAATCATATTAAAAGAGAGTTCTCTGTTATTATTTGTTCAGCCACTAGTGTATTCAGGTTGGGCCTTTGGCTTGGAGCCCAGAATTTTGTCCAACTTCATTACAAAATACTCTAAGACCTGTAGGTTCCAATGATAATGGGAAACAAACCCTCAGACAGCACAAGAAAATGAGGGCATTATCAGAAATAGGAGTCATCAAGGATCACATAAGAAGCTTCTCTGCTGAGCCTGGCAAGTGGAACCTCTCATAACTTCCAGGGCAGAGACATTCCTACAGAGACTGAGGCTGATGCCAAGGGAAAATCAGAGAATGCAGGACAAAGAAGGTTCCACAGAGGTATTCATTCATGCTGTCTGGCAGTAGGTTGCTTAGTTGCTCCCTCCAGACTCTAATTTAAACTCTGGGATTTTCATGAGAAAATATTTCCAGTTTTTATGCTGGAGAATGCTCCCTACAGGAGTAATTTTAGATTCACCTTTTGTCTATCTTGGCTTCATTTGACTCCTATTCCTCTTAACATTTCATTGTGGCTTCCCTTTTAGCATCCTCCCCTGCTGCTTTAGAATTGGCTTGTAGGCCATGTACCTTAGCAATCAGACCTGAAAGCTTTCCAGTAACCACTTCTAGCTCTACATCCACAAGTAGTGGCACCTACTGTTCTTGAGGACTGGTAGCTGGGCTCAGAGACTTCCCTATAGCTGGACTGGAACAGTGAACTACCAAAGGTCATCATATCTTTCACAATTAAAACCCGCAAAACCAAAACTTTGGACAAGGTGAAGGTTAGAAGCTTATGCAACTGCAAAATGTTTGCTCACTTGAAAGAGAATATACTGATCTTCCTACTTGCTGCAAAGAAAATAATTCTCATATTCCAATAACATTGATATATCATCTCCATATCTGATATTCACTGAGGGTTGCTTTCAACTGTGTCATGTATCCATCTTTCTTCACACATAATATTTCAAGTATTTTTCTTCTTCCTTTGTGTCTATAAAAAGCATGTAAGAACTGGGACTCAGTGTGATTGAATTAATTGGCTAAGAGTAAAATGTTAGAGTGTTACGGGATGATTAGATGACTTCTTTACTAGACTGTGAATCCCTTGGAAGAATACAACTTATGGTAAACTTGGGCAGCAAAAAATCTAGGAAGATTGCTCTGTGGCTAAACTGCTGGTCACAAAGTATGAAAACCTGAGTTTGCGTTCCCCAGCATGGATTTAAAAATCCAAGCATGGAGGCACGTACCTGCCATAGAGCACTTATAGCGTGGGGTCAGCTGAATCCCCAGGACTTGCTAGCTAGCCAGCTTAGCCCAGATTCCAATCTCCAGGTTCAGTGAGACATCCTATCTCAAAAAATAAAGTGGAGAGTGACAGAGGAAGATACCCTGCATCAACTTCTGGCACACAGGCATACACTACACACAATTTAAAGAAATAAATAAATAAAAAGGAAAGAGATGTGGTGAGGAGAAGAGCCCAAAAATTCACAGCACAAAAGTCTCTGGCCATAAGTGATTTCCAAAAGACATTCTACATAGTGTAAGTACAGTAGGCAAAGGAAATGGGAGCAGAACTTCATCATTGGAAACAAATGACTTGTGAAAGAGATAGATATTCCACAATAAGACAATTAGCCTATGCTTATTTTATGATTTTACTTTTATCATTGTGGATTTATCCATTTTTAGCTCTTGTAAATAGTGTTTCATTCTTTTGTTGTTCTTACATCTTACAAGATTGGGTATGATTGGCTTTCTTTTTGGCATGAAATATGTGAAATTTAGAAAGCATTCTTGTTCCCTTTGCTGGCATATTTGGTAGGGCACATGCAGCCAGATACTCTGAAGGCATGAGTGAGAGCCTGGGAGGCTTTGAGCCACAGTCATCCGTGGAGTAATCTCAGCTGCCAATCTGAATCCTGGTTCAGTTCCTTAGCAGAGGCTGCCTCCTTCTGACTAATCTCTCAGTTATGTGCACATGGTGTAAACTTCATCTAGTTTTCAATTTTATTTTATTTTTAAATTTCTTTTTAAATATATTCATTCACATAAGTAATTAAAACTAAAAATTGGGGGATTCTAGCCATCATTCCTATGATTTAAATAAGTAACTTATAACATGTCTCTGTAAGAATGAGTGTTAAAGGGTTTTTCCCCCATTCCGAGTTTTAAGTTTTTGAAAAGACAACTGTCCCTTCATCACTAATCTTTCAACATGGAAAACAGGAGGCATTCTACCATTTCAACAAAATAAAATACTGCCTGATCACCAGCTAAAATTCTACAAGGATTATCCTAATATATTCTCATCTAATAATCCATCTTAAAGAAAACCACTGTGAATGATATGCCCTGTATTAGGACTCATAGTTTAGAGGATTAGGTATGCATAAGTATTTATAGAGTTTTCTTTTGTACAAATGAAAATACTAAACTACATAAAATTCATAAGGCACATGCACAAATCATGTACAAATGTGAGTGTGGACTGAAAAGCTTAATGAAAGCTGTCATGAAGATCCTTCTCTGTCATCAGGTATATTATTTTTGTTGTAATACACACAAATAAAATTTAGTAATTTCACTTTAACTCAACATTGATTAATTTGAGGAAACTCCCTAAAATAGTTGGAGTTTCTGAAATTGAATTGAATTTTTCAGAAATGTGTGGTTATAATAAAGTTTGCTTCAATGATTTCTCAGGAGTTAAAATGCAAACAGGCATACCAGTCTTAAATTATGTCAGTGAAATTTTAGTTATGTGAATTATGAGATAAACATTAAAATAATAGCTAAGTTTAAATGTGATTATTAATAATGAAATACAGGCTATAGTTGAATTGATGTGTTATAGAATACCATATTATCATGCAGAATGAAACTCAGAAACAGCAAGGAACCAGACATGAAGAACAAGAAAACAAATGTAAGGTAGTAAACATAATATGAAAATAAATCCCATCTGCCTTTCCCAATTAGCTTTCTTCCTGCCTCATATAAACAAAGATATGATTTCTCAGCTCCTGCTGCAGTGCCCCACCTACCTGCCAGCCACCATGTGTACAACTATCACAGGCATATACTCATCCTCTAAAACTGTAAGTCCCAACAAACTCATTTTTCTATATGATAAATAAGTAAATCTCATCATATATTGTCAGAAGTAAGTGTAAATAGTGCATCCAATGAGAAGACAGGCTCTCAGAATGGCTTATAACTTCCCTTAAGGAACTGGAGAGACGGTTCACTGGCTAATATTTTTTGCTCTTCTAGAGTGGCCAAGTTTTGTTCCCAGCCCCCATATTTATTTTTTAAAAGATAAAATTTAAATATGGGGGCTGGAGAGATGGTAAGAGCACTGACTGCTCTTCCGAAGGTCCTGAGTTCAAATCCCAGCAACCACATGGTGGCTCAAAACCACCTGTAATGAGATCTGACGCCCTCTTCTGGTGTGTTTGAAGTCAGTTACAGTGTACTTATATATACTAATAAATAAATCTTAAAAATAAAAAATAAATAAATAAAAATTAAAAAGCAAAAAGCTGAAAACAGGCTTAAAAAAGGAGGGGGCAGGAGAGATGGCTCAGTGGTTAAGAGTACTGACTGCTCTCCTGAAGGTCCTGAGTTCAAATCCCAGCAACCACATGGTGGCTTACAACCATCTGTAATGAGATCTGATGCCCTCTTCTGGGGTGTCTGAAGACAGCTACCGTGTACTTACATATAATAAATAAGTAAATCTTAAAAAACGTTTAAATATGGTTGAAAGTATATTTCATAGAAATAAAATATTAAACAACTATATTTATATAAAGAATGAAAATTACAGGAAATCCTTGCATGCCACTGTATGATCATCCATCATTTAAATGTAGTACATTGAAATTAATGATTTTATAATAAAATATTAATTACTAAAATGTTCTAAAGTACAGAGAATCTGAATCATTGCCAGCTATACAACAAGAGAGATTTTTTTCATATGCTTTCATATTGTGTTTCGTACTTTGTATTTATTTCTTGGAAAAGAATATTTTCACCTCCTTTACTTTTCTGCAGTGTTTTAATTATTTGAAGGGATAATTTTATTTCTCAGGAAACACCAGCCACAGATGGTTTAATGGGTTATTTTCACCTTATAAAGCTCACATAAGTAGTTTGTTGTTTAACCTATTGCAGTCAGCTACAAAACTGGTTTTTCAAACTTGTTTTTTCAAAGATGTTGCTTAAACCTAATTTCAAAGCCTGGGGTTTACAGAAGAAAAAGGAAAAAAAGAAAACAAAAAGAACAAGAATAAGAAAAAAGAAATTTATATATTCACTTACAAAAACATCTACATAGAAAAACAGCATATTAAAATTCCAACCATAAACATAAAAACATCTTAGCATTGGAAAATTTTGTCTTCATGACTGCTTTTTTTAAAATGTAAGGGAAAATTTTTCATGATAATATATAGATTCTGCAGAGTGATCATCTGATGACAGTGACCCATGTCTGATTTTTTAAATACTTGTTGTATAACAGAAATAAAGAAAAATTTCTCAGTGTGATAAAGACTGTTTATTTTCATTCAAGAGCAAAACCAGTATCACTAATCAATAGCATTTTCAAGTACTGGCAATGAAATCAGAAGACAAGATAGCAACTACTGTACTATTAAAATTTTGCTGAAGATTTTGACATAGTAAGGTATAATTTTATAACCAGCACAAGTATTGTAGTGCTTGGCTTTAATTGTCATAACAAATTTCTGATATAATCAATGTAATAAATTAACTTAGTTTGGCTTATATTTTTAGAAGCGTCATTTTATGTTCAGCTGAGTCACTCCTTGTGCTCCTACAGCAAGGCAGTAAGTACCTTATAGCAGTTACATAGAAGATGCTCCCATGAATGAACAGGACTTTAAGATATTGAATTTTCCTCACCTCTTAAATATAACCTCCTAATAGCACTGCTCTGAGGAAGAAAACTTTAATATATAGGTATATACTGGGTATTCAAAAGTCAGGATATGGCAATTTTAAAAATTGTCCTAAAGCTCTTTTTGCTAGTGAATGTTTACTGCACTAATGAATTGTTATTTAATTGGCAAGTTGCTACTTAAATGGCAAGAAATTTAGCACTTATGACAGATAACACTTCAGTCTAGTAGAAATTCTAAGGAAAAGAAAATGCTATCTTGAGAGATTAGAGAGTTGGTAGACTAGAAGTGTGAATAGTTAGAAAAAATATAAAATCCACCACATTAATACAAACTAGATCTCACTTGAAGCAGTGGATAATTCCATATTTCTTATGCCACTGTGGCACCTCATATTCTTGTCTACTTGGCCCTATCCTCTTTCAACACTTGGATCTCCCCCTTTTTTCGTTGTTCACCATCCTCCATTATATAAGATGTGTTGTATCACCCTTCCCTTGAAAGCACAGCTCCATTGCTCCTTACTATATTCCTGACCTTCATCCTTCATGGGTATTTGGCTCTAAACATGAATATCTAAAGATTCACCTACAGATAAGAGAGCATACATGACATTTGTCTTTTTAGGTCTGGGGTACCTTACTCAGAATGATTTTTTTTTCAGTCTCAATTTACCTGCAAATTTCATGTTAATAGCAGAATTTTGTGAATTTACCATATTTTCACTATTAGTCTGTTGATAGACATCTAGGCTGCTTGTATTTCATAGCTATTATGAATACAGCAGCAATGAGCATGGAAGATCAAGTATCTCTACAGTAGGATAGACAGGAACTGGGGTATATGCCTAAGAGGTGTATTATATTGCTATATTTAGTTTTTAAAGGTACCTTCATACTAATTTCAACAGTTTACACTCTACCACCACTCCAGCAGTGATCAAGTATTTTTTATTCCCTCCATTCACATCAGCATTTGTTTTCTTTTAATATTGCCTATTCTGACTGAGGTAAGATGAAATATCAAAGTAGTTTCATTCTCATTTCCTAGATGGCTAGAAAGTTGCACATTTTTAACCATCTTTGGAACCTGTAAAGTAAGTCTAACTATGAATTAAAAGCTCTTTTTCCTGTGAATGTTTACTGCACTAACAAATTGCTATTTACTGCAATTAGTACTCTGTACAGTCATATGCTAAACTCTCACACTTAGGGAAATTTTAAAGTGTTTAGTAAATATTAATAGATTTAAAAAGTAGTCACTGTCCATGATAAGTTTGAATAGTAAAATAGGAATACATTCTAATTAGTTTTTGGTCCACTGCTTCTAGATAAATAGTAGCAAAGTGAACACATGATACTGGTCCCTCCAATAGAACATTATTATTGTTAGCTTTTTCTATTGTTGTACCTGGCTAAACATATGTGCATTCAAATTCTATATGCTTTATATACTGGCTCTTTATGAAACATACTGAAATATATATGTACAGTGAGGAAATCAACATAAAGTCATGTCACTGTGCTGTTTCACAACATTTACTCAAATATGTCATGAACTTTTTTGCTATCAGTCACTACTCAGCCTTCTTTTAGTTGCCTATGTTGTTACTATACAGGTAAGCTATGATTTGCACAACCATTTCTCTATTAATGAGCAATAACATTCTTATGTTGTTGTTGAAAACAAATTTAGGGTTTTGTTTTCTTATCTTAAACATTCTATAGTTCTGTGCTCATAGGCATATTTTTCACTAAGCATATTTCTTTTTTATTTTATTAATTATTTTATTAATTTACATTCCAAATATTGATCCTTTTTCTAGTCCTCCTTCCCAGAGTTCTTCACCCCATTACTCCACCCTTTTGCCTTTGCTTCCCCACCCTCCAACTCAGACCCCCTCCATCACAACCCCCTTCAGCATCTCCCTTCCCTGGGGTATCAAGTCTCTACAGAATTAGGCAAATCCTCTGCCACTGAGGCCAGACATGGCAGTCCTCTGCTACTTATAGCCTGAGGTCATGGACCAGCCCACTACATTCTGGTTGGTGGCTTAGTTTCTGGGAGTTCCAGAGACTCTGGGTTAGTTGATACTGTTGTTTTTCCTATGGGGTTTCAAGCCCCTTCAGCTCCTTCAATCCTTCTCCTAACCCTTCTATAGGGTCTTCCACCTCAATTCAATGGATGGCTATAAGTATCTGCATTTGTCTCAGTCAGCCGCTGGCAGAGCCTCTCAAAGGACAGGCATACTAGACTCCTGTCTGCAACCACAACATAGCATTAGTAATAGTGTCGGGTTTGGTGTCTGACCTTGGGATGTTGGGCCCAAGTTGGGCCAGTCTCTGGATGGTCTTTCCTTCAGACTCTGCTCCATTTATGTCCCTGCATTTCCTTTAGGCTGGAAAAATTCTGGGTCTAAAATTTTGAAGGTAGGTGGGTGGCTTCATCCCTCCTATCTACTGGAAGTGGTCTCTTCAGGCTCCATTTCTCCACTGTTGGACGTTTCAGCTAAAGTCATCTCTGTTGAGTTCTGGGAGCCTCTCACATCCCAGTCTCTGGGACTTACTAGAGTTTTCCCCAACCCTGCAACTGCATTAGAGTTAAAAAAAATACCAAGCCCCCTGTTTAATTGCTGATCTTGGTTTTAAAATTGACACACTTGGGAAGAGAAAAATCTCAATTGAGAAATTGTCTCATTCAGATTGATCTGTGGACGTGTTGGTGGGCGTTTTCTTGTGAAACAGGGAGGTGCAGCCTGTAGGACACGGTGTGATCCCTAGACAGGTGAGCTTGGGCTGTATAAGAAAGCAACCAAGCAAATCAGAGTGAGCTATCCAGTAAAAGCTTCCTTCCATGGTTTCTACCTCTGTTCTTGCTTGAGTTCCCTCTCTGACTTTCTCAAAGACAGATTGTGATCAGGATGTGTAAGGCAAATAAACCCTATGCTCCCAGAGTTGCACTGGGTCATTGTGCTTATCACAGCAACAGGAAGCAAATAGAACACCATGTTTCTCTTCAACTTGAATATCATCCTTCCATCAGTAGTTGTGATGTATCCTACCAAAACTAAATGTAAAAGTCCCATTTCTATACATTTCTCACTAACACTATACATTTTTAGTATTTTAAAAAATTAAGTGTGAGAAATAGTCTTGGTTCTTTTTATACTTTCAACACTTCAAACTGAGGGGATTAGTGACTTCTTTGTTGCCACATCTACCCATGTCCCCTTTTTGTCTTAAAGACTATTCTTTTTGATTGCATTGTTTTTTTATTCATTCATATAGCTTTATATTTTAGAACATTTTGATCATTGTATATTTGACAGATGCTTTCTTTTGGTGTGTTTGAATTTTGGCTTTGCTTTCTTAATTTTATTTACAATCAGGAGGTCTTCTGGTTTCTAGGTTTTTAAAAATTATTGAAGAAAAATAATTATAATAATAATATTACCAAGATTAATATATTTTCAAATATTTATTTCAAATTTTTATTATCTAACTAGCCAAATTTATAAACAAAGGTACCTGAATCTATTTGTAACTGTAAAGTAGACTCTGACATTACTTAATAATCAATAGCCATTTGTTTAAAACATTTACTGTTCATGAAATTTTCCCCTGTGCCAATGTGTTTGAGGTTTTTCCCACTTTCTCTTCTATTAGATCCATCATATCTGGTTTAATGTGGATCCATCATATCTGGTTTAAGTCCATCTACTTGGACTTGAGGTTTGTACAGGAGTTAAAAATGGGTTGATTTGGGCAGTGGTGGCAAGTGCCTTTAATCCCAGCACTTGGGAGGCAGAGGCAGGCTGATTTCTGAGTTTGAGACCAGCCTGGTCTACAGAGTGAGTTCCAGGACAGCCAGGGTTACACAGAGAAACCCTGTCTTGAAAAAAATACAGAAACAAAAACAAAAACAAAAAAATGGGTTGATTTGCATTCTTCTACATGCTGACTGCCAGTTGAACAGGACCATATGTTGAAAATACTACTTTTTTCCCATCAGATGGTTTGGCTTCTTTGTCAGAGTTCAAGTGACCAAAGGTGTATGGGTTCATTTCTGGGTCTTCAATTCTATTCCATTGATCTACCTGTCTCTGTACTAATACCTTGCATTTTTATCATTATTGTCTGTAGTATAGTTTGAGGTCAGGGATGGTTATTCCCCTAGAAGTTCTTTTATTCTTGAGAGTAATTTTTTCTATCCTGGTTTTTTTGGTATTCCAGATAAACTTAAGAATTGCTGTTTTCCACCTCTGTGAAAAATTGAGTCGGAATTTTGGTGGGGATTGCATTACTCCTGTCAAAAGGAAGTACAGGGACAAAGAGTGGGGCAGAGACTGAAGGAAAGGCCATCCAGAGACTGTCCCACCTAGGAATCCACCCCATCTATAGACACCAAACCCAGACACTATTACTAATGCCAAGAAGTTTGCTGACAGGAGCCTTGTGTAGCTGTCCCCTGAGAGTCTCTGCCAGAGCCTGACCAATACAGATGTGGATGCATGCACCCAAACATCTGACTGAGCACAGGGACCCCAATGGAGAAGTTAAGGCAAGGACTGAGGGAGCTGAAAGGGTTTACAACCCCATAGGAAGAAGAACAATATCAACCAACTAGATCCCCCCAAAGCTCTCAGGGACTAAACCACCAACCAAAGAGTACACATTGGGGGACCTAGGGCTCCAGCCACATATGTAGCAGAGGAGGGGGGTCCCTTGGTCCTGTGGAGGCTCAATGATCCAGGGTAGGGTAATACTCTGGCACTAAGGCAGGAGTGGGTGGATGGGTGGGGGAGCACCCTCATAGAGGCAGGGGAAGGAGAGAGGGGATAGGGGGTTTGTTGTAACCCTTCTGCTTGACCCTGCCTGCCTCTCATAACCACACCTCTCTGCCCACCTCCTGCTATTTTCCATACCTTCAACCTGGTTTCAGTTACATTCAGAAGTCCCACCTCCGCAGAGAAAAAAAGAAGTTGCTGATTGGACTGGCATGCTGACACATTTGTGGGAGGGATTTACCTCACCTTTTCCTATTGTTGGCTGAGAAAAACAGGGCATTGAATTGAAGATGACTGAGCGTTCACAACTCCTGTCTAATTTTGTTAAACCATCCACGTGGACAGGTATACCTTTGGCCACCCTGAATCCTCCCTAACTCTCTCTTACTGTTGCTTTTCCTTGAAACTCCATTTCCCAGAATAACCCTCTCTCTTTTACGTTACTGCTGGCAGTAACAGTTTGTAGAGGGGAAACTAGGAAGGGGATAACATGTGAAATGTCAATAAATAAATTAACCAATAAAAAATAAAAAAAAATTAGTGATTTATCAATCCCTTTCACTTTACAGTGGAATGCCACATGCACCAAATAGCTACTTCTGATATACACTTGGGCCTCTTTCCTAATTTTGTTCTACTGCCAAAGTCTTATATTTGTTCCACTAATGCAACGTTAAAGATATCTGAATTGGGAAAATCCTTTTCATAGACTATTTTCTGTATATCTATGTGATATAGGTACATATTTACATGTGTTGGAGCACACATGTGTTTGTAGGCACAGGTACATGTGGAGACCTGATGTAGTAATTAGATATCTTCATAGATAATTCTCCAATATTTATTGAGGCAGGTACTGTTTATCAAATCCAGATATAGATGATGAACTCTGATAAGCTGGCTAGGTTGTTCTGGTAGTTGATTCCTGTCTCTGCCTCCAGAGTGTAGAAATTATAGGTGGCTACCACAGCTTACATGGGTCTGTGGGACTTGGACTCCATTCCTCTTTCTTGCCTGGAAAGTGCCTTACTAATGGAACCATCTCCCGGTCTTTCCTTAGCCTACTTTAATAAACTATTTTTGTAATTACTATAAAATATTCTTATTAGATGTTAGAATAATTCCATCCAATAATTTTGCAATTTTAGGTCATTTTTAAAACCTCTATGATGGGCATGATAGACATTTTAATTACATTTTATTCTGCATAAGACCACGATATATTTATACATCTTTTATGCCCCTCTGCACAGTTTTATAGTCTTTTTTCTTTATTTAAAGCAATTCACTTGCCTATATTATTATCTTGTATCTAAGTACTCAGGTTTCAGTGAAAAGATTACATCTACTCTAAAAAAAGCTGCACTTGACTCTTGTGTCTAAAATTTCCAGAAGTGAAGGCAATCTGAAGCAAGGGTTCTGAGGATAACAGATCTGGTCATGGCTTGAGGTTAGATATCAGAGGATTGTGCATTTAGATTTGAAGTAGCAATGACAGAATGTTTTTGGTCTTTGTGAAGTAAATTGGCTAACATTTCTTAGGATATGGTAAGTGTACTTACGTTTTTTTCCAGAGACATGGTAGAGAATCCATCTACAACTGCATAATTGTGTAATATTAGAATGCTCTTCAGTGACAAGTTATTGACACTAAATATGAACCTGATCTGTCTAGGACAATAACTGACTCTCAATATTATATATATTGGTGATTTTAAAAAATAACTTGAGTGAAGATTGTGCTGCCAACTATGGAGATATTTTATCATCTTAGTTTTATTTCTGCTGTTTTCACAGAATTCTCTACCCCTATGGAAAGAGCATTCCATTTCTTCTGCATATATTTTAATTGACCTCAAATTTTGAAAATCTAGTAGAAAAGCTTAAAGCAAAACTTAGAAGAAAATGTCTGGTTTCAAGGAAAACTTAAGCCCAATGTATAGAGAAGATATGAGAACCAGCAGAGACAAAGGAGTCCTGATGGAATTCTGGATGACTTTCACTCTGGTATAAACTGGCACTATTCTTCCTGCATATTTAAATGCAGATGGCGGCTGTATAGGCAAAATGCAACAAAGTCAAGGCAATTATTCATTTCTTTCCAACTTTAGGAATGTGCTCTGGAGGGGAAAAGTTGCTTTGGGGCCTTACATTATGCAAATTCCTTGTCTTTGCTGATTGAATTCTGAGAGGAAAAGATTGCACAGTTTCCCACTCTGCCTGTCTTCTAATTGTTGCTGGAGTACTAATCAGATAGGAAAAAAAAGCAGCTTTAATGCCATTTACCTTGAGGATGTATAGAAAAGCTGTTATGTGTAAAATTATTTCAAACACAGAAAATGTACTTCAGATACCTTTCCATGCCCTGTGGCTGGCTGGTTCTGTGTTGGTGGCCTAGTTTCTCAGTCTGGTAAAGAGCCTCACCACTGCCAGTGTGTATCTCACTTTATAAATGGCTTAGTTTTGCTCGTCTAGTTTCCAAACTTTCTAAGATGTTGGACCTAACCCTCCCACCAACTTACTCAAAGCAATAATCTCCTGTTCAGTTAAAATGATTCTTCAGATGAAGAAACTAAAGTATGTTCAGACCCAGAATCTTGAATTTAGGGTGTGTGTGTGTGTGTGTATTTATGTGTGTATATGTGTGTGTATATATATATATTTGTGTGTATGTGTGTATATGTATGTATATGATGCATGTGTGTATGTATGTACACACATGTGTATATGTGTTTATGTATGTGTGCATGTGTGTGAACACATGTGTGTATACATGCATGTTCACAAATACTCATTTCACTGTAAGAGCTGACAAATGAATACTCAGCATCTAGATACATTGAAAGCTTTGATAGAGGCAGAAAAGAGTGCCATGTGAAGTCACACTCATTTGCTTCAATAGAAGGCAGTACTCTCTAAAGTTCAGTTCTATTTGCTGAAGGAGCACAACATCTCTTAACACTCCAAGACTCACCTAGGGATCACACCACAGATTCAAATCACCCAATGAGGCTAATACATGTGTTTATAGGTAGACTGTTACCATTTATATTTATATCATTTCTTTTAACTTTTGAGATTATAGTATAACTACAACATTTTAGCCTTCCCTTTCTTCCCTCCAAACCCTCCCAATTACCCCTTCCCACTCTCAAATACATGGCTCTTTTAAAATTAATCATTACATCACACACACACACACACATACACACACACACACACACACAAACGTAATATACATATATGTATATATTCCTAAATACATAAATATAGCCCCCTTAGCCTGTATAATATTATTGGTATGTATGTTTTCAGGGCTGACTATTTGGTATTGGATAAGTAGTGTGCTCTTCCTTAAGAAAGACTATTTCTGCAACTCTCAGCACTCTTTAGTATAGAAAAGTTGCCTGTAGTTCTCTGGGTAATGAGGCCTTTTGGACATTCACCCAGCATGCAATGATTGTTGTCATTCTTGTGCAATCATGTTGCTGAGTCCTTATGGGCATAACTTCTGACATTTTTAGGAAATACAATATGATGGCCAACTCCCTGATCTTCTGGCTCTTGCAATCTTTCTGCCCCATCTCCCACAATTTGGTACAGGAGTTGTGTTTCAGATTCCCCCACTTTGGCTGGGGTTCACAACTCTGTAATTTGATTAGTTGTGGTTTTCAATAATGGTCTCTGTCTGTTGCAAAAGGAAATTTTCTTGGTGTTGGGTGAGGACTCCTTTGTGAATAAAAAGACAAACACTTAGAGTGTGGCTAGGGATTTAGTTTAGTAACATGTTGTCCGTAGGTTCTTCTCCAACATCCAATACTATACTAGTGCTGAGTTGATGGTGAGGCTTCCAAAAATGTCCATGAGTCTTCTCTTGCTGAGTGGGCATTACATCCAATTAGAGAGCTGCCGGTTGCTGTCAAGTTATGTGAGTTACTATTGTATCATGAGGACTATCTGGCCACACTGATTGTTGGACTCATAGCATCATAACTGGGTAGGAATGTTGATAATTTCTCTGCTTTAGAAGTTTTCATGGTGCCATCTGGAGCCGTGAAAGCTAGTTCCCAGGGAGGAGTCTTGTAATTTGGATTTCCTTAAGGCCCACAAGCTGTGTTATTAAGGATTTTTATTTTGAGAAGGTGTAATAAATGTTGCTAATAATTGGGATATCTCAATTTTTCACCAAAATAGCAACTATTAACAGTGGAAAGAAAGAGATGATGACTCCAGTGATGACAGTGGCACAAGCAGTATTTCTCAATGCATTGTTTACATAGGAAATTTTAATTCTCATTTTATAAATGATAAAAAGTGCATCTTACAGTGGTTAGGCAAGTTGCCTATGATCATACCATACCACCTTAACCCTAACCCTAACCCTAACCAGTGTACAATACAAGTTGCATTTAGAAAATAGACTTCTTTTTTATGAAGTCTATTTTTTTATGACAAAACTTTTTCTATTTGTAGTTGCTAGTTTGTAGGTAATTTAGAATGTCATAAAGGCAATTCCTTTATTAATGGATTGTTTTTGTGTTTGTTGCTTTATTTTTTCATAGTCCCAAGGTGTATGTTTTCCTTTTTGTCTTTATTGCATCTGTAAGAGTTTTATCTATGTTATTGTCTATTCCCAGAATGAAGAGCTTTATTGGTTTCTCAGTGTAGTAAGCATTTTTCAATTTTATTTTTTGTATTTCTTGTTTTCTTTTTTCTTCTCATTGAAGTTTTTCAACTCCTTATGAAGTCTTCTTTTTCCTTCTTTTAAAAATTAATCAGAATGATGATGTTTCAACAGAAGCTTTCTTTTTATTATTAGATATTTTCTTTATTTGCATGTAAATTTCTCCATTTCCAGTTTCCCCTCCAAAAAAATAAAGAAACAAACAAAAACAACAAAAACAAACCCCTGTTGCCTCCCCCTTCCCCATGCCTGCCACCCCACCATCTCCCACTTATTGGCCCTGGCATTCCCCTACACTGGGACACAGAACTTTCACAAGGCCGAGCTCCTCTCCTCCTATTGATGATCAAATTGCAATCCTCTACTATACACATGCTGCCAGAATAATCAGACCCCTCCATGTGTGGTCCTTGGTTGGTGGTTGAGACCCTGGGAGCTCTGAGGGTACTAGTTTGTTCATATTGTTGTTCATCCTAAGGTGCTGCAAACCCCTCAGCTCCATTAGTCCTTTCTCTAACTCCTTCACTGGGGACCCTGTACTCAGTTCAATGGATGGCTGTGAGCCTCTACATCTGTATTATTCAGGTACTGTCAGAGCCTCTCAGGAGATAGCTATATTTAGGCTGGCTTGCCCTTCCTTCAGTCTCTGCTCCATAGTTAATCTCTGCAACTCCTTACTTGGGTATTTAGTTCCCCCTTTTAAGAAGGAATGCACTGTCCACCTTTTGGTCTTCCTTCTTCTTGAGTTCCTTGTGGTTCGTGGGTTGTTCTTTCTGTATTCCAAACTTCTGGGCTAATAACCACTTACCAGAGAGTGCATACCGTGTTTGTTCTTTTGTGA